>NC_141161.1:77449680-77793847 GCF_053477565.2 Lygodium microphyllum
GAGCTTGCCTCTCATGAGGCGGCACATAACGGCTCTGTCTAGCACCTGGCGTCATAATAGATGGAATCCCCAATTCACTATCTAAGCTGTCACTGCTAGATGAATCATAACCTGCAGTGAGTGGACCTGTTACATCTTCAAAAACCTTTTCTTTTCCCTTATCTGTTCTCCCCCTCACTGACATATCCGTGTCAGTGGATGCAGTAGTGTGACTCCATAATCGTCCTGTCCAAGGACTCACTGTAGATGATACATCACCTGTCTGACCAGTCATGGAAGTACTCTCTGCAGGAGTATTTTCAGCATGACTCATACTGGGTGAGCCATCAGTAGGCACTGCAACAGGATTCCCATACCAAGATGCTAACTCATCAAATACCACATCTCTGCTTATTAGTGTCTCATGCGTAGAAGGTACATAACACTTATAAGCTTTCCGTTCCTGTGCATATCCAATAAACACACTTCTCACTGCCTTAGGATCCAATTTCTTCCTCTTCTCATCCGGTATATGCACATATGCAATGCTACCAAATATCTTCAAGTGTGAAATATCAGGTTTATGACCATACAGCCATTCATACGGAGTGACATCATGAATCCCTGCTGTAGGGGTTCGATTCAACACATATACAGCAGTCACCACTGCTTCAGCCCAATAACCATTTGGCAGACATTTTTCATTCAGCATAGCTCTAGCTAACTCCATCAAAAACCTGTTTTTCCTCTCTGCAACACCGTTTTGCTGCGGTGTATAACTGCATGTGAGTTGTCTTCTGATCCCATGTTTAGCAAGATACCTGTCAAAGTAGTTTGAGACATATTCACCTCCTCCATCTGATCTCAAACATGATATGTAATAGCCCAATTCATTTTCAGCATGTTTCTTGAAGTCTTTGAATGCATCAAACACATCATCCTTATGTTTCAAGATATAAAGCCAAGTGTACCTACTGAAATCATCAATAAATGAGACATAATATCGTGCACCGCCAAAGGAAGCATTATGAGAAGGACCCCAGACATCAGAGTGTACCAACTGTAAAGGCCTAGTGCTATTTTTTACATGTCTCATGAAAGGAAACCGTGCCTGCTTCCCAAACTGACATGCAGGGCATACATGACCAAAATCATTATACTTGAATTTAGGTAATCCAAGTACTACTTCTTTCTGCTGCATAGATTTCAACTTTTGTACATTGACATGTCCAATCCGCTTGTGCCAAATCTCTACATCCCGAATGGCACTTTCATCATGTGCAAACATGGCTGCTTTAAGTTCAGGAATGGTCGCTTCCAAAGTAAACATCCTGCCATCCCTTCTGCCCTTAGCAATTAGCTTGCAGCCATTTCCATACTCCTCAATGAAACATCCATCCTTGTTAAACCTCACTTGCAGATTCTGTTCTGCCATTTGACCCACAGACAACAAATTCTTTGTTATGGTCGGCACATGTAAAACATCATGCAGGCCTTTCTTCTTGCCATCAGGCATCATCAATGGAACAATCCCTTTATGCTTTATGTCATGTTGGGTATCATCCCCAGTACATACATGACCATGTGTACCTGCAACCATCTCATCAAACCACTCTCCATGCGGGGTCATGTGGTTTGACGCTCCAAAGTCAATGTACCATCTGTCATCTCTATCATGTCTCGATGCATTTTTAGATACATGCTGCATGGCAAAGAGTCTATCAACTGACTCATCATGAGCACCACTGGAAGATGCATAGTGCCCATGCTGTCTGCCCTTTGCCTTCATATCTCCTTGCTTCTTGTAACAATCCTTTGCAATATGCCCATACCGGCCACAATAATGGCAGTCCTTGTCCCTGTTGGACTGATCAGACGACTGCCATGAACCAGAACCACCACCTCTACCTCGGGGTGATCTCCCCCTGCCTCTAAACCCACCAGATCCATGCTGGCCTTGTGTATTTGCACCATGCCAATTACTCTGCTACTGCTGCTGTCCATAAGCATTACGAGTGTCACCACGACCTCGAAATGAACAACGACTTCTAGATCCTCTGACACGCTGGCTAGAGTACAACACAGTGTCTCTACTCTGAGATGCACTAGAACCTATATTCAAACCAAGTTTGACTTCCTCATGCAGCAACAAAGCAACTAGCTCTTCCCAGCTAGGGGGCTCTTCTCTGACAGAAATGGAAGTGTCAAAAGCTTTGTACTCTTTGCCTAAGCCATTCAAAGCAATAGCAATCATATCATCTTCTGATACACTTGAGCCAATAGTAGCAAGTTGATAAGCTATGGTCTTAATCTCCGTGGTATACGTCTGGATGCTCTTGCCATTCCTAGACATGTTGTTGAACTGTTGTTTCAACTGGATCTTTCTTGCATGTGTCATGGTTCCATAATTTTTCATCAGTATATCCCAAGCATCCTTCGGAGTCTCACATCCAGTGATTTGAATTACCATAGCATCAGATATACATAAGGAAAACCAATGCAACACCTTGCATGCTCTTTCATTCCATAGCCTGTAGGCTCTTTTCTGTTCATTTGTTGGATTGTGTGCAGGCAACTCAGGAGCAACTTCATCTCCTGTACATAAATCCCAATAACCTCTGCCAACCAGAAAGTTTTTCATTCTGAATTTCCATAATGTAAAGTTCTTATTATCCAACTTCTCTCCAACTATCTGAGTGATATTGTCAATCCCATGTGCATTAGCCATGATGCAATAGACTGACTATCAAGTGCCTGACTCCCTGCAGTCCAATAAGTATGACTGACTAAGTTCAGTCCGTAACAGTTTATGACAGTTTTCTGCACTAAATTGCAGAAAAAAACCAGGGTATTTCAGCCCACTAACACCCCAAAACAACCCTCAAGCAAGTGGTCTCAACTGTAGATATAACTGTCAATACATAAGCTATGTGTTTGCTTCAGCTTAAGCTTATGTAACCTCACTGCCAGGGTACATACATGCAGTCTGAAAACTGTAAACTGTGAGTAACCAGCATCAATTTCAAGTCCAAAACTAAGTGTGTCAACAAATTCAGTTTCAGGTTGCAGTCAACCAAAATTCAGCATACCAAGCTCCAAGCAGCTCCAAAATGTCTTTTGACCATGTCATACATTTACTTTATAGTGGCAAGTTCAATACATGAGCATCTGAGTAGACATAGACAACCTGTCTTCATTGACCAATGGCATAAACCTCATGAGCTGTTTGTAATTAATCAGGACATTGTAACTGCATTTATTTCAGCTTCAAAATTCAGTTTTCAATGATGCTCATTGCTTGCTTCAATTCTCCATGCATTCAGCATGTATAGGCCAGTTCACATAGATGATGGAACCCCCAAGATGACCTGTATTGCTTCAGTAATGCACAGTACTTGTCATTGACTGTGTATGACAGTTTTCAGCCTGTCATTGATTTTCAGATCTGAGTATTCTGTCATTGACTGTGTATGACAGTTTTCAGCCTATCATTGATTTTCAGATCTGAGTATTCTGTCATTGACTGTGTATGACAGTTTTCAGATTTTCAGATCTGAGTATTCTGACATTGACTATGTATGACAGTTTTCAGCCTGTCATTGATTTTCAGATCTGAGTATTCTGTCATTGACTATGTATGACAGTTTTCAGATTTTCAGATCTGAGTACTCTGAGCAAGAGATCTCAGCTCCAAGACATTTGATCCAATGTATACATGCTTTGACAAATTCTTGTGCTCCAAAGATGCCTTCTGAGTGTAGTACAAGGCTCCTGTGTGTCAGTAATGACTGAATGCATGCTGTCCATTCATGTTTACAGCAGTTCAAAAATGATTACAGGTCTGTGTCTGTCACTCCAGCTCATAACAGAGCTCCCACACAAGCATTTACTTCTTGCACACTTCAAATACCTTCAATAGTGAGCATACATGCTCTATGAACCTTGTCCAGGTGCCCCACTGAAGATTGACAGGTTGCTATTCACTCAGATCAGCGGGCGCAGATTTTCAAATATAGGTTGCTGTCCATTCAGATCAGTAGGCGCAGATTTTCAGATATAGGTTGCTGTCCATTCAGATCAGCAGGCGCAGATTTTCAGATACAGATTGTTGTTTTTCAGGAGGCAGTCCACGATTTTCAGACACAGGTAGCAGTCCACGATTTCAGGACACAGGTTTCAGGAGGCAGTCCACGATTTTCAGACACAGGTTTTAGGAGGCAGTCCACGATTTTCAGACTCAGGAGGCAGTCCACACTGATTCCTTCCTTTGACTATGGCTTCAAGTTGTCATGCCCATTCTCCCACAGCCTCATGGATGAAGCTTTGATACCATGTTCAAATAGTAGAGAGAGAGAGAAAGAAATGGAAAGACTCCATATCCATGAGCCTTTAGGCTCTCAAGCTCATTCCTTCATTTCCACACACTCTACTGAAAAGCACACATGCACTACAAGATAAAGTGACCTAGTGTAAATGTAGACTAGACTGACTAACTCTAGTCAGGTCACTAACTGACTACTAACCCGACTTATTTAATGTAGTCACATATAGACAGCTGTACACACTAGCTGTCATAGATGTCGGTCATAGATGAAGACACACTGACGGTGAGCTTGATTTCTAACAACCACCTTTTCCATAGGCAGCTTCTTGCCCAAGGGTGTTTGCCACCTTTTCCTGGAGCGAGGCTTGTTATGATAGGGAATTTCTTCCTTTTCTCCCATAATAGTGTTTATTATTTTTTCCTTTTTTTTCACCTTTTCCACAGTGAGCTTTCTGTTCAAGGGTGTTTACTACATTTTCCTAAAGTGAGGTGGCTTGTTATGATACGGAATTTCTTCCTTTTCTTCCATAACAGTGTTTATACATTTTTTTCTTTTTTCATTCTTTTTTTTTTCTCTTTTTTCCCTACTCCGGAGGGTGTTTCTACCTTTTCTCAAAAGAGTAGGGCGAATGGTAGGGACCAAAGTCATTTTCTCCCATAACTAATATTATTATTATTATTATTTTAAAAAAGTTTTTGTTCACATGGCTAGAACATTACTTATCAGAACCATCCATTGCCACGTCAATTGGATTGAATAGGAAGGTAATCAAATAGAAAGTAGAAGTGGAGGTGAGGGGCTAACAGAATGGTGCCACCTCATCAGGCTAAGAATGATGGAAATCAATAATAGCATAAAAATTAGGAAGGAGTGATGCCTCAGAGGGAGAGAAAATGCCGGTTATGATTGTCAGGATCCCCAGGGAGAGAAGTACTTCTTTAGGCAATAGCCACTGATTAGAAAGGAATCTTTCGAGGCGTCCATAGCCTGTATTTGAACAGAGTCATTAGGGTTGTTGATAACAAGTAGCTTGTAAAGGCCCATCTGATGTTGCTTTCTTGGGAACTGACCAAATCTTGAATCATAGGTGAGGACTAGGTCACCTTCTTTGAATTCCTTATGCTTGATAAAGTTGTTGTGGTAAGCCTTTCGTTGAGCCTATGTGGCTTTCATGCACTATAAAATTATTTGGCATATTTTGTCCAAATATTCCAAGTGTAGAAGACAACACTGTAATGAATCACAATCTCCCAAGCGTTCAGTGATAGCCACTCACAAAGAGAATAGCTCTAACTCGACAGGGAAGACCACTTTTATGCCATACACCAGCTGGAAAGGTGTCTATCCTATACCATATTTCCCTTAATGGGGAAGAGACACTTGACTTGGGACCATAGCCACAAAAGGTGCCATCAAAACCAAACAAGGCCTTGAGAGATCACAAGAAAAAGCTACACCTAAATATTGGCCAACTTCTCAAGATTCAACAAGAGATTCCTAGCATCCTAACAAGGAGACAATAAAGGAAAACAAGAAGCCCATTGTCTTTCACAGCAAGAATGAACGTCATTTAGTCATTGTAGAATTGGTGAAAGTATTAGATATGCTTAATGCCCCACCCTTGTAAGGTGCCACCAATGATCCATGGTGCTCTAAGTTGTAAGGCTCCCATTATGAGGAGAAGCGATGTGTGAGCATGGACATTGAGTGGGTCCTAACTTCTATTCAGATGAGGTTTATGTGATCAGATGGCAAAAATGTAACCTTTGTAGATTTAGCCTTTGGGTTAGATAGAGTAGCTATGCTAGTAGCAACTTGAGGCTTAATGCATTGAGTTGGGGGGTGTGGGAGTTAACAAGGACCCCTATTTTGGGTTGGGAGCCATAGAAATGGTCCCTAGCTAGGTCTCAAGGGAGCCACATTTGGGGATAGCACTCCCAATTCAATGGTAAAGGAAATATTTCCTAGAGTATGCCTTAGCTGACTAGGGAAGGTTCATAATATGGTTGGACTTGATGACCAAACTATCTTTCTAGGCTATAAAAGGAAGACCTCTCTAAATCCATTATGAATCTATCTTTCACCCAGTTAGAGTTCTTCTAGCTACCCTTAAGCTCTTTGTCTATCATTTGCTTGGACCACCATCTAAGATTTACAGTGGAAGCACACAGGTAGACTGAGCCATCTTTGTATCAATTAATTTGAAATTAAAGCAATCTCTATTCTTCTCATATTTGTTGTGTGTACTCTAATCCTTGCTCAGATTCTATTCACACTATATTGTATAATCTCTTTATGGTATTAGAGCTTAGGGAGCTTTGAGAAGTGAAGAGTATGTGAGAGGAAATGGATTCAATAACAAAGAGAAGAAATGTTGTCTGCTTTAACATGTAGCAATACTAGCGCATCAAGTGGTGGTGTTGCTATACCGACAATTCAAACATTGAGGATTCATCAAGTGGTGGTGTTGTTGTACCAATAATTCAAACATTGAGGATTCATCTACCAACCTTTAGTGAAGGCAAGTTATATGGTAAAAACTACACTTTGTTGATGTTTAAAATCACAAATATCCTGGGACCCAGAACCACAACCCAGAACCACAACCCAGAACCACAACCCAGAACCACAACCCAGATTTTGGAGATGATGCTGGGACCCAGAACCACAACCCACCGCTCTGACACATCAAATTAGAGTATTATGATTCCTCCAAATGCAGATATTTTATAAGCTTGGAAATGAAGAAATGCAGATGCACTATGTCCTTAGTTACAAGCTGTTTTGACAATGTTTTGAGCATACAACCAAGGCATTAGAGGCTTGGAATGTACTGAGGAGTCGATGCAAAATGCAAAATCAAACAAAGATTCAAAACTTGGAGAATCAACTAGCAATAAATAATTTTGTTGAAGGAGAGACTACTGAAGCATTGATCACTCAGATCAAGAATTGATGCTACCAGATGGCTAGCACGAGGATACAAAAGACTAGTGAGGAGCTAGCTTTGAGGTGTCTTCAGATTTGTCCACCAAAATTTGATGGATTGGTAACTACCCTAAACACTCAAGTGAGACCGTAAGCTTTGACATTTTAGGAATTTTGTGCAGTACTAATAGAGGAGGAGTTGAGGCTTAAAGCCCAGCCTTATAAGAGTTTTTGTATACCCAAAGGGCCTCTGTAAGTTGACCATCCCAATCACGATGATATGTAGCAATTGTCCCTGTTGAGATTGAGCAAAGGATACAATTAATAACTTCGACTTGGCCTTTGGCTCTAGGATAGTAGGGTGTGGACTTGCAATGGCATATCTTGTGAAACTCTATCAGTTTTTCCATAATATTGTTGAGAAAGTGAGTACATTTATAACTTTCCAACTCTAAGGAACTGCCAAAGTGAGTAATGATATTCTCATATAAAAACAGGGCCACGTTGTTTCTGTCATCTCATTTGAGAGATTTGGCTTCACACTACTTTGTCACATAATCTATATAGACCAAAATATACATGTTCTGCTTTCTTCTGGTTGGTAGATTGATAGGGTCAACAAAGTTAGTGCCCCACTTCTCAAATGGCTTTAGGAAAAGGATGGATTGTAGTGGCATACTGCTATTTTTGGTAGGTGTTCCTATCTGTTGAGAAAAATCACAATGTTTTGCAATAATCATAGGCATCTTTGTGTAATGTAGACCACCAGTAACTTACAAGCAGAACCTTTTTGATGGTCACTTCTCCTACAAAGTGTCCTCCACAATTCTCATCATGACATGCTTTTAGAACTATCCCAATCTCATCTCCCACTCTCTTGTATATAGGGCAACCTAATAGGGTTTAAGGGGCTAATTCTAATAGAAGATTCTTCTTCTCACGATTAGAGATGCCAAGAGGATACTATTGAGTGGCCAAGATATTGGCTATGTCTGTGTGACATCAGGGAGGTTTGGGTCATCTTGCTATTCTTTATTGCTTTGAGGGATTCACTCTGCCTTATTCATCAAGAATGAAAATGCCTCATGGTCTACATAAAATTTGAAATGCGTCGATAGTAAGTATTGTCAGAATTTCTCCAAGTAAAATACCATTGTGAGGGACTCTAACTCCATCATTGTGTAGTTTCATTCTCGATCAGTTCATTTTTGGCTTGCATAGTAGATAGGTTTATGTAACTTTGAGGAGCCTTTTTGACATAAGACTGCACTTAACCCTTCTATACAAATGCATTAGTGTGCACATGAAATTCCTTCATCCAATTAGAAGATTGTAGGATGAGTGCTTCAATTAGACACTGCTTCAAATTGTTGAACACTTTGTCACAATTAGTATTCCACGTAAACTCTGCATCTTTCCTTAGGAGCTTATGCAAGGGGACGACTTTGTTGCAAAGTGTACAACAAACCGTTTGTAATAGCCCACATGGTCAAGAAATCCCCTCAACTATTTGAGGTTCGTTGGTGTCATTAAAGCTGCAATCTTCTTAATCTTAGCAGGGTCTATTGCTATCCTTTGTGTAGAGACAATGTGGTCCAAAAGAACTCCTAAAGAGACTCCAAAGACACATTTTTCAGGATTGAGAGAGATTCCATGCTCTCCACATCTATCAAAGCATTGCTCCAGGTATCCCCAATGCTCACGGATTAGGCTATAGACACAAAAGTCATCTAGGTATACCTCAATGAAATTATGCAAGTGATTTTGGAATGCAACTATCATTACTCTTTGATAGATAGCAAGGGTGTTACATAGCCCAAACTACATCACTCTGTAGTATAGATTCTCCATTCCATTATAAATGTTATTTTGGATTAATATTCTTCTAGTATTTGGACTTGGTTGTACCCACTAAATCCATCCAAGAAGGAATAGAGCTCATATATCCAGCCACAATATGTCTAACAGTTGGTTTGTGAAAGGAATAGGGAAATGATCCTTCTTTGTCTTGAAATTCAGCTTTCAAAAGTCCATACATATTCATAGCTTTCCATTCTTTTTGGGTACTAGCACGATGAGCAAAGCCCATTTACTATTGGCCATTGGATAAATAAACTCAGCTTCAACAAGCTCTGACAATTTGGCTTTCACTAGGGCTGAGTAATTTGGATTCATATGCCTTTGTCTTTGCCTCACAGGTTGGGCATCAGGCTCTAGGTTGATGTGATGCTGACACACCATGGGATCAATCCCCTTTAGGTCTTTATATGACCATGCAAACAGGTCGAAGTTCTCCTTCAATAGGTCATGCAAGACTGACAACTCCTCTTCTGGAAGACTGATACTCACCTTCAAGTGACATTCGATACCATCTATATCCACAAAAGTTAATTGCTTTTCACCTTCCACTTCACGGATGAAGGTCCCACAGACTACTATTGGGTGTAGATCTGACTTTTTTAAGAGAGTGGCATCCTTGTCTAATGCTCCACTAGAAGTTACTTCTTCCTTTCATAGGGACTTGGCTAGCTCTTTGGGATGGTGAAATGGTATCATGCCTATTTCAGATTTTATGGGAGAGTTAATTACTTCTTGACTCGAAGACTCATCTTCTAAGGAGGCCTTCATGAACATCACATTATAGGAACCATTTGAGTTTTGCTTGGGATGTAGGATTGGTATTTGTTGGCAAGGGGAATTATCATTGCCCTTTCTTAAGAAGTGTAAATTAGGGTAACAAGAGCTACTACTAAAGGATAGCTTATTCTTCTTAATCCATTTCTTATGGAGGTGTTGCATATACTGTGACTTATTAACTAGTCCAAAGGGTACTAGAGTCATTCTATCTAATAGCATGGAATCTTCAGTGTCAACTGCTTCTCAAACTTTGTCCTCATTAGTATTCTCCTCTGGTTGTATAGCTTCTTCCATGTTGCTCTCATCTCACTGTTAGAGGTGATTTCCAAAGTCATTCTTGATTTAGGTAGCATGTATTCACCCATCGACATGGACTTTGCTTCTTTTGGGAGTTGACTTATAGTGCCCACTATTAGAGGGACTATGCCTCTATTTTCTAGGAAAAGATTTGTTTGACAGCTTATTTGTCTTCTGCTGATGTACTCTTTGTAACTGCATTGGAGGAGTCTATTAGACTTTAATGGAGATGGATTCATTACCTTTTTGTGAATCATACAACTTGATTACCACCTTGTTGGATCCTTTGCCTAGGGTTAGGGTTCCCTTGAACCAATACATTCATGCTCTTGCTTCAAAAAGCCATGGTCTTCCCAAAAGCAAATGATATGAGGTCTCATAGGAATTTGATTTTACCACCAAATAAGTCAACCAATAGTCTCATCTTGTAAGAGTTGTTTTCATATATGGGAGAATGCCTAAGGGCTTAATTTCTCTTTGGTCTATGAGTCTAATAAGCCATTTTGTGGGCTACATACCTTGCAAGACTAGATCCTTTATCGTCACATCCATCATTATGTTTATTGATAAACCTCCTGGGTGTATAAGGTAAAATGTAAATCAGATGGATCATTGGAAAGATATAAGGCTAGGCTGGTTGCAAAAGGGTATGCGCAGCAGTATGGTCTTGATTATGAGGAGACTTTCAGCCCTGTAGCAAAGATGGCTACAGTTAGAACTGTGATTGCTTTGGCAGCAGCTAGAGGCTAGAAACTATGGCAGATGGATGTAAAGAATGCATTTCTCAATGGAGAATTACAGGAAGAGGTTTACATGGAACAGCCTGAAGGCTATGTACATCCAAAATTTCCAGCACATGTATGTCGGCTGAAAAAGGCATTATATGGGTTGAAACAGGCACCCAGAGCATGGAATGCTCGCATCAGCAGTTATTTACAACAACATGGTTTCCGATTGGGAGATGCTGATTATAGTCTGTTTGTGAAGAAGACAGATAGTGGCTATGTTTTTCTAGTTGTCTATGTTGATGACTTAATCATTACAGGAGATGATGAAAATGGGATTACAGAAATAAAGACATGTTTACAGGCTGAGTTTAAGGTCAAGGACCTTGGAGAGTTGAAATACTTTTTGGGGATTGAGGTTGTTTCTACACCTCGAGGCATATGGCTACTACAGAAGCAGTATGCTCATGACATGTTACAAAAATATGGTATGGCTGATTGCAAGCCTATGGATACGCCTTTGGAGCAGAATGTCAAGCTGCAGATTGATGTTGGGATAGAGATTGAGAATGTTACTATGTACAGACAGATGGTAGGTAGCTTGATCTATCTCACGATCACTAGACCTGACTTGAGTTATGCTGTGGGGCTGATCAGTCAGTTCATGCAGAAGCCTCGCAAACCACACTTGGATGCAGTCAGAAGAATTCTGAGATATGTAAAGGGTACCACAAATCATGGGCTGTTTTATGCATATGGGAAAACCCTTGACTTGATGGGGTACACTGATGCTGACTGGGCTGGTTGCACGTATGACAGGAGGTCAACCAGCGGCTATGCATTTGGATTGGGAAGTAGCATGATCAGTTGGCAGAGTAAGAAACAGCCTACAGTTGCATTGTCCAGTACGGAAGCATAGTATCGTGGTGCGGCCTTAGCGGCCTGTGAAGCTAAGTCATTACAGAAGTTACTGAATGACTTGGGAGTACACTTGGACAGCAAAGTCAAGCTGTACTGTGACAATTTGAGCAGTGTTATGTTAGCAAGCAATCCTATTTATCATGCAAGATCAAAACACATTGAGGTTCACTACCATTTCATCGGGGAAATGGTTTTAACATATCAGATTGACTTGGAGCATGTGAAGACTGAAGACCAGGTAGCCGACATTTTTACCAAATCACTTGGTAAAGATAAGTTCATTCACTTTAGACAGCTACTTGGAGTGATGCAGATGATTTGAATTTTGTTTTTGAGCTTGAGGGGGAGTGTTAGAAATCAAGCTCACCGTCAGTGTGTCTTCATCTATGACCGACATCTATGACAGCTAGTGTGTACAGCTGTCTACATGTGACTACATTAAATAAGTCGGGTTAGTAGTCAGTCAGTGACCTGACTAGAGTTAGTCAGTCTAGTCTACATTTACACTAGGTCACTTTATCTTGTAGTGCGTGTGTGCTTTTCAGTAGAGTGTGTGGAAATGAAGCAATGAGCTTGAGAGCCTGAAGGCTCATGGATATGGAGTCTTTCCCTTTCTTTCTCTCTCTCTCTCTACTCTTTGAATAGTGGTAACACCCCACAGTAGTCCAGATCAATCGATCAACAATCCCTATAGTATAGGTATCATGAATTCATCATTGTGTTGTTTAGACTAACTAATATACATGCTACTTTTAACAAGTTAGTGCATGATATGTTTCCTACTTAGATAAATTCATATGTGTCTTTTTTGATTATATTTTAACCTGCTCTAAAGATGAAGAAGAACACTTGTTCACTTATGTATTTTTTAAGAAACCCTAAGAGCAAATAAACTTAATATTAAAAAGAGTAAGTGTTCCTTCTTCAAGAAGCAAATGGAGTATCTATCGAGATGGCAAGCTCTATAGTAAAAAAAAGCAAGTGCACCTTCTTTAAGAAGCAAACAGAGTATCTATCAAGATAATGAGCTCAACATATGCATATATTGATGATGAATTGCTTGGATAGATGGGTCCATAGATCTACACTTAGCATATTGGCTGTCATTATGATCCTTACTAGGCCACTAACTCATCAATTAATATATTTAATTAGTTACACCCACCTACATTGAGCATAGTTATAGGGCAAGTTGATTAGTATAGTTAGTTATGCACTATTTAACATCGTTATATTGAAGGAGAAGGAGCAAGAATTCAAGTAAGTAACCAAATAGTAATAAGATCTCCCATTCTCTTACTCTTTTCCCTAGATAATGCATGTGGAGGAACTAGAAGCAAGATAGAGCAAAAATCTCAAATTGCTATGAGATTTGATATGCTAACAAAATGGTGTGTACTTTGCAAATACACCCTTTAGGATATTCTTGCTAGGCTTTTATTTATTTGAGGTCATTTTGGGCCCTATTTCTGCTCCACAAAATTGCAAATAATAGTTTTAGGACATACTATAATTTTGGTTGTGTCAAGCATTATCATGTGCATAGGATATAGATTTCAAATCTGTAAGTTCCAATAAATTTATCAAGAATAAAAAAGAAGGTTTATTTACAAATAGTTTGTAGATTGTATACATTGGGGTGAGAAATCACTCAAAAAGGCTCTTTGGTTTATTGTTGTAAACTTCTTGTGAAAGGTTGTAGAAGACTTGCTTGCTATTGGGTACTTAATTTTGTCATAATGGCTAAGGATGGTAAATATCCTATTATTGAGAAGCTAGAAAAGAACAACTACCTACTGTGAAAGTTCCATGTGATAAAATTATTGAAAAAGACCTATATGAGTTTGTTTCAAGTGAAAAAAATAAACTACAAATAAGTGATTCTCCAACTATAGAAGATTTAAAGGTATGAAAAGAATGAAGTGAAAAAGATAAAAAGGTGATACATTGGTTATTTGCAATCATTTATAGCTCTATAATGAGGCATATTAAGAAATGTAGAGAGTTCTCTTACACCACCTTTGAAAATATGTTTTTAGTGAATACATATGCAAGGAAGATTCAGCTCAAGCCAGAGTTGAACACTTTGAAAAAAGAAAAAGCATCTAAAAGGATTATGGTTTGAAGGTAAGTGGCATTGCAAATGCTTTGGTAGTTATTGATGCAATGATTTGGTTTTTCCTACTTTGAGTGGTCTTAGTAATGAGAAGATCTGAAAATCTTTTGTTACTTATGTGTATACATGGAAGCCATTTCCAGATTTTAATGGGTTGGTCTCTCTCAGAGTACCCAAGAGATCAATATATAGGGTGAATCATTTAAAAAAGGTGGTGAAGAGGTCCAAGCATTCTACTCAAGTTCAGAAAGGGGACATGGTAGTTCTTCTCTTGAGGTCGTGGTATGGAATGTGCTAGCAGTAACTAGCAAAACAAGTTAAATCAATAGTTTAGTGATATGTAAATTTTGGGAGGCCATGTTAAATATAGAGATAGGGAAGCTCTAGAGAAAGAGGTGGATGACATAATAGAGGTTATGACGATTTTGGAATTGTCTGCTTGGTGATATGCAAATTTTGGGAAGTGATGTTAATTCTAGATATAGGGGAGCTCTAGAGAAAGAGGTGGATTATATAATAGATGCTTTGTTGATTTTGAAATTGTTTGTTATTACAATGGAAGAATAAGTCATATTGCATCAACTATTATGATAATAAGAATAGCATTTGTAATGGTAAATTATAGCAAGGGCATTATGCATCATCCTCAAGATAGAATGATGTTAAAAAAAAGAATGTATTTGTCATACAGCTGATGATGAATGCTATTACTGGAAAGAGGACAAGTGATAATGTATGGTATGTTGATTCAAGTGCATCTAATCATATGAATAGCCATGCTTAATGGTTTGGAGAGATGTGGAGAGGAGCAATGATTCATAGAACCCAATCTCATACATTGAAAAAGTTTGTTTGTCCTTGCATAATGGCCAAAGCATTTATGAGATATATCACATGTGATATCCATAATAAATAATTTATTATCTATCAACCAAATGGTAGAGCAAGGGCTGCAAGTTAGATTTAATGTGAAAAGCTATTTTGTTGAAGGCTTTAATAATAAATGCATAGATTGCAAAAAGAAGTAGAGTTGGCCAAATGTTTACTTGGGCTATGAATGCTAAAGGATGTAGTTCAAAGGATTGTTTTATGCTTAGTGCTATCTCATTGTCCAAAGAATAGGTGATGAAGCTACTAGGCTAGAGTATAATAGGAAATTTCTTCTTTTAAAAAAGCATAAGAAAAAAATGTATTCAAAAGGATCGATTATGTGTGTTTGTCTACAGTTAGAGTTGTAGAATTATATAGGGTGTATGAAACATATTAGTTTAGAAAGCAAACAATACAATCTTTTTTACATAATAGAGATGTGAGCAAGAATACACTTGATTTTGTGTATACAAATATTTGGGGGTCTATGTAGAAATATCTCTTGGTGGCAGTAAGTATCTTGTTACATTTATTGATGATTGCTTTAGAAAGCTATGGGTCTATTTCATGAATAAAAAGAGTGAAGTGTTTGAGCACTTCAAAACTTTCAACACTACTATTGAAATAGAAACAAGCTTAAATTTTAAGTGCTTGATTAGATGGAATATGAGAATAGCTCTCTAATGAGTTTAGCGACTTTTTGAGATCTCATGGAATAAAGTGATAGTTTACATGCACATATACTCCACAAAAAAAAAAATTATAGAAATGAAAAACAAGCATACTACAAGGAATTCATGGACGAAAAGAATATGGCAAGTATTTTTGACGTGAGATTGTTCATACTTCTGTCTATCTTATGAATAGAACTCCCAAAGTTGTAGTTCATGGTATGAACTTTGAAGAATGTTTTACAAGAAAGAATTATGATATGTCATAACTTGAAAGTATTTAGTTATATTCTATATATTCATATGCCTAATGAGTTGAGGAAGAAATTGGATCAAAGGTTGAGAAATGTATTTTCATTGGATACTCTACTCCCAAAAAGGATTTTGTTGTTATAAGCCTCTCTCATTGGTGAGTTTAGAGTGAGTAGGGATGCCATTTTTTATGAGATGAGTAGTTGGTTTGCATCTAGTGGAGATGATTTGGATGATGTTGATTATCATGATAATCATGTGTAGACAACAAGAAGGAATCACAAATCCTAAGTGGACTAAAGATATCATCTAATAGTGGTAAATCTATAGTCAATCCTCAATTTGGAAGACTAAGGAGCATCTCCATATCCTTAGGTGAATCTACTAGTCTTACTAGTAACGACAAAGGGAAGAAAAAAAGTTTCATAGATGGTAATGATGTATCTATTAGTCATTTAGTTCTTAATGAAGACTTTAGTGGATTAGGGAGTTTAGATGGTGAGCTTGGTATTCCATTAATCAGGAACCACATGTACGTATAGAAAGCATATAGTAGTGTAAAGACTTCATTGAGTAATCAATGGTATGCATGTCTAGCCGAGTGAGATACCTTATTAGAAGATTTGGTTTTAAGGGTTATGTAGCTCACCATTATGCTTACATGGTAAAGGTAGTTGAGGATGTTAGGACCACTTATTTTGAGATAGTTGTTGGTCATGCTCATTGGGATGTAGCAATTGATGAGGAGATGGCTATATTAGAGGCCAATAGGACCTATGATCTAGTACCATTATCCAAGGGCAAAAAAGATATTGGTTGTAAGTGGGTTTATAAAATAGAATATAATGCAGATGGTTCAATTAGTAGGTATAAGGCCAAAGCTGGTTGTTGCAAAAGGCTATGCAAAAAAATATAGCATAACCTATGAAGAGACATTCATTCTAGTTGCTAGGATGGCAACTATCAAATTTATGATTACTTTGGTAGCAACCAAAGGTTAAGTTTAGAACAGATGGATGTGAAGAATACCTTCTTGTGTGGTGATTTGCAAGAAGAGGCATATATAGAGCACCTAGTAGGTTATGAGAATTTAGAGCATGCCTGTTTGCATGGTGATTTACAATATATATATATATATACATATATATATATATATATATATATGGAGCAACCAATATGTTATGAGGATTTAGAGGATCTTACGTATGTGTATAGGTTAAAGAAGATGCTCTCTAGGCTAAAGCAAGCACGCAGATCATGATGTGAAAAGATTGAATAGTATCTTATCAACATTTTCTTTTATGTCCTTGATGTAGACCACTCACTTTATGTGAGAAAGGGTGATGCATATGGATGACTTTATTACCATGGGTGATATTAAAAGTGAAATTTCTAAATTCATGGGCATTTTGAAGCAAAAGTTTGGGATGAAGGATTTGGGTGAGCTAAGGTACTTTCTTAGTATTGAGGTGATCAAGTATGTTGATGGTATATGGTTGTCCCAAAGGTAATATGGCTTTGGATATATTATCCAAGTATGGTATGACAATATAAGCCTCTTTCAATGCTATTAGAATAAAATGTAAAGTTGAGTACTGATGTTGGGGATGATATAGAACACCCTATTATGCTTAGGACAATAAAATGGAGTTTGATTTATATGACTATCACAAGGTTAGGCTTGAGGTATGTTGTTGAACTTGTGAGTTAGTTTATTGTCAGTACCTATGAAGCTTGATTTGGAACATTTATACAATCTTATAGTTGTAACAAAGATTGATGAGCATTACATACCATTGATTGGTAATATTGATGCATATCAATATTTATATCTAAGCATTTGCAGTGACCTAATAGACATTGTTCACCATTTCTAACAAACGTGAGAAATGAAAAATAGAATTAAAAGGTGGATTTTGCCTAGTGCTAGGGTCATTTGGATATAAGGAACAATCTACCCAAATGTAAATATTTTTCTTTCCCTCAAAATGATTTTGGAAAGCAATTGTTGCATCTAAACCATGCTTACTGTAAGGGGTTTTTCTAATTGCATACTCCATACGAACATGAAAATCCATTATCCTCTTATGATTAATTATGTGCTTAATTGGTACCATAAGGAAATGTAAGGTAAGAGAAGAAACAATATAAATTGATTTTTTCAATATAATATTGATTTAAGAGGATTATAGGACAAAATAGAGCATGAAAAATGCTTGGATAAACATGTAATATGCTTAGGTACCATTCAATATGAAAAAGAATACTTTTGAGAGGGGAGAGAAAAAGTCCATTTTTGGGGTCAACATTTGCCCACCATGCTGATGGATGCTTAAGAGAAGTAAGAGAGCATCAAAATATATAACTACCTTGCTAGGATCATACGCACCATATATATGGGTATTAAAAAATATAAACTAATTTGGAGGCAATTGAGTACAAAAAAGTGTATAAAAAATGAGTATTTCAACTTACAATATGATTGGGCACATTTTTTTAGAAAAAGAAATGTATTTTCAATGAAAAAATTTAAAATTTTAATTTTTGGAAAAAATAAATGTAATTTTTGAAAAAAATTAAACAATTATTTTTTTGAACAAAAATAAATCCAACTTGCTTGTGTGGCACTTTTGGAAAAGTGATGGGTTCCATTTTGGAGGATGAAATATAATAGTGACTAGGGGAAAAGAAGGGAAGAGCCCTCTTTGGTAGGAAAAAAAGGCATGCAATTATGACCATGGAAGAGAGACAAATCCAAGATTAAGATTTCCTACAATTTCTTATGAGGCGGCCCTTTTTGAGTCCATATTTTTCCTAATGATGTTTATGTAGCTTAGGATCTTGTAATGAAGGAGGCCTATCTAATCTAACTAAAAGAGAGAGAGAAGGAAGAAGACTGCATAAGAGAGTAGAGGAGAGAGAAATACTAGGAGAAGAGAGAGAAAGAGGAGGGAAGCCATGAAAGCTTGAAGGAAGGAGAAAAGAGACTTGATTATTGATAAAACTCATGCCCTAATTGGGTCTCTCAACACCTTATATACCCTATCACGATAACTGGTCATTCCCATGCTAACCCGTGTCCTACCCGTCTATCCCCACTCTTTTACATTCCATCCCGACCCCGAAGGTTTTTTCCCTTAAAAACAAAAAGAGGACTTATGGCTCACAGCGAAAAGGGGGGGGGGGGGGGGGGTGGGGTGCAGAGTACTACTCTGCTTAGCATTACAAAGGAGAATATAGGTATGAGGGAGTACAATCTCATGTGGAATTGGGGCATAGAATCGTGTATATGATGTATATGACATGCGCAAGTTGATAGCATATGAGTTTGGCCTCCAATTCTTGACAATTAGGGTCTGACAAACAGTGGACAGCACGCTATCCAGAACAGGCCTGTTGGAGAAAACGAGTCATAACTTCCTATGGGTAGCTCCAATTGAGGTGTGTGACATGTCAAAACGAAGCTCATGAAGTGTACTTTCAAGCCATATAGGTGACACTTGACTGGCATTAATGCAGGGTAAAAACTATTGTGAAACAGTATGCTGTCTATAAGTTGTCTGCATTTCAGACCGGGGCAAATTTAGCTACTGCTTAATCAAAATTGCATCCTTGAAGTAGGGAAAGAACTGCACTGGTGAAATGCTGATCAGGATAGGGCTTTTCCAAGATCATTCCGTTCCCTGGGATCAAATGGATAACCTGCATAATAAGCATCAAGAGCACAAGGGTCATCCATACAAGCATGGGTCACCATACTACCACCGAGGTCAAAAGGATAATTGTGATCCAATGCATCCACTGTATCATAGAAGTAATTCATGGTGTCATTATCAAGAGCACTGATGGTGGCACAAGATCCTTACCAACCCATATGGTAGCATGCATTGACTTGTCCGTAAACTCATTAGGAACCACTAGGTCAAGTCAGACTAGGGCAAATGAGGCTGCAATCACTACAGCATTCACTGCATCAATCCCTAGGCATTTCATGTCCATGAGTTTCACATGCGTGGCTACTATTGGGCATTCAAAGTTAAGGGCCTTGGACTGATGGGGCACTTGCTCATGAGCTTGCAGCAGTGAGATGCTCTCATCATGGCATCGTTCTTGAGAAGTATCTCGTGGCTCATAAGGATGCACATGTTGCTTATAGTAATGATCAAGTGGTTGATGATATCGAGCACTCCATTGTTGATAATGATGTTGCTCCCCATGTACATACTCATATACATTTGCATGATGTTGTCCATGTACATAGTGCTGTCTAGATGGTTGTCCATGTATGTGACCAAAATGTAGCTCATAAGAACATACATAGCTGTTAGATGCATGCTGCTTAAAGTATTCACAATCATCATATGCATGTTGACCATAAGTAGGTGTATGCACTTGCCTTTGCACATCAAACCCATGCCAATGGTCATGGTACTCATAATGTCTGTGAGAATGCCCATACATGCCTTGCTGACCAAAATGTCCCTGGGTGCCATGCTGCCCATGCATTACATGTAGGCCAAACTGATTATTAGGGCCTTGCTGCCCAAAATTCCCATGCTGCCCATGTGCACCTGCATTAGAGTCTTACTGCCCATGTACACCCACATTAGGGCCTTGCTGCCCATGCAATACATGTAAACCAAACTGAACATTGGGGCCTTGCTGCCCGAAACTGCCATGTGCATGCTGCCCATTACCATGTGCATACTGCCCATTACCATGTGCATGCTGCCCATGTGCACCTGCATTCGGGCCTTGCTACCCAAAATTTGTATTTTGCCCTTGCATATAGCTTCCACTACGTGGGAGGTGTTGTCCCAAGGATGGGATGGAAGGGTTCGTCACATGGGTGATGGGAGGATGGGTTCACCATGTTGCATAGAGGGCTCACCCGGCTCATAGGTGATATGGGGAAAACCATGGGTGCTACCAAAACCTTGCTGGCCATGTCCCATCACCAAGGGGGGAGGGCAATTGGTCTCACGGGAGGACCATGCTCCTTGGGCTGAGCCGAGGAGGGTGAGAGGGTGGAGATGAGGGTGCCCATGCACTCTACAAGCAAGTCCATCTTAGCCATCATCTCACTGATGCTGATCTTGGCGATTTTCCATCTCCCTATGGCGGTGTTCTAGCTCTCGATGCCGCTCAGCATAATGGGTCTCATGTTTGCATAGTGTATCATTAAGCATAGAAAAACGGTCCGTCTCGGGGGCTTCTTCTTCAAGCATGTCTTCACAATCCTCTTGGGTGGAGCTAGGATCATTCATAGATGCACGGGAGTCTCTGATCTCACTCTGAAAGTCCTCCTAGGTCTTGGCTTTACCCCTATGACCTGCCATACTAGGTGTAGTCCACCGGACCCCCTGTCACAAAAACTGCAATATCTCAAGCTAGGCAGCTTTGATCGGGGAACTTTCTAGTTCAGAATGGAGGGAAGAGGTGCCCTCTATGAGCCTATGCAAAAAAAATTATGACATAAAATATTCAAAATTGACTGTGAACAACTTTCTGTGGCTGTACTGAAGGGGACTGCAGCCTGTCCTGCAGGACCACTGCACAGAAAAGTGGCTGTAACTCTCCAATGGGAGCTCCAATTGGGGATCTTTCAAGATCTAGTTGAAGGTATCAATCCCTCTATGCAAAGAGCATAGGTATGTAATAATAGGTCTTATACAAGAAATTCTATAATAAGAAATGCATGGTTGAACTGTGCAATCCAGCACCCTATTTTCAACTGTGAGAGGCCTGTTTTGAACAGTCGATACCCTGGAGGGTCTAACCACTTATCAAACTAAATGAGGACCTTTGGGAAACCTATGAGAACCTTGGGGAACATGCAAATACTTCTTCAACCCACCAATACCTTTGTAACACCTTGGAAGTCTACAACAACATTTATACCCCCTTTATGAGTTGGAAGTTGTCCTGTAAATCATTGTAGATTGAAAGTCACTGCTTATATGATCCAGACCATTGCCACCATGGCCAAATACATTGCCAATAAGAGCATAACCTTTTCAAACATGATCCTCTCATGACCACATAAGCATCACTGCAAAATAGGGGTATATAATTGCCAACATAGACAAGTTCATCGACATCTCAATGTTAGCATGAGCATATGAGTGCCACCATAAGTGCCATTGCCAAAAAAGTGAATGTGTCAATATCCTTTGCAATTATGATATAATCTCTGAGGCATAACCATACCACATTCATAGATCAATTAGCATCAAAACACCTATCATGCACTCCCATGTCTAACACTGTCATTGTCAACATGTCAAATGAGCTAGTCTGAGGCTGACTATAGGGATGCTTGTTGTGATACATGTAGGATAGCACACGGGGATTCCAAGCCTGCACAATTGCATGCAATCATATGTTGTATGGTTGTACTCTGATCCAAATAGATCATGCCTTGTTCATCACATTAGTATGTTCAATCTTGCTCGCATACATGATCTTTTGATGGAAGTCAAGCATCCATATCCCCATATCAGAATTGAGCCAATTCTCTGTTTTTGAGTCCTGGACATGTTCAGGTCAAGCAATCAATTTCATTACAAATACTAGTAATTTGCACAAAAATCCCAAATTCTGCACATGGTCTTTTGTCTCGGTAGAGGTTTGAAGGACTTAGTTGCACCTGATTTGAATCCAATCTTCTTAAAAAAGTAATAACAATAGCTATGGATAGGAAAAATCATGAGAAAGAAATGGCTTCTGTTTTGCTTTCTTCACTTTATGTAGAGGCTTGATATAGTCTGATGGGAATGGTAATAATCCCTGCCTTTAGAAAGACTCAGCTCCAAATAATCACGCAGATGAAAAATTCTTCCAGGAATGTCCCCGAAGTTTGTCATTTGCGTCTATAGGCTTGACCAAATTCTGATTACTTGGCCAAGTTTCCTTGAGGTGCTTCAGGAAAACCTTAGCCTTCTGAGGGAAAGCAGTGGCTCTTCTCCTATGTCAGGGCAAATGCAGGCCTTCAGTACAATGTGAATCTCACACTAGACATGCCTTCTCGTATAGAGGGCACCGGAGGGCTCAATCTGAAATCCCCTTACGATTGCCTGATGATATAACCTTTGATCATGAATTTGGCATGCTGGAAACTCCAACCTCTCAGATGAAGCAAGTGATGACTTGTTTTCCGTGTACATCAATGTGGACAAGCTCAATTCACATTCTACAACATCTGCAGCATTACCTAGCTCCCAATCTCCATCAGATGCCCAGTCGTTGCCTCCCACACAACTCCACCATGTGTGAAGTGTGTCAGTTGATGATGTGTTTGCATGCTCAAACACAGTAGGGGGCACCTGGAATGATTTTGGATTAGTAGCAAAAGGATGTGACATCAGTACATTAGTTCTATGGATGACTTAGTGCCAATCAATCTGTGCTAATCAAGTGGGAGTTTCTCTCATCTAAATCGCATGAGGCCAAGAAAGAGGATGGATCAGTGCCAATCAAGCGGGATTTTCTCTTGTCTGAATTGCATGAGGCCAAGAAAGCAATGGCTCTTCCTGTCGAGAGGACTAGATCTGAGAGTTTAAGCTAAAGAGCAAGTGGTAAAGCTCTAGAGATCGTGAAAGGTTCATCGTGGGGTCATCATTGGCGCCACAATTGAAGCAATGGAGAACCGATCAAACAAGGTTGTTGCCATAGCCAACGAGGGGAAGATTAGGAGACTTTGCATTCCGCCATAGCCAGGAAGCTTCGAGATTCAGTCAGAAGGGGGGAGAGAGTGTGTGCGAGGAAGGAAGAAGGAAGGTTGCCATCCCCTTGTGGTACTCCATCACTGCTCCTTACAGCTCCTGTCCCTGCTGTACCTATTTGAACTAGGGCATTTTGTAAAATGTAATAAGATGTGAGGAAAGAGAAGGAAGAAAGGACCAAAAACCTAAGCTTTGATACCAACTGTAATGAAGGAGGCCTATCTAATCTAACTAAAAGAGAGAGAGAGAAGAAAGAAGACTGCAGAAGAGAGAGAAGAAGAGAGTAGAGGAGAGAGAAAGACTAGGAGAAGAGAGAGAAAGAT
Source organism: Lygodium microphyllum (assembly GCF_053477565.2). Lineage (NCBI taxonomy): Eukaryota > Viridiplantae > Streptophyta > Polypodiopsida > Schizaeales > Lygodiaceae > Lygodium > Lygodium microphyllum. The sequence goes on from NC_141161.1 coordinate 77,473,449, forward strand.
AGGAAAAGAGAGAGAAAGAGGAGGGAAGCCATGAAAGCTGGAAGGAAGGAGAAAATAGACTTGATTATTGATAAAACTCATGCCCTAATTGGGTCTCTCAACACCTTATATACCTTGTCAGTATAAGTGGGTATTCCCATGCTAACCCGTGTCTTACCCATCTATCCCCACTCTTTTATAGATCTTCAAGGAAAACTACTACTATTGATGTCATCTTCAAGCCTTGAGTTTGCATTGCTTTCACATCTTAGATTTATGTGGCATGCAATTGATTATAGTTTTAATTAATGACAACTTGAGTTTCTTTTACCACCATACCTATGTTATAGCTTTGAGCTCATATCTTGTATCCCAACTTGCAAAATAAATATAACAATGTTTTTTTATTATTGCAAGGATTATAGGTTGAGTGAACTTGAAGTTGATTAACAAAATAGATCAATGTAGGAGAACAACAAAATAAGCTAGGAATAGATGAAACATTCTGAACAAATGCCCAATGATTGTGCATCTACTAGGCATTTATCACTGTAACAAGTTGGCTCATGCTCCCCCCTACATCCATGTAGGCAGCTAAACATTCATTGGACGACCATGGAGAGCAAGGATGTGTGCTAAAGCAAGCTAAGGGAAGTAATAAGATGGAACTTAATTATGATTTTGCTATTGTTGGTTTTGCTCCTATAGCGAAGACACCAAGGAGGTTGAATGTAGACCACAGGAGGACCAGAAGTATGTATATGAGAAGAAGAAGACTGAGATTGGTGATGTTAAATGAGTGCTTTGGGTCCTAGTGGCATTCTCCCTACCACGCATTAAATAGAGGTATGTAAAGTATGCACTATGTGGTCTTTAGATTTTCTTCATGGGGAAACTCCCTCTAGAGGACAGGTGGTTCTATTCCACATATGGCTCTAAAGCTTGCTTAGTTTAGTTTAGGTTTGTTGGAAGAGGGTTTTTTCTTTCTCTCATCTTGTCTAAGGCCAAGCGATACCTCATTCTAGGATTCTCTATTTGCTACAAAGGTAACTTGGTGTACACAATGCCTTGGTGAGAAAGTTTTAATCCTGAGGAGGTATTGTAGACCAAATGTCCTATGTGGGTCAGTTTCTTGGGTTTGCCAGTATGGATGGATACTAAAGTTGAGGTGCTTGTAGAAGCATTGAGCAAGCAACTGTATGTGCCCTTGGTGGTATAGCAACAAATGGCATGATCAAGGTAGAAAAGACATCATGCATACTATGAGATTGTAACAAAGCAGATCCCAAAAGTCTTGGAGCTTTACCCCAATGGTCTAGATATGCTAGTGGATGTTAGATTTGGTGCATTCCTCAATTCTTGCTTTATTTTCCAAGATGTGGGTCACTATGCTAAATATTTCCCTAAGAAGAAGGGCCCCATTTTTGGATAAGAATTAGAATGTTGAGCCACCATAGGTCAAAACCAATGCATGAAGAAAAGAATAATGCTAGTGATAAGTAGCAGATGTCTCAAGTTGTATAAAGGAAAAGGTAAGGAAAAAGTTCAAGAGGTTGCAACTAATAAAGGGAAGGGCAAGGAAAAAGTTCAAGAGGTTGTAGCTAATAAAGGGAAGGGCTAGGAAAAAGTTCAAGAGACGCATAGGAGATTGTCTGAGCCTTCAAGGCAAAGGGCTTCTTGGAATTCCCATGAAGGTAAAGAGAATGTTGCTCCAGTCAAATTGAAAGGTAATAAATTTAAGAGGAAGAAGCTTTTGATTAATTACCTTTTCAACAAGAATACCTTTTCCATTTTGGATGATGAAGATGGACAAGAGGACATTGAGATCACTATTTATGAATAGAATGGTGCTGAAATTAACTGCAATAATATGGAATGTATGGGGTCTAGGTAGCGACTCCAAAAAGGACATGGTTCATTGCCAAATCAAGTAGAGGAAACCTAACTTGGTTGCGCTTCAAGAGGTGAAGCTTGGTGAAGTAGTTGGATTTTAGGGGGTATCAAATATTTGTTGATGTGTGCAGACAAGGCTATAGAGGCACAATTGTTATTATCAAAGATTCATTACTAGAAGATAATTGTGGGCAGGTGATGGAAGCATGATTGTAGTCATTGCTAATGTTGATGGTGAAAAAACTATGGTGATATTTGTCTATGGATCCCATGTTTCCATGGAGAGAGCATCTCTTTGGAGGTAGCTTAGCTCAGTTAATGGAGACATGAGGACTATGTTCCTTGGTGATTAGAACACAACCCTGCTAGATAATGATAGATCACATGTAATGCTTCTCCAAGAATGAGAGGAGTGGAGAAATTTTGAGTTAGAATAGGAGCTGGTTGATGTGTCGATTGTATTTAGTGGGGAAACTCAATTCCCTTACACCTATCACAACAAAAATCTTGGAGAACATTGGCAGCTATAAGACTATATAGGGTGTATCTTAATTAAGGGGGCTGGTGGGTCATGCTTGACATGAGGATCACAATGCTTTCTGAAATTGCTTACTCAAATCGTATTCCTTTGCTTTTTACTCTAAGGTTTGCAAGTGATTAGAGAATGGGAGATGGCCCTCCCCTCTTTAAGCTCAATACCTCCTTCTTGCAAAAGGAAACCTTTTGTGAGGAGCTCAAGATGTTGTGGTCTAAAACCATGGGTTCAGCTAGCTGCCCTACTCATACGTTGTTGAAAGGAATTGCTACGATAACAAAACATGCTAAGGGGCATGACAGATAGCAAGTGGCTCTTAAATGGGAAAGAGATGCCAAAGAGGTGTTATTAAAGGTGTTTTAGTAGTAACTTGGGGATCCCATCGTGCAATGGGTACTTAGAAGTATAGAGGCTTTCTTAGATGAAATGCAAAATAAGAGGGCTAAGGATGCAAGAATCCAATTACGCAGCGCATGGTATGTCTTTGGGGATTCTCCCAATAAAATTTTCTTCAAATCCCTTAAAGTAAAAAAGAAAAAGGACTTTATTTCTATGACAGTTCAAGGAAATGGAAGGATAATCACAGATAGTGAAGGGATTGCCAAGACGTTCACATATCATCTTTCTGCCATAGTTGGCACCACTAAACAGATCTTCCCTAGATTTGGCAGCATTCCTCTAGCCTAGCAAGGACCTAGGGACTTGAGATGAGGCAACAATGCTAGGATTCCCCTTCTCAATTGATGAGGTTAAGTATGTTGTGGATAAGGTGTCAAAAGGGAAGTCACTAGGTGTAGACAATATCCCCATTAAAGTCATAAATTATCTATGGAGTATTTATGGAGTGGATTTGTATATGCTAATGAAAAACATTAGAAATGGTGGCACTTTCCCTACAGCTTTGAATAGGTACCCCATTAAATTAATACTTAAAACCCTTCATAGGCCAAAATGAGAAATTGGCGGCTCCGCTGACTATGTTGGGAGTTGCCTCTAAGATGTATGCTAAGGTTCTAGTCAACATGATAAAACATCTACTTGGGAGGATTCTTCACCCTCAGAGAAGCATGGGTTTGTGTGGAGAAACATCTAGGATGTGATCTTGAACTTGACCTTTTTGATGGACCATGCTCTTAGTTTGGGGTCTAGCTTTGTCTTTATAAATATGGATTATGATAAAGCCTATGATAGAATAGGGTGGAGGTTTTGAAGACATTAGGATTTTGATATATGTTCTTGAAAATGATCAATGCTCTCTTCACTAATGCAACTACTATGGTATAGGTTAATGGTATTGTCTCATCCCCTTTCTGCATCAAATAGTCAATACGCCAAGGTTGTCCGATAGCATCGTTATTGTTTGTGGTCATAATAGATCCCCTCTTGAGGAATATGGAGTTGAGAGTATAGAATGGACTCATTAGAGCCCTCCCTATCTTGGGAGGTAGTCAATTTGTTTCCCAATTTTTTGTTGATGATAATTTAAATCTACTAAAGACTAAGCAACATTTTTTTGTTGAGAGTATAGAATGGACTCATTAGAGCCCTCCCTATCTTGGCAGGTAGTCAATTTGTTTCCCAATTTTTTGTTGATGATAATTTAAATCTACTAAAGACTAAGCAACAATTGGTTAATGGGTTACTGGATACTTATCGGGAGTTCTCAAAATTTTCAAGCTCAAAAATTAGTAAGCTAAAGTTAGAACTAGTGTATCTAGGGCATGGTACTCCTCTAGGATTACTGATGGATCTAGGCTTCAAATGGATCAATCATGGCTAGGTTTTTAGGTACTTAGGATGTCCCCTTAGGGTGGGCCTAACCCCCAACAAGTAGAGGGTTGACTGAATGGAGGCCAAGGTGAGAGCTAAAGCAGATAGTTGGAGGGGCAATCAATTATTCTTTTTTAGTAGGCTATTGGTGGTTAAAACAATGCTTGTAGAATTAGCTACTTTTTTGGCAATGACTCTCCCTTTAAATAGAGCAACCTAGGGGAGAATAGAAAGGAATTTGGCTTTAGTCATGTGGGATAGTGATCAAGCCAACATGGGTAGAGACCCATTTCTTGGTCACTAATCACAAGAGAGGTGATTGAAGGTGGCTTTGGGCTACCCAACCTTTGCAATAAAGCCCAAGCCTCCCTACTGCTTGGACTATTGAAGAGGGTGGATGGCAGACCATAACCATGGATGGTACTCATCCAACATTGGCTCTCCTAGCTTGGCTATGGGGTGTTGAGATTGCCTAATTTGGGTTGGTGGTCTGATGTGCTACTAGCTAGAAAGAAGATTAAAATACCCAATTCATAGGTAGTGCGGGGACTTGCTTTAGCATGGCAAGAAAATTTTCCAATGCGAGATGGGTTGGATTAGAAGATAGAAGAGGTGATAGGTCACTTGAACAAGTCATCTAAACCTTCAAGGATACATATGATCCACCATATAGGCCCATTCAAGAGCAACTACAAGTTTCTAAAAGATTGGCTCATAGAGATATGATGAGGTGGATGGATCTATGGGACCTGGTCTTGATGAGCATTATTAGTCTAAATGATATGGGTGTTAAATTTGAGCTATTTGCAAATTGAGAAGAGATTCCTATCTCTGAAGTGATGGGAAGGGTTAAGGATTCATGCCCTACCTCAAAGAAAGCTGGAAGTACATGGTATCTTAGAAAGGGAAACCATTGGTCAAATGTAGGGGGAACAGGGACATGGTTAGGAAGGATTTTGGGCATATCTTAGGAGCTACTAAAAGTTGGAGGAGGTGGTATCCACACACAAGAAGGAGGACTTGGATTAAACAAGTGTAAAGAACCTGATGTCTTTTCTATGGAAGGTTGTTATGTGAATAAGCCCCGTATGAGGGAGAGACTCAACATATTGATGAATGTTTCACCACTTTGTGTTCTCTACGAAAGAGCTAATGAGTCCTCTAAGAATCTCTTCTAGGATTGTAGGGAAGTGAGAATTATCTAGAGCAAGGTTAAGAAGTGGATCAGGAAGGTAAGTTTTGATGAACAACATGATGCCAAGCTTGTCCTCATTGGCGATTAAGGGAAAAAGGATGAGCAAACATTAAAATTCTGGAATGTGGTTTAGGCTCTAACCCTACAATAGATATGGATGCATAGGAATGAGGTCATTTTTGGTAGAAGAAAAGAAACTAGTGAGTTAGGTGAGTTGTGGGCTAGGATTAGAAATGACATTTTGTTAGCCCTTTATGGTTGCTTTGTGTATATGATAAGGCCTTTAAGGTGTTTTATAGAGTTTTGTCTAAAACTCAAGGCTCTCCCCCCTTGGAAATGGCCCTATTAGAGGCATTGTAAATATTCCATTTTCTTTTGTTAATACATTCTTAAACCACATTATTAAACAAAAAGGATTATAGGTTGACAGCAAGGGGTTAATATGTGTGCAAATCTTGATAAAAAGAATAAAGAATTATATGCATTAAACTATCTAGGTTTAGAATTATGTATGAGTCAATGAGAAGATTTTGAAAGCCAACAAAAGCTAATTGCTATAGAAATTCGGATTATCTTTTGGGAAAAAAATAAATACAACCTGCTAGTGTGGCACTTTTGGAAGAGTGATGGGTTCCATTTTGGAGGATGAAAAACAATAGTTACTAGTGGGAAAAGAAGGGGAGAGCCCCTCTTTTCTAGGACAAAAAGTCATACAATGATGTGATGTAATATATTAAAAGGGAAATTTAAAAAAAAATTTGCCTTCACGGCGGCGTGTCGAGCAGGAGCTTGTGAGGTGGAATGGAGGAGCCAGCAAGCTCCTCGCTGGAGCTTGCTTGGCTCCCTTGCCATGCATGATGACAGGTAAGGGGGGAGGGATTCTCTCACCCCCCTATAAAATTAGGGAGGGAAGAACGATCGGGGGAGACTGCCATATTCTACTGAACGGAGGAGGAGGAAAGGACAGAGACGAATGTTGCCGCCTAACTGCCAGGAGGAAAGGAGTGATTGACATCGAAGCCAAGGAGGCGGTTGCTGGGAGGATCCTTAGATTTCTGACGCTGCCATTGATCCTACCCTCGAGAGGAAGGAGCCAAGTGCCATCACGTCAGCTTCTATCGCCTCTATCCCGTGAGCCGTCATCTGCCGCCTGCAGACTCCCCCCCCAGGTCGTCGCTGTCGAAAATCACCCCCCCTTTTGACTTTCTGGAAGCTTGGAAGCTTCCAAAGGGGGGGTCATCTTAGCCCCCATTCCCCTTGGCCTTTAAACCCCTTTTCACCCTTCGGGTTTTAAAACCCCTTAAGCCCCCTTTCACCCCCTTCTTGTGCCTCACCAAATTCTCCCAACTACCCCCTCTCGTGTTTTAAAGGGGCATAAGCCCCTTTTTTTTCCTATAAAGGAAGGCTTAAAGGTCCTACTATTACACCCCCCCCCCCCCGTGTTTTTTTTAAAAAAAAAATCCACTTAGCCCTTTTCCTTAAGCTTTTTTTTCGTATTTTATAAATCCTTAAACCCACCCCCTGTGTATTAACCCTTAAACCCCTAACCCTTGACTTGGGAACCACCACTCTTTCCTCCGTATTTATACCTTCCCTAGCCCTCCCCTTGTGGCATATTGAAACCCCCTTTTTAAGTTTGACTTAAGGGTCCTTCGACCTTATTTATAACCTTTACGGTTACTATATCCCCTTAGAAGTTCTCTCCTGCACCTTGTGTTTTTTCCATCCCTTTTCGTTCCTCGTTTGAGCGAGTCATTAAAAGACCATTAAGCCTTCCCCATGGCTTCAATGGGTCTTAATCGTAGAAGACTCTGAAACACGCTTTCGAATTTCCCTGACTTCCAAGGAGGGAGCCTTCCAAAAAACTACTACAAGCAGTGCAAGGAAGCGACGGTGGAATTCCTAGGAGGAGTTGTAGAGCTGCTTCCACGTTCGAAAAACTACAATTGCGATGCCTCCTAAGAAAGTCCAAGGCATAGCCGCGGGAGGGTCAACTCCCAGTATCCATGTGGATATCTCACCCCAAAACCAAGTTTTTCTTCTTGGCTTCAATTCGGTTTTAAGTCGATCATGCAAAGAGAAATTGTTAGGGATAGGATATATTTGTCCGAGTTATTTGTAATGAAGGAGTTTAGCTTATTTGAATGAATGATAATGTATATAACTTAGTTTCCTTCGAATTGCATCAAGCATTATAAATTATGAGCAAGATTATCCATTTACTATAGTAGTATATTTTAGTTAAATCCTAAAGGTATAGAAATTATATCTTGCACCATTAGTCTTATTCCTTTTTGCAAATGATTAAATTCATGATAGGTTTCTTTCATTGCTCAAATTACTAGGAAGTTATCATTGCTAATTGCACATCTTAGCAAGGGAAATGTTTGTTATTTGGCATGAGTTCATCTGCAAGGAAAAAGGAAGTTTAAATTGAACTATATTGACTGAAAAGTAAATTGTCACAAGGATAGCAAAACCGTGACAAGACGATTAATATTACCTTCCAAAAGATAACCAAACCAATCCAAACATAGAAATATTCATACCCTAAGCACTTGACTACTTTCCTTATTGTAGGGTCAAAAAAATTCGTAAAAATAAAGAACTAGGGTTGTCCCCTAGATTCTTAAAAAGAAACCCTAGGGCCGACATATGTCAGCTTAAAAGATCTAAAACGGATTATTCCATCGCAGGACTTGCGCAGCAAGTACGAAATCATTTAGTCTTGTGATTGATTCACAAGGAGAAAGGGTAAAAACCCTCAACAAGGATGGCAGATCCCTATGCAAGTTATCTTGCAAAAGGACATATTTTTGGATATCCTTCTAAATCAGGAAAGTTGTAAATCGAAAACTAGCATATCTAAGGAACTTTAGGGTTGACCAAGTTGGGTTAATAAGGTACGCCCTACACCAGAATGTAAAGGATATTGCCAATTTACAAGACACCTTGGGAACAAGTGCTGATACACTCAAAAGGAAAGAACACTTCCTTAGCAGTTTGCCAAACAACACGGTTGATTAATGGAAATATTTGTGCTTGCTAGAGATTTTAGGGCTCTGTTTGAATTATGAATTACAAATTAAATGAGTACCTGTACTTCAGGTTAAAGACCTGAAGGAAGAGGCAGTTTCAGTTACCCCCAACTACCTGCCTAACCCTAACCAAGGGGGTTGTTTACCGCGCCGAGAACGTGGACCGAACCCGCCGCGAGAGGTCTCTCCGTTGAGCTCTACTTGGAGTAGGAGGACGCTTGGGTGCCAGGGGGGCTCTGGCCGTAAATCCCTCGCCTTCTGGGTCCTACACAAGAGGCTAACGTGACTCGAGATTGGATCTCGAGGCCCGCATAGTAGTTTACGGGTGGAAGCTTGGAATAGTGATTCCTGGGGATTACTGGATAGACTTCAGGCGGATTATGGACAAGCCTATGGGCGGAACTCCTTGTATTTCAAAGATAAAATGATGAAATGTTTTTTTTTAAAAAAAGAAGAACTTGCTTGATATTGTTTTTCTATGTCACGTGATAAGATTACATGAAGGAACCAGTGCTTAAGAGGATTAATTAAAGAAGCTGATTGTTATATGTCAAATTAATGTGTTAGATAATTACATAACTAAAACAAACCGAGGAAAGTGCGGAGGCTAGGCCATGGGTCCGTCCTACGGTTGGGTGGTCCCGGTTTCTCAAAAATCTCGAAGAACAGCGGGATGATCATAATCATCAAAACGAATAACGAGAGCGATGACCAACGATCCTAGTTACGTCTTACCCGATTTACGCTGTTTTAGGGGAACGGAATGGGACTATGCCTTATGGCAGAGAGGTTGAGCCTTGCATCCCTCTCGTTTCCCATTCTCCTTGAACCAAGTGCAGCGTGAATCCGCTTCGGACCTGGCGTTTCTGCGTAAAGTAGTTCGCTCGGGTCTGACGCTAGTTGCTGTTAGCTAATGACCAATCAGGAAAACCCTAATTCCGGTCGATCCTAAGTGGGAACGGCCAGGATACTTCCGTTACGTGGCAGACGTGGGAAGACCTAGATCGCAAAACCCGTAACATTCCATGGGAGTGTCGGGCGGAGTTTTCTAGACATCCTTTCCGATGGACTGCTAAGACGTGTCCTGGATGATACTAGTGGACAAGTTACAGTTGGTATCAGAGCCGACCAACAACGGAATTGTTTTTATGAGATCTCAATAAAATGAAGTAAAGAAATTGTTGCTGTCCAAACATTTTCTCACCTATTGTGAAGCGTGGAACAAGTTTTTGGTATTTTGGGTCATGTTTATGACTGCAATGCATTCTCCCATTTATCGACAAAGAATTGGGATGATGAACATCCTGGAGCAGATTTATAATCCATCACCTTTATACATAGAATGAAGATGGACGGGGTCTTTAGGAATCTACTATATAGCCGCCCACCGGTTTGCTTATCTACAGACCAACCTAAAGAGGATCAAGTGGTTGGAAGACTTGAAAGTCGTGAAGCTGTTCATTTTTGTGGAAGCTCACATAAATTCGACTTTACATATTCAAGGTCGGAGGGTTGAAATGAACTCATATGTATATGAGGAAGTAACTCGTGTAATCCCAGCCGACAAGATTAAAGTGTTGGGCCGCCATGAGAAGTATGGATTCCAATGGAAAGGGTATCCTGAACTTCCAATGAACTATCGATTCCTAAAGATCCATGACCCAAAACCCTAGTATTACACAGTTCCTGTAGACAAATGCAATACAACGTTGTTCTCCCCAAACTGAATGTAATGATTGGCTTATCATCACACGAAACATTGTATTCAAAAAGGCTATGCCCATGTAAATACAAATAAAGACTTCTTTTTATCAATATCTGGCTGTGCATAAGAGTTGTTAAAAAGTTAAGTAGCTACATTGTTTACGAGATAGCTGAACTAAAAATGAAAGATAAGCTAACGTCGATTATTATATAATAACGTTAAGAAAACTTTTATCCAGGCACAACCCCAGGTACAGGTTCCAAATTCGCCTCCTACATCAAGTTCTGCTGTGACCCAGGAGAAGAAGTTCCTCCTCAAGCAGATAAAGCCACCCGAGTTTGACGGGAGAGGCAGATTCGTCCAGGCTGATGCTGAAATTTGGATTGAATCCATGGAGGATTACTTTGAAGCAGTTGGTACTGTAGCTACCAATCAGGAAAAAAAATAAATCCAACTTGCTAGTGTGGCAATTTTGAAAGAGTGATGGGTTCCATTTTGGAGGATGAAAAATAGTAGTTACTAGGAGGAAAAGAAGGGGAGAGCCCATCTTTTCTAGTAGAAAAAGTCATGCAATGATGACCATGGAAAAGCAACAAATCCAAGATTAAGAATTCCTACAATTTCTTACGAGGCTCTTTTTGAGTTCCTATTTTTCCTAATGATGTTCATTTAGCTTAGGATCTTCAAGCACAACTACTACTATTGATGCCATCTTCAAGCCTTGAGTTTGCATTGTTTTGTAATATTTCTGCAATGAAATATTAACAACTCTAAATCCCGCGCAAAAGCAATCCGAAGTAATCTCTTGCAACCAAGAAATACTAGCCTAAGTGCACCATCCTCGTGCATTAATGATACCAGCCCCGCATTGTGCATAGGAAACCGTGGCTCAAAACCCTAGGCCTCTATGGGAACTCCCCTTCAAGGGACAAAAAAGATAATGAACTAATTGCAATTTTTTTAAAATCTCCCTCCCCTTCACCCGTTGCATGGGTGGGAGAGGGAGTATGCGTTGGAACTTGTGGAGGGGCATGAGGAGGAGGGCATGCATTCTGCCACTTGTGTGGCCACCCCCCCCCCCCCCCCCACCTTAACCTCATATAGACCCCCCTCCCAAGCTTGGAGGGGGATGGTTCGTGCTGCCCGCCGTGGAGGGAGCTGCCCACAGCCTATCTGCCTGCCGCCGTCATCGCCTAGCTGCCACCGTCATCACAGGAGGCTACTGCCGCCCCCATCATAATCTTCATCATCATCATCATCATCATCACCCTCATCGTCATCCTCACCATCATCACTCCACGTCATCTCCCTGTTTAGCCAGAAGCTTGAGAAGCTTCTATTGAAGCTTCTCTAGGCCAAGTTCACTCGTGCTTCCCGGTTTTTTTTAAACCGTGTCTTTCAAGGGCCCGATTCCTGCGCAAGGAGAAAGATCTCGGGCAGTAGTAACCTCGAAGCTCGTAAGGGAGCCAAGGGGGAGTTCTCTGAGTCAAAATTTACTCCGTCAATGGCTCCTAAGCAGAAGTCGAGAGGAGCGCACGCGGGAGCTTCCACCCAAAGTACGAGAGTGGACAACACCTCGATATTGAATGCCCAGGTTCTGAAAAACAGTCCCACATGGAAAGGATGCATAAAGCACATTTTAATTCTCGTAGGGAAGCTTAAATGCATTGGAAAATCTATATACTTGTTCGATTTACAAAGTTTGGTTGCATGACTAGTACTTGCATTTTCTTGCACTTCCATGGTCAAGGGTAGTCGCATTTTTGAATGTTGGATGCATAAGTTAAAAGATGAAATTGTGCTAAGACCGCCTCCTTGTTCCATCTCGCAAAGGATAGGGCTTATGACACATAATGCACTTAGACCAAGTCTGGCGAGTTCTAATTGCAAGTTGAATTTCCTAGGAATTGAGTAGTCGTCCTGCTTCAACACTCTTTCTTGAAGATTGATTTGTCAATCCAGGGTAGTAATGAATTGCCAAGAAAGAAATTGACCAACCAAGTTAGGGTGACGAGGGTGCCCAGGATTTATTGACTATAATTTAAGGAAACCTACAATTTGGGTCAACAAGGTATAAACCCTAACCCAAGGAAAAAGGGTAAACAAGCAGCTCAGCTTACAAAACCCTTGGGATCTTGCCAAGTCGCGATTGATCCAGGATCGAATGCTGGAAGTATTTGGGGAGAAGGAATCACACCTTAGCAGTTGGCCATACGGATGACCACTGAAATGCTCGTGATTGTACACTTAGGTGCACTATTTGTACTTCTTTGCTCAAGGAACTAATTCAGGAAGAATAAGTAATGCTTCAAGTTAAAGAGCCTGGAGGGAGAGGTAGTTTCAGTTAACTCCGACTGTCTGCCTGACCCTATCCAAGGGGGTTGTTAGCTGCGCTGAGTACATGGACCGAACCCACCGCGAGAGGTCTCTCCGTGGGTGCTACTTGGAGCAGGAGGACGCTTGGGTTCCAGGGGAGGCTCTGACTGTAAATTCCTTGCCTTTGGATCCTGCACAAGAGGCCGACGTGACTCGAGATGGGATCTCGAGGCCCATATACTAGTCAACGGGCGGAACTTGGAATAGCGATCCCTGAGGATTGCTGGAATAGCCTTCGGGCAGGTTATTTGATGTATTCCAAAGACTGCTAAATAACGATCAAATGTTAAAAAAGGAACTTGCTTGACATTGTTTTTTTGTGTCAGTGCCTAAGTTACGTGAAGGAACCAATGATTAATTGGTTAATTAAGAAAGCTGATTTTGCTTGTCAAACTAAATGTGGTAGGTAATTAGATAACTAAGCAACCTGAGGAAGGTGTGCTGGATGTGACTCTGGGTCCGTCCTATGGAAGGGTGGTCCCGGTTGGCTGGGAACTTTTCTCAAAGGAATTGACAGCGAGGTAACAATGACCTAGAATCAATAGAGTTAGAGTCCCGATTTATGTTGTTTTAGGGGAACGGAATGGGTTTATGCCTTACGGATAGAGAGATCGAGCTTCACATCCCTCTCGTTTCCCATTCTCCTTGAACCAAGTGCAATATAAATCCGCTTCGACCTTGATGTTCTACGCAAAGTAGTTCGTCTGGGGCTCAACGCTAGCTACCTCCTAGGAGCTTGACTATTAGGAAAACCCTGATTCAGGTCGGTCCTAAGTGGGAATGGCCAGATGCTTCCGCTTCATGGTAGACTTGGGAAGACCTTGATTGCAAGCCCTGTGACATTCCTTGTGAGCGCCGGGTGGTGCTTTCTAGACTCTCTTCCCGATGGACTGCCAAGACGTGTCCTACAAGCGGACAAACATGCACGTTACATGTTTTCAGATCTTAGATTCATATGGCGAAGCTTCGAGAGCATCTTGGAATTGATTCTAGTTTTAAATAGTGAAAGGATTAATTACGACTTGATTTACTTTTACTACCATAGCTATATTGTAGCTTTGAGCTGAAATCTTGTATCCCAACTTGCAAAATAAATATAACAATGCTTTTGAGTATTGCAAGGATTATAGGTTGATGATAAGGGATTGATATGCATGTAAATCTTCATAAAAAGAATAAATAATTACATACATCTAGCAACCTAGGTATAGAACTATGTTAGTAGTTAATGGGAATAAGATTTTGGAAGCTAGGAGAAGCTAATAGGTGTATATATTGGGATTATCTTTTGGGACAAAAATAAATCCAACTTACTAGTGTGGCACTTTTGGAAGAGGGAGGGGTTCCATTTTGGAGGATGAAAAATACTAGTTATTAAGGGGGAAAGAAGGGATGAAGCCCTTCTTTCTAGCACAAAAAGGCATGCAATGATGACCATGAAAGAGAGATAAATCCAAGATTAAGATTTCCTACAATTTCTTATGAGGCCCTTTTGACTCTTGATTTTTGATAATGATGTTTATGTAGCTTAGGATCTTCAAGGAAAACTAATACTATTGATGTCATCTTCAAGCCTTGGGTTTGCATTGCTTTCACATCTTAGATTCATGTGGTGAAGCTTTGAAAGCATCCTACAATTGATTCTAGTTTTAAATAGTGAAAGAATTAATGACAACTTGATTTACTTTTACCACCACACCTATATTGTAATTTTGAGCTCAAATCTTGTCCCAACTTGCAAAATAAATATAACAATTCTTTTGAGTATTGCAAGGATTATAGGTTGATGACAAGGGATTGATATGCATGTACATCTTCATAAAAAGAATAAATAATTATATACATCAAACAACCTAGGTTTAGAGCTTTGTTGGAGTTGATGAGAAGAAGATTTTCAAAGCGAGAAGAAGTTGACATGTGTACAAATTGGGATTGTCCTTGGAACAAGAATTAATCCAACATGCTTGTATAGTACTTTTGGAAGGGGGACGGGTTTTATTTTGGGGGATGAAACATAATAGTTACTAGGGGGAAAGAAGGCGAGAGCCCCTCATTTCTAGGACAAAAATGCATGCAAGTTGGGATCAGGATCTTCAAGGAAAGCTACAACTACTGATATCATCTTCAAGGCTTGAGTTTGCATTACTTTTACATCTTAGATTCATGTGGTGAAGCTTTGAGAGCAGCTTGCAATCGATTCTAGTTTTAAATGGTGGAAGAATTAATGACAATTTGAGTTGCTTTTACCACCATACCTATTTTGTAGCTTTGAGCTCATATCTTGTATCCCAACTTACAAGATAATTATAACAATGAGTATTGCAAGGATTATAGGTTGAGGAAAAGGGATTGATATATGTGAAATTTTGATAAAAAGAATAAAGAATTCTATACAGCAAACTACCTAGCTTTAGAACTATGTAGGAGCTAATGAGAAGAAGATTTTAGAAGCTAGGAGAAACCAATAGTTGTACAAAATGGGATTATCTTTTGGGACCAAAATTAATCCAACCTGCTAGTGTGGCACTTTTGGAAGAGTGATGGGTTCCATTTTGGAGGATGAAAAATAATAGTTACCAGGGGGAAAAGAAGGGGAGAGCCCCTCTTTTCTATGAAAAAATTGCATGCAATCTCGACCATGGAAGAGAGACAAATCCAAGATTAAGATTTCTTACAATTTCTTATGAGGCCCATTTTGAGTCCCTATTTTTTCTAATGATGTTTATGTAGCTTAGGATCTTCAAGGAAAGCTACTACTATTGATGTCATCTTCAAGCCTTGAGTTTGCATTGCTTTCACATCTTAGATTCATGTGGTGAAGCTTTGAGAGCATCTTGCAAATTGATTATAATTTTAAATAGTGAAAGAATTAATGACAACTTGATTTGCTTTTACACCATACCTATATTGTATCTTTGAGCTTAAATCTTGTATCCCAACTTGCAAAATAAATAGAACAATGTTTTTGAGTATTGCAAGGATTATAGGTTGAGGGCAAGGGATTGATATGTGTGCAAATCTTGATAAAACGAATAAAGAATTATATACATCAAACAACCTAGGTTTAGAACTATGTAGTAGTTAATGGGAATAAGATTTTGGAAGCTAGAAGAAGCTAACAATTGTACAAATTGGGATTATCTTTTGGGACAAAGATAAATCCAACTAGAAAAATTGGGATTATCTTTTGGGACAAAAATAAATCCAACCTGCTGGTATGGCAGTTTTGGAAGAAAGAGGGTTTCCATTTTGGAGGATGATAAATAATAGTTATAAAGGGGGGAAAGAAGGGATGAGCCCCTTCTTTCTAGCACGAAAAGGCATGGAATGATGACCATGGAAGAGAGACAAATCCAAGATTAATATTTCCTACAATTTCTTACGAGGCGCTTCTGAGTCCCTATTTTTCCTAATGATGTTTATGTAGCTTAGGATCTTCAAGGAAGAATACTACTATTGATGTCATCTTCAAGCCTTGAGTTTGCATTGCTTTCACATCTTAAATTCATGTGGTGAAGCTTTGAGAGCATTACACAATTGATTCTAGTTTTAAATAGTGAAAGAATTAATGACAACTTGGGTTGCTTTTACCACCATACCTATATTGTAGCTCTGAGCTCATATCTTGTATCCCAACTTGAAAAATAAATATAACTATGTTTTTCAGTATTGCAAGGATTATAGGTTGAGGGCAAGGGATTGATATGTGTGCAAATCTTGATAAAAAGAATAAATAATTATATATATTAAACTACCTAGGTTTAGAACTAATGTAGGAGTTAATGAGAAGAAGATTTTGGAAGTCGAGAGAAGTCAACATGTGTATAAGTTGGGATTGTCCTTTGGGAGAAGAATTAATCCAACCTGCTTGTATAGCACTTTTGGAAGGGTGACAGGTTTCATTTTGGGGGATGAAACATAATAGTTACTAGGGGGGAAAGAAGGCAAGAGCCCCTCATTTCTAGGATAAAAAGGCATGCAATGACATTAGGGGATTTTGGAGGTGTCAAAAAGGCCTTTTAGGAGATAGAATGATAGTGCTCTAGACCAATAAGAGCAAAGCCTCCGTATGGAGCTTCTATTTTAAAAAATACAAAAAATTATATATATATATATATATATATAATATTACAAATTTATATTATCAATATCTATTTTGAGCCTCGTATATTCGTGATTATGATATTATTTGCATTAATGGTATACAATCTAATCCACTTTTATTTGATGATATGCTTGGATTAATGATAATGATGAGTTTAATTTAAAATCAAACTAGTAAAAAGCTTGGCACTTATTTTTCCCTCCTTTCTTTTATCCCTCTTGTGTTTTTCCCTCCTTTGTAGTAGCCTAGTCCTCTCTCTCTCTCTTTGCCATGGATATAGAAATTCAACCTTCAAGAAGGCATCCAAGCTCCCAAGTCACATCCATATTAGTGTTTAACTCATTCTGAAAAGATGGATGATGGATTCTTACAATCTAATATTAGCAAAGACAGTTGGATCACCATGTAATAGGCAAAATGTGGGAAAAGACAAAGATATGAGAGCTTATTCATCTCTGCTTGGAAGGGTAGAATCTGAGATTTCAAGCTTGGAGTAAATAAGAATAGCATAAAAGAGGTACTATTGCAATATGGAGAGCTATATTTGGAACTTGGATTTTCAAAACTTCCAATTCATAGACCAAATTGTAAAAATTTGATTCTTAAAGATTTTTTTTTTCTTGAACTCTGTTTAAGATTTTCCATTATAACATTTGTTTGTTTGTCTTGTAGATGTCTATCCCTTTAATCTTGAGGAATGGCAAGTGGTTGAGTTTATTGTTGATGTTATTGATGTTTTGCATGGTTCGATTGGAGAAGAAATGTAAAAAGGTAGAAAGAAGACAGAGCTTTTGGAGAATGTAATATTCTTTTATGACCATTCTTATATTGTCCCCATGGAGCGCAACCACCAATGGAGATCAATATCTCCCCTTCCGTTGCCCAAATTTTCAAGATTTGAGTGGCCTTTGCCAAGTCCAACTACTAGTGATGGCTATAGATGTTTTTTTTAAGATAACATAATATCTCAAGTAGGCTAAGCAAAGTTACTTTTTTCGTGCCTATTACTATATTTGTTGATTTCTTTTCTAATGGTGAGATAAGAAAACCAAAGGCCATGCTTTTAGTAAAGAGACTAACATATGATCATATCATATAAGTTGTTGATGAGGGATGGGACATTAGGACAAAAGAAAAAATTATATGTAAGATAAATCAAGACTCTATAACTTGTAAATATATGATTTCTCCTCAAAATTTCATCCTCAACTTTTATTATAGTAGATGGCATTATGCTAATGGCAGTTTGGTTACTTTAGACCAAAATCTTGATAATTTTACCAAAGATCCTATAGTGGATTTTGATGTTTGGTTCAATGAGGATATTATTGCAATCCTAAAGGTTAGATCATCATGTATGCTACATCAACTGAGGATGGATTTACAGAATGAAGATATTGAACTAGCATGTTCATTTGTATTTCAACTTAATAACAACGGTGTATATCTGATTCCACTTCCTGATTAATAAAAAATTGTAACATATTTTTTGCAAATATCAATGAGGAGAGAGAATAATATACAATGCAAGGATATTGAA
This sequence comes from Lygodium microphyllum, assembly GCF_053477565.2. Taxonomy (NCBI): domain Eukaryota; kingdom Viridiplantae; phylum Streptophyta; class Polypodiopsida; order Schizaeales; family Lygodiaceae; genus Lygodium; species Lygodium microphyllum. The sequence continues at coordinate 77,491,585 of NC_141161.1, forward strand.
GAAAAGATCTCTCTACTATCAATATAAAATACATGTATAAATTTTGTGGCTAATTTTTGTTAGTCATCTCCATGACTTGTACACACAAGGGCTTGCAAGCAATGAGGCAAAGCTACTTATTCTGAGAACTTTTCTTAGGAGAAGGAACATCTTTTCTAGGAGTCTTTTTCCCTTTCTTTGATACTTTGGTTGCCTTGGGTGTTGAAGGCATAGTTTCACTTGCTGCAATTACATGCACCTCCTCTCCTTCAATGTCCAAGCCCCCACTATTATCCATTCGTGCTGGTTGAATACAATTGACTATTTTGTACTTCATGACCTTAGCTCTTATATACCAAACATGGCCACTTGTATAGCAATCCATTCTAAATTGGCATACATTTGTTATAAAAAAAAATTTAATCATTGTTATTTTTTACAATGGACTATAATATTATAATCAATGGACTATTTTGCAACAAATCTCTATCTTAAAGTTTAGTATCTATCACATTATCTTTATAATTTTATCATCATTGAGATAAATAAACTTAATCAATCTTTCGGCATTTGCAATTACTCTCCAGCCCACAAGAGTGACTATCATCCTAATGAGGAAATTGCAATTAACAATATAAAGTAAAACTATGAAACTTGTTTATGGTAATTTATAGAATAAAATTTCTTATTATGTTCTAACCATTCAAATCAAGACCTTACCACAATTTGTCTATATTACATTGGTGCAAGTAAATCATCAAGGTATGGGAGGCTTTTTCTCTAGCATTTCAATCAAACTTTTTACAGATATGTACCAAAAAGACAATAAAATTTGGAGTAATTGCAAAATAAAAGATCAAAATATTTAGAGTACTTGCAAAAAAAAGATCAAAATATCAAGGAGACCCTGGATTATATAACTTACAACTTCTTATTTCCATGGCTTCCTTTCATAGAATTGATGAGGAAACATTGCCTCTCCATACAGTCTATTTCAATTAGGCTGCAACAATGAGAATTGAAAACAATCATATTTTAATAATGTAGAAAAAAAATCCTCATAAAATCTAACAGAATATCAAATTACTTACTTTTCATTGTATGGAATTAGAAGAACCTCCAAAGTTTCAAAGTCAATTGGATTGAACCAATGATCAAATGCACTTACATCAAGCTTATTTCTTATATAGTATGAGATAGATGGATCAAGAACCTCAATTTAATGTTGTATATCAAAGGGGAGCTCATGCATTATATACTTAGCAAAAAAATGGAGATAGTGAGCATCAACATGAAAGCCTATTTTGCTAGAAAAATATAGTGAGTAAAACCAAATTTTGGTATATTATACCTCATTCCACCAAGAAAAATAGAGTCATTTACTTATCTCATTTCATTCTTGAGGATTTGAACACAATCAGCATAAAAAATACCATATCAGATCTTTTGTTAATATCACCAGGTAAAAAGCTATAAACATTGAAGCCCTTAGGGTTAGCCCTTTTAGGAAGGGTAGATAGCTCTTCTTCAAAAGATGGGAGTTGCTCTCCTTCCTTTTCTTCTCCCTTCTTCCTTTTATATTCCATCCATTTATTTGCCTACTCTTCTATGGAATTTTCCTCTTTCTCATGTATTCTTGTATTCTTTTCATGGGTGACATCTTCAACCTTAGAAACTGGATCATCTTTCTTTTTTCTATATGGAGGCACATTTAAAATATTGAAAGCCTTGACATTAGAAAGGGAAATGACTAAAGGATCTTTAAAAACCTATATCTCAACCTCCTAAGAATTATCATGTCTTTGTCCATAAGTGTAAGCCTATGTGCATGAGCAGCACACATATAGGAAGGCTTGAAAAAACTCAATCAAAAAATCATTTGCAACCTTCTGAATGCAATTGAGAGCTAGCCTTGTCTATCTAAAACCATCAAGACCATGCTTATAAAAAATTTCTTTGACAAGCCTTTGAAAAGGAAGCTTTGAATTTGCATTATCCATAGCCTTTCATTGCACTTTTAATTTTCTTTAGGCATCTAACATGCTATGAAAACTTTCTCCTTGGCTTTGATTTACTTGTAAGTTTGGAAGGCTTGGAGGACTGACGGGTCTTCGAAGCAAGACCTCTAGGATCAACTTTCTCCTTCCTTGTAGTGGTCTTAGCTCTAGCCATATGAAATCTCCAAATAAAACAAAAAACAACTCAAAATTAGGATAGATCTCCAAATCTTTGATATAATGTCATATGCAATTACTCAATGGTGTAAACAAACACTATTAAGATAGTCTCAATTCCACGCCAATTATATATTCAACTCAAAAATAGGGCAAATCTCCAAATCTTTGATATAATGTCAATTGCAATCACTCAGTGGTGTAAACAAACACTATTAAGATAGTCTCAATCCCACGTCGATTATATATTCATTATTTGACAATAAGTTATTTTATCAAATGATAAAACCAAATTTTAACAATTCAGCAAAGTTGTGCTATCATTCCAACTCGAATTTCCATCAAACAATGCTGCCCCCCTCTCCCCTGATGTATGAAACATGAATTGGGTTTACAAGGTAGATATATGCCTTTTTAGCATTTCATATGTCACTTTTTTGTGAATTTTTTTATCACATTCAGAGAAATTTTGTAAAATAAGTTTGTCAGTAATTTGAATATGATTTTGCTTTTGGAGTAGCCAGGATATTTCAATTTTCTAGTTCCTTGAACATAGAAGCATGGTAACCAATATATTTAATTACTCAAACCAATCTTAGCTATGAGTTCAAGAATAAAAGGACCAGATCAAATTAGGCTATTTTAATCAGTTGTATAGTAGTGCAAGATTGGGCCAAAGACCTCTAAATATTTGATACAATGTCATTTTCAATCACTTAGTGGTAGACTTAACAATGCAGCCCCTCTCGATGTATGAAACACGAGTTGGCTACTCTACATGGAGGAGAGCTATGCCTTATCATGTTTCATTCGTTAAACTTTTTTGGAGAAAATTTCGACAAATTTGGAGAAGTTTTTTAAGAAAAATTTGGCATTAATTTTTGGAAATAACATCACTATTGAGCTAACTAAGATTTTTCAAAAAAAGTACATTTCTGAGACTTTAGCATGTTGTATGCTAGGTGATGAAATCTTACCATGTGTGGTGGGTGTTGAAGAATTTTGAGTTGTGAAGTTGCCTTGTGTGGTATTCTAGAGTAGAGAAAGAGCTTGATCTTCGAAAAAACACTTTTATGGTTCAAATTTTGGTTTTAAAATGACATTTTTTCACACCTATGATTTCTATAATGCGCACTTAACTTGACACATCGATGGATAAACCATTATTGCCTCAAAAATTGTGTCACATGTCACTGACATTTTTGGACATGATGGCACTTTTATGGCACCGCTTTTTAGTTGTAAAAGAGAAAATTTAGCCTCTTCTTTTTCACTTTAAATACAACTATTCTAAATCAGTGTGTGGTACTTTTCTAAACAAACGTATGGTGACCATTGACATATATATATAAGAACTCAAGCTCATGTTTATGTAAATTTTTATTCCACACATTTTGTTTTCTTTTCCACAACCATATCCTTTGTGCATTACAACCTGAAAGTACGTGTATTCCTAGCAAAACCCATTTATTCTCAAGAAGCAATACAAATCTCAAGTAACAAACTTTTATTTGTCACTTTTTTTGGTAATCCTTGAAAAATAGTTGAATAATCTATTTTGAGGAATTAAAGATAATTAAATCTGTTATTTTTTCTTTGAAGCGATTGATTGCTGTATGAAATACAATATTATCAACCTACAAAGGGTTTCAACCCCTGTTGTCACATTTCATAAGCCCTCCAACTAGAATAATGTCTATCCGATGAAACACAAAATTTCATGCCTACTCTACTGCCCAAAGGGTCAATTCGCCTTTCATAAGGCATTGGTTTTTGTTTCATCCAATTTAATATGCATAATATGCTATGCAAGCATTTGCAAATGTGGAGTATGATATATGGATTTAGACATACAATATGAATGAAGTAAAGTGTCATTGTGGCCCATTGTTATGTGTTTATTGGTCTAAGAGGAGGAAGAGAACATTGAAGCCTTGCTCAAGTTTCCTTAATGAGCAAGACATACATCAGAAGGTTAAAATTCAAAGCCAAGAGTGAGTTATTTACAAAATATCAAAAAGCCAAAAATGGCATGAAGGTTTTGACGTAATTTTTCTAGAAATCTTGCTTTGATCTTGTACATATGTAAAATGATGTGGTTTTGATGTTCTATTTGCATTAGCTTAGACAAATTTTTTGGATAAGAGAAAATTTGGATTGGTATATTGTATCTCTAGACTTGTATTGTTGTTCTCAAGATTTGGTTTTGTGAGTAATCAAGATGACTAAAAGGAAGATTTCTCTAGAGGGAATGGAGGAAGAGGATCTGGAGAATACCTATGATGAGAAGCTCTTTGATATCCTCCATGCAATTGGAAATTCATCCAGATTTATCTACACCACAGATATGTTCAATGTTCTCTTTGATTTGCAAGAGCTCTTGAAGGATCTTGAAGACAAATTGAAGGATTATAGGGAGTTTTATTATAGACATGTGGAAGGCCTAGAGATTGAGGGATTTGTATGTTATAGTGATGTAGTGGAAGCTGCCAATGCTACTAGAAAAACTTTGCAAACAAGGTTTAGCCTTATTGATGAGGAATTCAAGACTAGGAAGTGGATTTCCCTTTTCATCAAAATCAACATCAATGTCTTCTTATACAGAAGGATGTTGGATTTCTTGTATATCCTCAATATATGGATAGTTATTATTTAGATACAATACAAGATAAGAAGATAAAGGATATTGCAAGCAAAGATAAAGAGGTTGAAGAGAAGGGGGAAATGTTTCAAGAGGATGTTGAACCAATTAGTGCAAGGATTTGATGTTGCTTTGTTTAAAAGTGAGAACATTACAAAAGTGGAAGAAAAGGGGATAGTGTCGAGTGCACAGATTGAAACAGGTCCTCTTGAATGTGTCCCAACATCTCCCAGTTACCTCATCAACAAAAAGAGATATGTATTGCTAAATGATAATCAATATCTTTTTTATCTTAGAGAAGATTACTGCTTGGCAATCCCTACAGCATGGGGTCAAAATGATAAGAATTTTACAGGTTATGAATAGGAATTGCTAGCAAGTCTTGATGTTGAGGGAGAGAATTTTCAAGACAACTTTGTAGCCTTGCATTCAAGTATTAATTAGATCATGGAATATGAAAAGGGGGGCTACCTACAAAGGAAGAGTTCTTACAAATTCAGCATAGACTTAGTATTGATGACATGGGATATGAAGAGAAACTGAAGTCCTCATTGGAGGAGAAACCAAAAAGTTCAATAAATCTTTATGGTGATAGTATTTTTGAAGAAGATGAAAACCCTAAGGTATGGAAGATAATTCTAAGATATCCATTGTGGTTTATATTAGAGTATGTTATGCATTATAGATAAATATTATTGGATATTTATCTAGTGACATCTTACACTATTGTGGTTTATTGTGCAGGTAGAAATTGAAGATGCAAACAACTTTCTTGGAAGCGCCAAGGGCTCAAGGCCATTGAAGCTTGGAAAAATTCAAGGCCTTGGTCATTATATTGGAAACTTAAATAATCAAATAGTTACAATTTATCATAGTAGATTGTTGAGCTCTCCAAGCTTGCCAATGATGGCTTTGAAAGCTATCTCCAAGGTGATTGGATCCCAAGTTTTCAATAGAGGATCAGATAAGATACTTTTCGTGGAGAAGAAAGAAGTTATAAGAGTTTTTGGCTTCATATCTAGATATAGTGGATCTAAGGCATGATACTTTGGAGTTCTTGAATCGTATTTTCTCTCCCATGTAGGAGATGCCAAGAATTTGAAGCTCCTTCTAGGCTATGAGTGGGGTGAAACAAAAGATTCCTCTAGAGGACCTAGTGAATTTCCTGAAACTAGAGATTCTTTTGCAAATAATAGAATCATACTAAAATATGTCAAGGATTTCTTGAAACCCATCTTTTTCCATCTCTTTGTCTAGCTTGTAACCATTTTGAAAATCTTTGCTTTGCACAATAGTTTAAATATCTATATTTTCTTCTTTACGTGACAATTTGTATAGTCCTTGCCAAAGATGATGTATTATATGGTGCAGTTGTGTGTTTGAGCTTGAATTTGTGTCAAATTTATATGTAGAACCATTCAAAGACCTCAAACAAACTGTACATTTCTTGTGTGTCTAAAGTATTTTGTTCTTGCTTGATAATGTGTTTTTTCCATACCTTGGGTTGACCAAATAGATAGAGATCCATATTTCTTGATAAAATATGGAGCATGGTTGTATAAAATACACTACATAGTTAACAAATAAAGAAAGTCAATAAGAAAACTTTATATGAGTTAGACAATAAAGAGATATACATATGTAAACTTCTTACTATAGTGAGTGAAGTGTTGATTATCCCAAGTGTTTATCATTGACTTTTTAAAAAGGTTCAATTTGGTTTTGAAGTCTTTGAGATCATCATCATTCCATTCAATTTTTTCACAATAAAAGAATACTTTGTCTAGTATTTCGCAAATATGATTAATATTTCCTACAATTTCTTACGAGGCCCTTTTTCAGTCCATATTTTTCCTAATAATGGTTATGTAGCTTAGGATCTTCAAAACTACTACTATTGATGTCATCTTCAAGCCTTGAGTTTGCATTGCTTTCATATCTTAGATTCATGTGGTGAAGCTTTGAGAGAATCATGCAATTGATTCTAGTTTTAAATAGTGAAAGAGTTAATGACAACTTAAGTTACTTCTACCACCATACCTATATTGTAGCTTTGAGCTCATATCTTGTATCCCAACTTGCAAAATAAATATAACAATGTTTTTGAGTATTGCAAGGATTAGAGTTTGAGGACAAGGGATTGATATATGTGCACATGTTGATAAGAAGAATGAAGAATTATATACATCAAAGTACCTAGGTTTAGAACTATGTAGGAGTTAATGAAAAGAAGATTTTGGAAACTAGGAGAAGCCAACAGCTATAGAAATTGTGATTATCCTCTAATTCCACAAAATCTTCCAAATCAAATGGTCTTATGGAAACTTTAAAAAGATAAGTGGTAATGTCACAAAGTAAGGAAAGTCTTGCAAAATGACTAGCAATGTGAAATCTTTGTCAACCTAGATTTTATAAAAAAAAAAGTGGGGATAATGTTGCAACTCTAATGAGTCAATATTCTATGAAAGAATGATTGACTAAAGTGAGGTTGTCTTATAATACATATGATCATGTTGAAGTATACTAAAAGCATGGAACTAGTTAGCTATCATCATAAGATGATTATGCAAACCACTTCTCTAGGAAAGTACTTGGGGAGTTACATATCTACTTAAGCTAATTGATCTCTAATTGATACTTGCTTTTAGAGATTGATATATAGGATGGTATAAGTTAACATGATTGCGAATGTTTTTTAGGGAAAAGTCTTAGATAATTTCTCATGAATTGAAATACCCTTGCAACAAATATGCTTACTCTCCTCCCATGTGGGATGCCATTGGGATACAAGAATGGCCATTTGATTGTCATTGAGACCTACATAGGTCATTGTGACATATCTAGCAAAGGTTTTGAATCGTGAGTCCAATTTGGATGAAATGTTCATTCTATGAAACATTGGTTTATCTAGCTAAGTCTATGGCTAGTTGGCAAATTGATTCAATAATGATCTTTGGGTTTAAGGCCAGTGAGAGGTAATGGCTTGGTAGCACTAATTTAGAGGCGAATTTGGGTTGGGCCTTCTAAAGCTTGAAGGAGTTGTTCTTCTTTAGCTTAGTCTAATTGGTGGATAGGTTGAGGAGTGGTTGCAAAAGTTACTAGCTTTAAATCTAGGTCTCAAGTATAATCCTCTTCATTACTATGCCCTTGTTAGTAGGATTTTTAGGCATATCATTTCAATTTGTCATATTGGATGAGGGTACATGCTATGTGGTAGTGAAAGTATAGGATGAACTAGGTATATTGTCACTCAACCTTGGAATAAATCATTCCTAGAAGTTTGGCTTATATTTTAATGAAGCATATGTATCAAGACATTGTGGCACATGGTCAAGAAAGAATATATGTATAGTGATGCTAGGCATCACATCTCCTTGGCATATTCTACTAGCAACATGCAACTTTTCCTCCATAAGGGCTTTGTTACATAGAGGGTGATCTTAGGTCTATTTAGATAGCTTGATATCTTGTGTAGTCATGAGCATTAATAGGAAAGTGAGAGCTATATATGGTAGATTATTTCTAAACTTTGTATAGCTCGTCTTTGCTAAAAAATAGTCATTTGCAAACCTCAAAGTATTGCATTTGTAATCCACATAGTATAGCATTTCTTATCAAACTTACTTTGTCCATGTGCTTTTTGTCCTAGTGCTTGTGTTGGGATAAGGAGAAATGGCCAATAGCTAAGCAAGCACCCCTCATATACCTACACATTGCCCGATCATATCTATGAGATAACATAGAATAAGGATTGGATAAGTCTAACCTTCATTGTACCCATAAAACTCTATTGTATACTTCTCTCTCAACCCTCTTACACTCCATAGCCTCTACCTTGTATTCCACCATTGCTTGTACTCCATAGCTTCTATCTCACATTCCACCATTGCTTCCCTCTCAAATGGTATTGGAATATTGTTTGGTGCTCATAGAAGCTAATTCTTGGAACAAGGAGTATGAGAGTGAAGCCTTATCTCACAAAGGTTGAGGATTTGAGCTTCTTTTTTTCATATTAGTGCTTGTTGTCCACATCTTGATAGAGGTATTATTCTCATCATCAAGATCTACATCTAAGACAAACAAGTGCTTTAGCTTCAAAAACTATGGAAGTTTGATTCAAGGGCTTCCACAATCCAATTTGGTTACATTTGAGTAGCCATTAGTTGACTAAGTCATTTGGAAAGAAAATTTAAATGCTCAAAGAGAGCAACATTGAAGCTTTTCAAGAGAAGAGCTCGAGAAGAGCAATCAAAATTCTCTTCTATTTTCTTCTCTCAAATATATATGAGTAGAGGAAAAAGTGAGAATACCTTTCAATCATTCACTTTTAGATCCATTCTATCCATTTTAAGTGAATACAAAGCAACATCTTGTAGAAGTCACATTATATGGAAATTCGACAACCCTTTAATATTTTTACCATAACTTTTACATCCAATATCTAATTAAGGTTTGACATGTTGAATTACCCATTTCCCTTGACCTCTCTTTCTCATTCATCAATCATTTTCATTGACATCTTTGTGTGTTTATCCATCCTATCTTCACACACTAAGCTATTTGCATTTCTTTATGTGTCTATCCATCCTATCTTTGCACACTAATCTACATGCATTTATTTGATATCTTTGTATATTTGCCTATACCTCTCTATTCTACCTTCATAGACATCAAAAACCCTATTTCCATGAACATCTCTATGCGTTTAATTATGCCTCTCTAATCTACCTCCATGGATTCTAGTATCATGATACCATTAATATCTTTGGATATCTATTTGTGCCTCTCTAATGTACCTCCATAAACATCAAAACCCCCTCTTTTCATTGACATCTTTGTGTGTCTATCTATTCCTCTTTGGTTTACCTCCATAAAGTCAATTATCCTATTTCCATTAACATCTCTATATGTCAATGCGGCCTCTCCACTCTACCTTCATAAACATAAAATCCCCTATGCTCATTGACATATCTATATATTGGGGTAAAAGACCCTTGGGCCTGCCCGTGTACATTGATCGCACATATTCATTATTCATACATATGAGATAGTGCAATAAGACAGCCATATCATTCTTGAGAGCACCTATATTGTGTGTGCTCTTCTCTCCCACATCTTCCTCTTCTCCTTCTCCACTTCCATTGCATCCTCTTCAACTGGTATCAGAGCTTTGGATCAGAGATTGATTGTGGAGATTAGCCCCATTACTTCAGCCCGGATTGAAGACCTAGAGCTTGGAGCTTCAATGCCAACCATGGCTTCTTCCCTCTGAGATAAGATTTCATCTCCCACTCTCCCTAGCCCTCATAGGCTCTTTGCAGGTGTTCCTTGGCTTCATTGGGCACCTTGTATGCCCCCATTTGCCCATTATCCTCAAGATAACTAGCAGGCCCCATAGTAGCAGCTCACGTTTTTTTTGTGCCTGTTTTAAAATTTGACTCAAAAATCCCATTTTTTCTCATATCTCAGGCATCCAGAACCCAATTTAGGCAAGATGGTGATGTCAAATTTGCCAAATTTTGATCACAAAATGTTCTACAACAGAGTTGGGTTGATTTACATCAAGAAAATGTCATACTCTTAGCTTATGTGATGCTCCAAGGCTTGGTATTTGATGCCCAGATGTTTTCGGGATGTTTGCCCAATGTTTTGAGATACTTTGGGACTTGGTTTGAGATTACATAGCTCGATTTATGCAAGGATTTACTGCTATACATTGTTTGGGCAGCAAGGTTTTATTAGGGATGGCTTATGCATAATGCTCTTTGTTGACATTCGGGTGTCATGTTGGATGTATTGATGGTTGGTCATCATGGTTTATGCCAGTATATGCTATTTGAGAGCCTATTGAGCCTTGATTTGGATGCGAATACTTTATTATTGGTTAGGATTTATGCTACCTTGGTTGACATGTTATTTTACCTCCAGTTTGGTTATGCCTATGGTCTACGGGTGCTCTCGACTACTCAAGATGATATGCTAATGTATTTGGATGATGCCACCTTGATGTTTATGCTCCCAGATGCTTCTTGAGCAAAGAGTAGAGCTTACTTCTTGGTTCACTATCATTTTCTTTGCAACTAGCATTTCACTTGACAAAGTTTATGCCGCGTGCTACCTATTATGGGACTGATGTTTGATGTGGATGCTTTTGGGTTCGTTCGGCTGCAGTATGGCAGATGTTTGGGCTTGAATTGACTTGCATTTGAAAAATTTTTGGAGCGGTTTATATTTGGTTGGCTTATCACTTATGCAACTTGGATGCTATTTAGCCATTAATACCCTGATTATGGATCTTGGATTTACTTGGATGCAGATACATGTTTGAGCAGTGCTTGCTCCATTGTCTTGGCAGCTGTTGGTTATTGAGCTTTCATTGCTCATTGATGCTTGGTTCTTTGCGGGTTACTCCTTGTTCAGTGGACTTCTTGATAATGCTTGGGTTTAGTAGTTATGGCTTTGTTGCTTCTGTGTTGCCTAGCTTCTATGCTAGTTGGGTTGCTTTTTCCCATACGGGTCAGAGAGCACTTGCCCTTGATGCTTACTCGGCTATGCACTTTATCTACTATCATGTAATTTAGAGAGACACTTATTTGGATGTTGTTGTATAGATACTTGGGCTTCTCCTGGAGCTTGACCATTGCAGGATCTTATACCACTTATCGGTCTTCCATTGACTTGGATGCTATTATGTGGTCTGATGTACTGCAGAGTCATGTTTGCCAATATGGTTATGGGCTAATTTCATGGCTGAATATCGTATGCTCTTTTGACAAATGTCTTGGCTTTTACACTATTGTGGTTGGTTATTTCATGCACTTAGCTACGGGCCTTTTTAATGTGGAAGCTTTTGCATCCTGGTTGATGCTTCTATGCTTCCCTCTAGTGAAGTTGGAAGAGTACTTGCAGCAGCATGCTTCTACCACTTGTGCTTCTATTACTGATAGTTGTCTTGATGAGCAGGTTTCCTATGTTGGGACATCCCTAGACTCTTTGAGTTCCTTGGATGAGGATAGCCCTATTCATGATGACGGATTCCTTGTCGTCTTCTACAGGTTCTTCTACTTCAGATGTTGTTTGCTTCCACTGTGGAAGCTTGGGCATGTTCAAAGAAAATGCTTTAGATGGATTAGAGAGTAGCAGAGATAGAGACAATGTTGATATGAGCAGAGAGTCAGAGATACAACAGATGCAACAGGTGTTACCACTCTTACTAGTGGTGAGGTACATGCAGTTACCCATGATGATGCAGTTGAGCATGTACTCTTGTCATCTTGTTTTCCTACAGCTTACTTGCTCAGTGATCAGGCCTATGCATTTGATTGGATTTTGGACTCTATGGCATCTTATCATGTTATCCCTCATAGAGCATGGTTCTCTTCTTACATGGAGGTTGACGGATGTATTGATTTGGGTCTTGAGCATTCTTATGCTATTGTTGGTACAGGAGATATACACCTAGCTTTGCTTAATGGGACTTCTCTTATGCTCAGGGATGTTTTACATGTTCCCACGCTTAGTAAGAGCTTGATTTCTGTCAGTCAGTTGTTGCATAATGTAGGATATACTATTTCTCTTCAGGATAGGTCATGGAAGATTTGTCGTGGTTGCTTGGTTTTGGCTAGAGGTTCTAGAGTAGGTTCTCATTACCCAGTGCATGTTTCTCATGTAAGAGATTCTATGGTTGCAGTTATCCAGATACCACATGCATTGTTATGGCATTATGGCCTAGGCCATATGCACCATAGAGAGATGGAGATCTTATCTCATTCAAACTCCATGCTACCTCCTTTGTCACATGCATATCTTGATGCTTGCCCTAATTTTACTTATGGTCCTTGCAGAGCCCCTTTGACTTATGGCGATCGTGAGAGGCATGATCCTCTAGATCTTGTCCATTGTGCAGTATATGGACCTATGCCTTCCCAATGACTTGGTGGAGCATTGTACTTTATGACCTTCATGGATCATGCTATCCACCATGTTTGGGCTTTTCCCTTGGTACGGATTGAGGATGTCGTAGTTATGCTTGACAAGTTTATAGATTCTGCTGGTTTTTGCAAGCCTAGGTGCTTGTAGATGGATTATGAGAGTCATGCTATCTCTCCTAGCTTTTAGTCCTATTATCAAAATTCTGGCATTGATTTCCTATGCCCATGGTATTACGGGATTTCTCATGGCATGTGCCTGACTCTACAGGGAAAGGATGCTTCTATGCTTACCACAACTAGGTTATCCTATGGCTTTTGAGCTGAGGCCCTTATGATGGTAGTCTACTTGCTTAACAAGATGCCATGCTTTGGATGGTATTACACCACACAAGGCATGGAGTGGCATGAGAGCCTCCTATGATTACTTGAGGATGTTTGGCTACCATACATTTGTATATATACCAGATATGCCTATGTCACACAGATGTATCCTCCTTGGTAATGGAGATGGTGACTTTCAAGCTTACAAGTTATGGGATTTGGATGCCCAGCAGGTTATACGTAGTCATCATGCTATCTTTTATGAGACACAGATATCTCTCAAGCCTCTTGATGCACATTCAGTGCGCTTTATGGTTGATGCTATAGCCGTATATCAGTCTTTCGCTTCACTGAGGCTGCATACTCTCTTGAGACCCTATCTGACATGTGTCCAGGATGCTGGCCCTGTCAAGATTGTGGGAGAGAAGGAAGGAGTCTCACTTGTAGCTTTCTTTCTTGCACAATGGGGGAATACACACAAGGGTGGAGGCTGAAAACAGTTTTCCTCTTCTTAGTTGTTTAAGCCAAAAGAACTCAAGTACAAAGAAATAGAAGAACCCTATATATGGGTCTCAAACCAAACTCAACTAACTAAGGTGGCATACTAACTGATCCACGAACTAGAGTAGATAAGGATAGCTATCATCTAGCTATTATTCATGGGCGGTGTACCAACCGCATCTGCAAAACTGACACGTCGGTGACATAAATGCACAACGGTCACCCTGGCATATCACGAGTGGAGCTCGATATCTCAACACTCCCCCTCGAGCTCAATCCCAATTCCTGCACACCAAGCAGGTCTCTGAACTTGCGTAGCTTCTCTGCACCCAATGCCTTCGTGAATATGTCAGCTACCTGATCCTCTGTGTTGACATAAACTAGATCAATAAGACCTAGTAAAACCCTCTCCCGCACATAGTGATAATGCACCTCAATGTGCTTTGTTCTAGCATGATAGACTGGGTTATTTGCCAAGTGTATACTACTCATGTTGTCACAATAAATGACAACTGGCCCATCTGTAGACTGATGCATATCATAAAGTAGCTTATGCAACCAAGCTACCTCACATGCAGCCATTGCTGCACCCGTGTACTCAGCCTCTGTGCTCGACAAGGCAACTATAGGCTGTTTCTTGCTGCTCCAAGTGATTGCAGCACTCCCAAAAGAGAACACATATCCACTGGTAGATCGTCTATCAGAAATGCTACCAGCCCAATCAGCATCAGTGTATCCATGCAACTGTATCTGAACCCCAGTCTCATAAAATAGTCCATACTGCAATGTGGACTTCACATACCTGAGTATGCGTCTAGCCACATCCAAATGTGGTTTCCTTGGAGCGTGCATAAACTGACTTACCAATCCAACAGCATAGCTCAAATCTGGCCTGGTAATAGTCATATAAATCAAGCTTCCTACTATGTGTCTGTACATAGTAGGGTCTTCCAGAAGCTCACCTGCATATGCACTCAGCTTCACATTCTGCTCCAAAGGAACTGAAATAGGCTTACAGCCTGTCATCCCATATTTGGACAGCATGTCCAATCCATACTGCCTCTGCAAGAGCTGTATCCCACTTGGTGATCTAATCACCTCAATGCCCAAGAAATAACGCAGCTCTTCCAAATCCTTCATCTCAAACTTCTGCTTCAATAGCATTTTCACATGAAGGATATCTTCATCACTGTCACCTGTCATAATCAAATCATCAACATAAATGACAAGTAGCATGATACCTTTCTCTGTTTTTCTCACATAAAGTGAGAAATCTGCCTTGGAAATCTGAAAGCCAATAGTGACAAGATACTGTCCTATCTTGTCAGAACATGCTCTAGGTGCTTGCTTCAAGCCATACAATGCTTTCTTCAATCTGCAAACAAACTCAGGATGAACAGTATGCACATAACCTGGTGGCTGCTCCATATATACCTCTTCTTGCAAATCACCATGCAAGAAGGCATTCTTTACATCCATCTGGTGTAAAGACCATTCCTTTGATGCAGCCATAGCAATGACTGCTCTTACGGTTGCCATCCTTGCAACCGGACTGAATGTTTCTTCATAGTCAATGCCATATGTTTGTGCATACCCCTTGACTACTAATCTTGCCTTGTATCTGTTCACAAAACCATCTGCATTGTG
Organism: Lygodium microphyllum; assembly: GCF_053477565.2. Lineage (NCBI taxonomy): Eukaryota > Viridiplantae > Streptophyta > Polypodiopsida > Schizaeales > Lygodiaceae > Lygodium > Lygodium microphyllum. Next base: position 77,506,779 of record NC_141161.1, read on the forward strand.
CTTTACCTTATAAACCCACTTACAGCCAATTGCATTCTTATCTTTAGGCAAAGGTACCAATTCCCATGTAGCATTTTCTTCCAAGGCATCCATTTCTTCATCCATGGCTTTCTCCCATTTTTCTTTTCCCATGGCTTGCTCAAAAGAAGTGGGTTCTGGTTCCTATATCACTTTGACCATATATGTATAGTGAATGGCTGTAAATCCATCATATTTCAGCCTATCCACAGGATACCTAACTCTGGTTGACCTGCGCAAAGTAGGTTCACTCCTAGGTGCTCTCAAAACATCCCTAGTCTTCCTTACTCTAGGTGTAACAATAGAAGGAATACCCAACTCATCATCAATGCTCTATTCTGAGCCACTGGATTCACCATCCACATAAGAGTAACCTGCATTCACATCAAACATGGGCTGATCAACCTTCTCTTTTCCTTTTCGTGATACCTGCATACCACTATCTGCATTGCTTTGAGAAGATTCTCCTGATCTCAATCTTCCTGTCCATGGCGAAGAATATGAACCACTGCTAGAGGACACTCCAGGTCCACTAATATTTTGTGACTGCTGCTGTGAATTCTGTGCAGCATTACCATTTTGTGCATCTACATCATCAATCACATTTACTGGTTTATACCAGCTACTCATCTCATCAAAAACAACATCTCTGCTCACTGTAAACTTACGACTAGAAGGTTTATAGCATCTATACCCTTTTTGCTGCAGAGAGTAACCAATAAAGATGCACTTCTCAGCTTTTGGATCCAACTTGGATCTCAACTCATCTGGCACATGTACATAGGCAATGCAACCAAAAATTTTCAAATGGGAAATATCTGGTTTCCTACCAGTATACCTCTCCTCTGGAGTCATCCCATGTATTGCAGCAGTGGGAGTCCTGTTCATTATGTAGACTGCTGTAGAAATTGCTTCAGCCCAATAAAAATCTGGCAGGTCTTTTTCATTGAGCATGGCACGAGATACCTCTCCAATATGTCTATTTTTCTTTCTGCAATTCCATTTTGCTGTGGGGTATGACTGCATGAATATTGCTGCTTTATGCCATGCTCCTGCAAGAACCTTGCAAACTCATTTGAGAGGTACTCTCCCCCTCCATCTGACCTTAGGCATTTTATTTGCAGGCTTGTTTCTTTTTCAACCATAGCTTTAAGAGTTTTGAAATGCCCAAAAACTTCACTTTTCTTTTTCATAAAATACCCCAAACTTTTCTGCTATAGTCATCAATAAAAGTAACAAAATAATGACAGCCTCCAAGAGATGTAGCTTTAGTAGTCCACACATCAGAGTGGATTAATTCCAATGGCTTCTTACTCTCTTGAACATGTCTAGGAAATGGTTTCCTTGCCTGTTTTCCAAACTGACAGGCTTCACATACCTTATGCATTTCTGCAACCTTGAATCTAGGCAATCCTGCAACAATATTTTGGGCCTGCATTGATTTAAGTTGCTGTACATTAACATGACCAATGCGTTTATGCCAGATATCAATATCTGCAACTACACCGATCCCATGTGCAAACATTGCTGCACTCAATTCAGTCATGTCTGCATCCAATGTAAACATTCTGCCCTTCTTCTTTCCTTTTGCTATCAAGCGACCTTTATTTTTCATATCCTCAACAAAGCATCCATGATGATTAAATCTGACCTGCAAGCCCTGCTCAACCATTTGACCAACAAAAACTAGATTCTTGGTGATATTCGAGACATGAAATACATCGGACATGTATTTCTTTTTCCCATCCTGCATAGACAAAGGAATTTTTCCAATCTGCACAATAGGATGTGCAGTATCATCACCAGTCTCCACAAATCCTGGTCTTTCCATTTTCCTTGCATCCTCCATCCATTTTGCATGACCTGTCATGTGGTTTGATGCACCTGAGTCAACATACCATACATCATTGCTTTCTTCTGCACTTGTCACATAATTGTTCATGTGCTGCACCATAAACAAATGCTCATTTCTGTCATCACCCTATCTACTAGAAGATGCATAGTTCCCTTGTTGCAGTTTTCCATTCATGATGTCATTCTGCTTTTTATAGCAGTCTTTAGCCATATGACCCATTTTACCATAGTAGTAGCATTCAACATTACTGTTTGCATTTTGGCCTCTTTGCCATCCACCACGACCTCTTTGGCTCCCCCTCCCTCTAGAGTTACCACATCCTCCTCCATAGGACTGGTTTTCTTGAGTTTGCTGCATATTCTGATTTCTACCACGGCCTCCAGATTAGCCTCCTCTACCTCTGCCTCTACCTCTTCTAGCATTTGAGTAGAAGACAATTTCTTTTGAAGTTCCTCCTGAAGAAGATGCACCACCATTTCTCTGCTCCTCAGAAATTAGAAGAGCAATCAACTCCTCAAAATCAGGAAATCTTTCACGGACGGAAATGGATGTTCGAAACTGTGCATAATCCTTTCCTAGACCATTCAAGGTCACAGAAACTAAATCATCATCTTCCACTGGCGACCCAATGGAAGCAAGTGCATCTGCAATCTTCTTCACCTTCATATTGTAGTCACTAATGCTCATATTTTCTCTTTGCACATTATGCAACTCTTGCTTGAGCTGCATTTTCCTGGCTTGAGTATTTGTGCTATACATTTTTGACAAAGTATCCCATGCCTCCTTTGGCGTACTTGCATCCTGAATATGCACAATCATAGAGTCTGAAATACTGATAGACAGCCAGTACATAACTTTCCTGGCTCTCTCATGCCATGCTTTAAATGCCTGCATTTGCTGTTGATTGGGAACATCAGGAAGAACTGGTTCTTCTTCATTTCCTGCAACAAATTTCCAATATCCTTTTCCCATAAGGAAATTCATCATTCTAAACTTCCATGCTTGGAAGTTGTTCTTGTCAAGCTTTTCAGTGACAATCTGTGAAAGAGAATCAGACGCCATTACAGAACACTGCAAAAAATTCTGTCACTGCAAAGAACACAACTTCAGCCTCACAAGGGCAAATCTGCAAAACTGACGAAAGTGGTATTTGACCACACAGTCACTTCCTAGTGACGATTTTGCATCAACAGGCAACAGGGATGATTCTGTAACTCCCAATGTCTCTGGGCACAGGCATACGATGCAATTTCTACAGTAACTTTTCACCAATCTGTAGAACAGTGGCTGCACAGCATAAAATTGGGCCTTTTCTTGAGTGCGTGCAGAAAACTTCCGCCTCCAAAACAGGCCCCGAAATGGCCTCAAATCAAAAAACAGGGTCGCCAAGGGTTAAAACCCTCTCCGCAGCATATACTGCCCTCTTGCTTCACCGCGAAGGGCGTCTCAACCTGAGACAATGCACTCTTGCAATTTTCGGCTGTGCTACCTGTAGAGATCTGCTCCCAAAACAGAAAATGAAAGCAACACTGCTCCTCTTACCAGAACACCGTGAGCTTGGCTTGCTTTCTTAAGCTCCTTACCACGAACAAGGCTCTGATACCATGTCAAGATTGTGGGAGAGAAGGAAGGAGTCTCACTTGTAGCTTTCTTGCTTGCACAATGGGGGAATACACACAAGGGTGGAGGCTGAAAACAGTTTTCCTCTTCTTAGTTGTGTAAGCCAAAAGAACTCAAGTACAAAGAAATAGAAGAACCCTATATATGGGTCTCAAACCAAACTCAACTAACTAAGGTGGCATACTAACTGAGCCACAAACTAGAGTAGATAAGGATAGCTATCATCTAGCTATTATTCATGGGCGGTGTACCAACCGCATCTGCAAACTGACACGTCGGTGACATAAATGCACAATGGTCACCCTGACATATCACGAGTGGAGCTTGATATCTCAACATGCCCTTCTTCTATGATTGACTTTGGAGATTTTATATACTCTCAGCTATCTGCTATGTGCCACACTAATGCTATGCGCTACTCTGATGCTTATGCATTATAGCCTTGCACTCATGAGTTGTGCTTGCTTAACGAGAAGCATTCTTGGATTGGTCTGCTATATGGAGCTGTGGGATCGCTTATCTCCTGGATGTCATGGACTCGGGGATGCTTGACTCTTCCTTCACAGAGGTTCTTGCTTATTGCACAGCTCACTTTTCGATTGGGCATTGGGTGAGATGTCATGATTCCTCACCTTGTTTCTTTTCCTTTTTTCTTTGTTTTTTCACTCCCTGGCCCATTGGCCTTTTAGTGGGAGGTTGTTGGGGTAAAAGGCCCTTGGGCTTGCCCATGTACACTGACCACCCATATTCTTTATTCATATAAATGAGATAGTGCAATAAGGCTGTCATATCATTCTTGACAGCACCTACATTGTGTGTGCTCTTCTCTCCCACATCTTCCTCTTCTCCTTCTCCATTGCCATTGCATCCCCTTCACTATGTGTGTCTAGACTATCTTGATACACTAAATATACATTCATTTAAATTATGTAATCAATTCATATATCTCCAAGTTAACCTCACAATCAATAAGAAAAATGAATACAAGCAAGAAGAAGATGCATATTGAGATAGATCTTGAATACACTCCTTAATTCTCAAGTTCTACAAAGCTAGAAGCAAATGGGCCTGAAGTATGTGGACTTGTGGATTGATAAGGAAATCTATCCAAAACTGATTTGCTAATCAATAAAACCTCATGTTTTCTTTGAAATCACAAAATTTGTGAAATATGTATGTGAGGGCTAAAATGGATTGCTTGGAGATACTAACTGGCTCAATAGACATGTGTTAAATGTGCTTATAACCTAGCAAGGAACTGTAAAAATTTGTAAAAAACCTATCAAGAAGTTAATAGGATATGTGAAGCAATTGAATGAAATAATAACTCAAATAAGTAATCAAATTATCATAATAATGATATTGGTATCATGGATAAGGAGATAAAGTTGCAATTGGACAACCTAAAGAAGATCAATAGTAAGTTGACACGAGCGCAAACACAATAGAGAGCTAATTAATGAGTTGATTGTGAATAATAACCAATGGAAGCAATGTATCAAAGGCCATCAGGTTGTTGCTCAAAATGAAAACCTAGGTGAGGGTAAGCATAGATTATCCATTGGCAAATCATTGAAGGTAGGGAATACACTTTGAGTAACTCAAAGTTTAAGGCTATGAAGGAGATGGTGATTGAGTTCATATTAAAAGAGATCTCAAATGAGTTTTCTATTGTGAATGCATAATTTATTTGTAAAATGACCAGCATCAACACTTGGATTTACTAAAAAATTCTCAAGGGTGATAAGGATGGCTTTGGTCATGTTCTAAAGAGAAGTAGAATTATGCTTCTTCCTAGGCCTTCAAAGTTAATGAAGGCCACATACATTTTATTGATGTGGAAACATCGAAGGTTGGGATAAAAAATGCATATGATGTTAGGTTTATAAACCTCAATAATTACTATCTAGATCTATGTAAGATGTAGTTGACAATGTTGATTACATTAAGATTGTAAAAGAATATAGCAATAAATTGCAATGTGTTATAAAATTGGATTAAAATGAGATTTTAAAAGGAGAAAAACTTGAAAGATTTAGTATCATTTCAATGAATAGGGCCTCATAATTTGACAAAAAAACCCAACAAAATTTAGCATTTAATCAAAGCACCATGCATTGTGACATTTTGCATTTGAAGTTTCTAAAGAAAATTTTGATGTGCTACAACTCTTCTGCACGCACAAGCATTCCAAAAATCATTGATCACTAAGAATATGGTGAGATGTTCTCAATGAAAGGGTATGGTGATGAATATCTAGTTAAATGGCACCTTGTGGGAGACTGGAAAACTATTCAAGGGTGTCAAGGATGGCACCTTGGAGGATTTAGCCTTTGAGAAACCTACCCTTGAATGACATCCATAAATAGATGACTGCAGCTAAAACTTTAATGGATTAATATAAATCCACCATTAAAGAGATGGAAAACAAGCTCACTACTTTAGAGGAGGATAATGTGTCAGTACATAGAGAGAAAAATTATGTTCTTGAGGAGATGGTAGCATTAGCTAGTAAGCTTGGTACATGTGAGGGTCAGTTACAACACTCTTGGGAAATTGTAGAGTTGTAGAAGAAGGTTATAAATAACTCCGCAATAAAGTAGCTATCATTTCTATTCCTCCTCTAGCTTTTGTCGTAACTTCTGTGTTGTCTTCTAAAGAGGAGCTTGACTAGTTATAGCAAAAGGCTAAGCTATGCAATGGTTTCTTTGCTAAGGTAGAATGCCTTCAGGAACATATGAATTGTGTCCAAGAAGATTTTGTTTGTTATGCTGAATTGTTGTCACCTCCACCTTCTTTTTGGATTAAGCGTAATCAACAGCGCTTAGCCTTGTATATTTCCTTGAGTAATGTGGATTCGGAACCTCCAGAGGGGATAGGTGGTAGAATTTGTGGTCTACAGACTTGCTAAAATCTATGTTTGATAGATTTGTGGATGAGCCCATTTCTCATGAGGCATAGTTACTTTCTTTCATGTATCTTAAAGAACATTTGCCTAGTTGACGAGGACATGAACATTTATGTGGATGATGTGACCTACAAGTTGTCATGTATATACATTCAGTTTGAGATGACTTTGGCAGATGGCTTAAGAAATTATCATCAGCATACATCTTGGTGTAGAGGATATGCTTGGCATCCTTGCTTAGAGGATGATATCATGGATCTATGCCGTTGGAGTGCTTTTCGTAAATTTGATATCCAGCCTTTATGCTCTCAAGTATTAACATATATTGTGGATAATCCTTCGTTCACAGATGAATTCTTTCAAACTTTCAAATTCCATTGTTCTACTTATCCTTCTAATCCCAATGATCTCCTTTCCTATTCCCTCATTTCCTATCGTCTACTTTTATATATTTCCATTATCAATTCTAATCTAGATTCCATTCCTATCTTATCTTTTACACATGCCAACTCCCCTCAAATTCTTGTCTTTACTAGTTGTCCATTCATTGCAGATCCTACATCTTCTCCTACCCCTTTTGAACCTCTTCCTATTGTTCCACCTATTCCCTCTATCTTTTTAGCAAATTCCCTTCAAGATTTTTATTATGTTTTTTCCTTTGCCATCCTCATTGTCCCCTCAATTATCATCCTTTTATGATTTATCTTACTCGCTTTTGCAATGTTCTATTATTCCAATACCCCACCTCTACTGAATATATAAATCTTCCTCCACAATTTGTGATGGATACTCTTGGATATGATAGTGATATCCTCCATCAATGTCAATGGACATTGCATGATTCTTTGATAGGACCAGTGTTTAATTGGCCTCTTGTTCCTAGGTCTTGGGAGAGTCCTTTAGCATGTTCAAATTCTTATCTTCAATTTTATCGAGTTCATGCTCAATCTGAGGATATCTTTGTACGTCTTGCAACTCATTTTTGTTGGTATCTTGCCTTTATGCATCAAAAGTTCAATCTAAATACTTGAAAGACAATTCCAAATTTGCATATTAATCCTAATGATGATGTAATAGTGGCTTAGATGGATGTATTGTACTACTTTGCCCAAGAATTTCCTACTAGATTTATTGTCTTGTTGAAAAGGACATGTTGTTTTTAGTTTCTCCAGAATGTGACTATATATATTTGTAGATGAGAGGAAAGCCTTGGAATGTCTCAAGCTTAGCATGAAGTTCAAGGAGAAATATATTTGTCCTACATAGTAGTGGAGTTGTTTTTCATTGTATTTTTGTTTTTAATGAAAAAGCCCCTTCTTTTTACTCTCCATTTTTGGGAACCATGTGCCATTTAGACTACATAACTGTAGTATATTTGGAACCCTATGTTCTATGATGTCTGTGTGTGAGGTGTATGTAAAGTTTAATCCTTGTCATGTGGAGATAAAGTTGAAGCTGAAGATGATCAAAGTTGGATGGTGGTTGAAGTTAAAGATCTTTTGGAAGCATATGTATTAAGATGCAAAGAAAACTCTAAAATCCATTAATGGTTTGAGTTTATTGGTTTAATTATTCCATGAATGATTCCTAGTTGTGATGGTTTTCCTTTCATTTCTATTGTTAGATCCAAGGTCACGAGGATGCTCCCTAATTATTTGTGGATTTTTTTGAGCTAAATTTGATGATTGAATATAATTTTTGTAGAGATTTTATTCTCTTTTTCTAAGGTCATGAGGACACTCCCTAATGATTAAGTGCGGGGATATGTTGAGGGATAAATTGACTTGTTTTTTTAGCTTTTTTTTTTGGAGCTGAATGGTTGATTTTAAGAATTTATTGATTAATTTTTGGATGCCTTGAAAGTTTTTTGGGATAGTTTGATCACGATTGAGAAGCCCATGATGGTCTTTAATTGAGATATAACATGTTGATTGATTTTGTATTGTCTATGTTTGGTTCTGATATAGGTCTGATTTGATTCTATTTTTGTCTATTTTCTTTATGTTTAAGAGATTATGATTGTTAATGAATGGTTTGAGGAATGATTAAGAGTGTATTGGATGGGTTTTTTATGGATTTAATTGGTTTTGGTTTGAGCTATATGGTTTTTATGCCTTCTATTGACTTTCTGTGAAGTATTTTATGAATCTTTCGTTTTGTATTGTATGATTTTGTGAGTATTCTATTGGATGGATGTTTAGCTTGGAAATGTTTTAAAATCTTGGAAAGATATTAATGAAAGTTCTTTGAATCTTAAAGAAGTAGCTAATGATGACTTGAATTGAAGACTATAGTGATAGTGATAGTAGTGAGCTCTCAAGGATCAGTGTAGTGTCTTCGACGACCTTTCATGTAAAACATACCTTTTGGGAGGGGTATCCATGATCAAGAGAGGATTATTGAGTGTTACTCTTGGCTATTGAGAGAGAGCATATGAGAGAGAGAGAGAGAGAGAGAGAGAGAATCAGACACATGGTGCTAAGTCTAGCACTTTATATCCCTTGGTTGTATTTGGATCCATAGATCATGTTTTTTCTATGGCTATAGTTCCACATGTATCTCTTTGGCATCGTCGCCTTGGGCACATGTCCTTAAAGGGAATGAAAATGCTTACTCATTTGCAATATCTTTTGTCCCTTGACTATAAGAGTTTTGAGTCATGTGATCATTGTTTGTATAGCAAGTAGACACATAGTATGCATAAGAAGTTTGGCACTCTGTGCATGGGTGAGCCTTTGGATCTTGTTCATTCGAATGTTTGTGGACCTATGCCCTGTCACTCATTAGGAGGCATGAAGCACTTTGGCACATTCATTGATGATTTCTCACATAAGATCTGAGCATGTCCCATAAAGAAAATTTGATGCTTTGGCTACCTTTCAATATTGACTTGCATTGGTCGAGAACCAATCTAAGTATAGGCTAAAATGCCTACAGTCTGATAATGGAGGTGAGTATGTCTCTAAAGCCTTTGAGTAGTTTTGTGATGAGAGGGGTATTAAAGCGTTAGTTAACCACCCCGTAAACCCACCCTAGAATAGTATGGCTGAGTGCATGAATAGGGCAATACAAGAAAGGGTCTAGCCAGGCAAGCTTACCACAACATTTTTGGGTTGAGACAGTGACTACTGTCATACACTTGATCAATTGATCTCCTTGAAGTATTATTAACTTCTAGGTTGCATAGGAGATGTGGCCTAGAAAACCTCCCTTGTATAGTCATTTGCATGCCTTTGGTTGTCAAGATTTTTGCCATGTATCCAAGGATAAGCACACAAAGTTGGATACTAAGTTCGTGAAATGAATTTTTCTTGGTTATGGGGATGCAGGTGAGATGGGATATCGCGTATGGGATCCACATGCTTAGAAAGTCATCTCAGCGATGTTGTAGTTTTCCATGAGGAAAAGTTGCATAAGCAGCATGAGTGGATAGTCGAGATATGTAGGATTATATTTTAGGAGGAGCCTCTTACTCTCATATAGCCAGTTAGATAGCCTACATAGCAACAAGTGATGCTCTAGTGGTCCATGACCATGGTGTTAGATAGAATGTGTAGGCTCCTCAGCCTAACGCTCTTCTAGAGACAAACGTCCTCTTGAGCGGTTTGAGTCCTCAATTGATTATGTGATGGTGACAGATGTAGATGAGCATCTCACTTATGATGAGACCATGCGTCGTGGTGGTAGTCACTCTTGGGAGAGAGCCATGCAGTTAGAATTTGACTCTTTATAGAAAAATCATATGTGGAAGTTAGTTTCTTTACCTAGTGGAAAGTGTGCATTTCCATGCAAGTGGGTGTACAAGTTGAACAACACCCTTGGATGCCCCAAGCCTACATATAAGGCTAGATTAGTTACTAAGGATTTTAAATAGGACCATGGTATTGACTTTGAGGAAGTCTTTTCTCTTGTAGTCAAGATGACTATCCTATGCCTGGTACTAGCATTGGTTGCTCAGTTAGATTAAGACCTTTGTTAGATGGATATTAAGAGGGATTTCTTATGTGGAGACTTGCACGAGGAGATTTATAAGCAATAGCCTAAGGGCTTTAAGTAAAACGTCAGGGAACACCTAGTATGCGGATTGAGAAAGAACCTTTATGGCCTTAAGCAGACCCCTAGAGAATGGTATTAAAAGTGTGATGCTTTTATGCATTCATAGGGCTACACACTTAGTGACATGGATCCATGGTTATACACAAAGAAGGCTTGTGATGGAAACCTTTTGATTTAGGCACTCTATGTGGATGAAATGCTGATTGTTGGGAGAGCTCCTAATGAGCTGGATGCTCTAAAGAGTTAGCTCAAGAAGAGCTTTGAGATGAAAGACATGGGACAGACCTCACATATTCTTGGGATGTGGAAAATACGTGATGGATCTCAGGGTCTCCTTTACTTGTCATAGAAGGAGTATATCTAGAAGGTCCTTGAGAAATTTCATATATAGGATGTTAAGCCTATTGGTTGTCCTTTGCCTTCTCATGTGAAGGTGAGCCAGGTCAATTGTCCACGATGTAGAAAACTGAGATAGCCAAGATCCCTTATGCATATGCAAGTGGGTAGTTTGACGTATGCTATGATAGCCACTCGCCTTGACATAGCTTTTGCAAAGGGAGTTTTGGCATGCTATATGGCTATAATTGGTAGGTGGCATTGGGATGTCATAAAGGGTATCATGAGGTACTTGAAGGGCACAACAGATATGTGCATATGTTATGGTGGCCGAGATATAGGAATCATTAGGTACACTGACTTTGATTATGCAGGACATGCAAGCAGTAGGAAATCCACCTATGGCTATGTATTTACCTTTGCTTTGGGGGTGTTGTTTCTTGGATGTCTAGGTTGCATAAATGCACGGCCCTCTCTACTACAGAGCCCGAGTATATTTTGCATCCATTGAGGCTTGTAAGGAGGCTCTCTGATTAGGTCTTTTGGTGGTAGACCTTGGTATGAGACATGGTCCTTACATTACATTTAGATTCTCTAAGTGCTATCTAGTTAGCCAAGAATCTGGTCTTCTATGTGAAGACAAAGTACATTGAGGTGTGGTACCACCTTATTAGAGAGATAATTGAGGACAAGTGTGTTGACCTTGCCAAGATATCAATTGACCAAAATCCTATAGATCAACTCATGAAAAGTCTCTCTGTAGTAGAGCATTTTGCCTTCTTTAGGAAGTTGATGTGCATTGGATGAGATGAACTCTATTCTTGATCCTATTGTACTCTATGTATACATTGTACTTTGTCACATCTTTTTCTTGTTTACTCTTCATTTGAGGCACATTTTTCTTTAAGTGGGAGGTTGTTGGGGGTAGAGGTGCACGTGCCTAGTTTCCAGTGTATTACTACACTGACAGTACCCACACCTCCACACTATAGGCGGCAGATGCCCATCATTATCACTTCATTCTTTATTCTTTTAGTGATATTTGAATAAAGGGAAGGCCAGTTACACATTGTGACTATTGGAGTTCCCACATCTTGAGTCTCTCTCTCTTTCTCTCTTGCTCCATTTGCCATAGCTTACACCTCTCTTGCTTTCACTTGCTTGTACTTCCACTTGGGCTTCTCTCCCTTCATGTATCACTATAGCCAATTGTTTTCTACAAAATTGAAGAGAAAAATAGACAATATCTTCCCCTCTACAGTGGAATGAAAGACGAATTTAGAGATATTGAAAAGAAGAAAATAGAAGAAATATTGGCAAGGGATTCCTCCAAAGATTGAAACCCTTCTAATCCTCTTCTATTGAGTACATACAAATTAGGAGGAGCTAACTCCTTGATAAATGACATGACTAAGATGCAAACATTAGAAAAAATCTAGAGGTATGTGAAAAGAGAGAAGGAAACAATCAGAGAACAAGCTAGAAGCAAAAGCCTCTAGTGACACCCTTGCATCACTCTTTACAAAAGTCCCAAAGGCAACCCAAGGTTCCCTTCCAAGTCAGACATCTCGTGGAAATATTGATGACATGACAACAAATGTAGTCATTTTTCCAATCTTTAAGGGAGAGTACAATGAAGACCCTGATCTTCATGTAGCCGAGTTCATGGTAGCATGTGTAGCCAACAATGCTAGAACCCTGAGAGCATTGGTTGGCAATATTTTCCACCACTTTTAAAGGCATATCGTTTTAGCGGTATGAGAGATAAGCAACATGAACTTTTGGCAGATGGGATGACCTGAAGGTGGCATTTCTCACCAAATGATTATAGAGACTTTCCCAAACCCTACTACGAGTACTGTGGGAGGAGAAAATTTGAAGGACTATTTGTCCAACTCAATTGCAAGCATCAAGAAAGAGTTGACAGTGGATGTGGTTATAGAAGAGTTGCAAACATTGAAAGTGAATACCACAAGCATATCTAGTATTGCAAGAGGTGAAAGAGATGTGATGCGATCAAACACATGGTGCAGAAAGTGCCATCAAGTAGGACATTTAGCCATTAAATATATCCAAAAACCAAATGTCCTTGGAGCCTTCTTGCAATCGTTTCCCCATTTTCTTGGCGTTCCTCTTGGGGATCCAATATTTTTTCAATATAGCTTGATGTTGCTTCTAACTCTTATTGTTTTTTTACTATAAAGATAATTTTGGGTAAGGTTGTATAGGTCTCTCTCTCTCTCTCTCTCTCTCTCTCTCTCTCTCTCTCTCTCTCTCTCTCCCCTCATTTTTATTATCTTTTTTAATACACCTTCATATTTCTAACTCTTGCTAGTGGCCTTTCTTAGAGATCACTTTGGGGAATATTGAATAGTTATTCATTGCTCTCTCTCTCTCTTTCTTAGTTACACACACACACACACACACTCTCTCTCTCTCTCTCTCTCTCTCTCTCTCTCTCTCTCTCTCTCTCTCTCCCTTTGTGTGTGTTTTTCCTTTTTTTCTATCTTTAAAGTAAGATTTGATGTTGATTCTAAATTTACGATGGATTGTTGTTGTAGTAATTAACAAGAGAGGTAGAGTAGAGATTCCATCTTCTATTTTGTAGCTCAATTTAGAGGTAATTTTACCCTATTTATGGTGCCAATGGACTTGATATTTTCCTTTATCTAGCATTTTCAATGGATTTTGATCATCATGATTTTGCAATCTAGTATTCCTAAAACATAGGGTAGTCTATAGAGTAGAGATTCCATCATCTTATCTTTGGCACATCAACTTATAAGTAAATGTGTCCTCTTTTGTGGTGCTTAAATTCATGTGTTTGAATAGTTTTTTTTTAAAGAGTGATTTGTGATTTAAAAAAATTAATCATTGTTTTCTCATATCTATTCTTTTTAATAGGTTTTGATGAGTATGACGTTAGAACCAATTGTTGTTGTAGTAATCAATATAGAGCAATGCTATAGATATTAGATCTTATTCAATAAATTTTCCCTCTTTTGTGTTGATGCTAGGGGTTAAAGGCTACCCATGCCTAGCTGCCTACATTTACTTGTATACAAACCTACACACATGTACATTGCATGTGACAGGTGCCCATCACTATCACTTTATTCTTTATTCTTTTAGTGACAAATAGAATAAGGGAAGGTAGGCCATGTATTGTGATTGTTGGAGTTCCCACACACTGGTCTCTCTTCTTCTTTATTTGAACCTCTATAGTTCTTGCACTCTTCTTACTTTCACTCCTACTTCTACCTTCTACTTATTTTTCAATTGGTATCAAAGTAGGCATTCAAGGAGCTTCTCAATCATTTGTTTTAGCCTAGATTTAAAGCTACAACTCAAGGTTTCAAGGTAGCCATTACTTCTTCTTCTTGAGTTATGCATTGAGCTCTTTCTTCTCCCAACTTATTCCACACTTGTCAAGGCATATTCCAAAGACCACAGTGGTCTCCTTGAGCTTTTCTTAAGGCTCAGTAGTAGCAACAACCACCAGAAGCACAAAGCCATTAGCCACATCATCATGTTTTGCACATGTTTTCTAGGCCCCTGTCCTTGGTAGTCTAAATCAACTATAGGTCCTATTTGAGCTCTCAAATACTTGACAATCATTAGAGAGCTCATGAACATTGGATACTTGCTTTTAGATATCATTTTGGAGCTCCCCAACCTCAATCATTGCTATTATATATAGTAGACCTTCTATATATAGGTTTAGGATAGTTGCCCTTCAATATTTAGAGCTCACTTATGCTTCTACTAGGGCTCATATGCTCATCTATTATTGCTCAAATACTTGGAGGATGTATTAAGGTGTTTTGGGGACACATTTGAGCTTACTTGTCTCAGTTTTTGATAGGATATTCATTGTTATAACGAGACGGATAGCAAGCTTTTTCACTGATAAGGTTTATATCTTATGTGACCTCATCTGACATACAAGTCAAGGCTCAACCAATATACGAGCTCACATATGGTTTCTCCACATAATGGGGGCCTTACAACTTTGAGCACCATGGATGATTGGTAGCACCTTATGAGGGTGGGGCATTTAGCATATCTAACCATTTTATTGTAATTGTAGTAGCCCATTCTCTTATCATTTGTAGTCCTTTGTAGTCATTATGATAGGTACTTCTCATGTATCAGTCACAATGGTACTATTTTCAATCTTGAGAAGCTTGATGGTAACAACTTCCAATATTGAAGATGAAAATATGGCAAGTCTTGGTGCAAAAGAGCCATGTTAAGCCATTGAAATAAGATAGCATAAATCCAAAGATTTATGATGCAGAGAATTGAGCAAAACTTGATGAGCTATGTAAGTCTACTATAATTTTGTCATTATAAAAGTAAATGTACTTCAATTTCACTTACACTAAGAGTGGTGCTTATATATTATGAAAAAATTATGATCTTTATGACAAGTAGAGTCCTGCATCTTAGTTGTATTACCTAAAGAAGCTTGTAGAACTTCATATAAAGAAGGACATAACTATGTCTACTCATTTGAATAAGTTCCATTCCATTTTCAACTAGCTTGTTTCACATGACATTAAGTTTGAGGATAACGTAAAATATTTATTCTTGCTTTTCACACTACTTGAGTCAAGGGACACTTTTCATATTATTATGAGTGCTAATTCCCTAAGGATATTTTTAATGCAGTGATATATAGTCATGATATACACTATATCCTAACTTTGATAAAAAGCATTATTATAGTTGGATAGTTGGATGATGCCATGTACCATGTAACCTTTGATGATTCTTCATGGAAGATCACTCCTACCATTTTGGTTTTTGCTAGAGGTGCCAAGGTTGGCAACCTCTACCCTTTGCTTGTTTTTGGGTCTATTGACCATGTATTGGATGTGATCAATCTTTGTCATATATGTTTATGGCATCGCTTCCTTGGGCACATGTCTTTGAAAGGATGGCCGAAGAAAGTCAAAAGTCTAATAACTATTTTCCATCAAGCTTGTGGGCAAGGGTCTTCCAACTATTGTAAAAGAAAAAAGGCCCCTACAACTTCTATCTACACCATTTGGATTATTCTTATTTTGACTCAAGCGATCATTTCTTTATGATATTCATAATATACATAAGAAGTATTGTTCTATGCATGTGGGTGAGCCTTTGACTCTTGTGCATTCAGATGTTTGTGGCCCCATGCCTTATCAGTCCTTGGGTGGTGTGAGGTATTTTATTACATTCATAGATGATTTTTCACATAAGGCTTAGGCCTATCCCATTAATAAAAAAGTGAATATTTTTTCTATCTTTTGGTGCTTTCTTACCATGGTTGAGAACCAGTCTAGGTATAGGCTAAAATACCTACTATGGTATAACAATGGGGGTGAGTATGTCTCTAAGGCTTTTGAGTAGCCTATTGATGAGAAGGTTATTAAGCATTAGTTGACCACCCTATACACCCTAGGATAATATTGCAAAGCAAATGAATATGACTATTTAGAAAATCATCCATAGTATGCTTAGTCAAGTAGGCTTACCACAATGCTTTTGGGATAAGATAGTTACTGCTACCATGCATCTCATTAGTGGATCCCCATATATGGATCTTGGTAGTAGACTTATAAAGGAGATATCATTTGGGAAGCCTCTCTTATATGCACACTTATGAGTCTTTAGATGTGAGATTTTTTCCATATTTCCAAAGATAAGTGCCATAAGTTACATCCAAATTCTATCAAATACATCTTTCTTGGATATGGAGATGCATGTGTGAGATGGGCTACCATATTTGGGATCCACAAGCTTGGAAGGGTATCTCCATGTATGATATTATCTTCCATGAGGATAAGATGCATATGAGGCTAGAGCAAGTGATTGAGATATGTAGAGTGATATTTTAGGAGGAGCCTTCTATTACCATATAGCTAGTCCTTGTGAGATAGCATTATATTACCATATAGCTAGCCCGTATGAGATAGCCGACTACAGTTGTTTGATGATGTAGTGGCCTAGGATCTACATGTTATGTAGGATCTTGATATTGGATAGAGAGGACAAGATGTACAGGTCCCACAACTACTTTTGAGGTGCTCTGTTAGAGCCTCATGTACTTCTAATCACTATGAGTCCTCTATGTATTATGTCATAGTGACATACTCTGTGAGGCCACTTACCTATAAGGATGCTATATGAAGAGGTGATTCTCATTCTTGGAAGAGGTTATGCAATCTAAGTTACATGGGACCTAGTTTCCTTGCCTGATGGATTGTTTATTGCCATGCAAGTGGGTTTACATCACCCTAAGCTAGCGTATAAGACCAAATTAGTTGCTAAGGGCTTAACCAGGAAAAGGGAATTGATTTTGATGAGATATTCTCTCTTACAGTCAAGATTACTACTTTACGCTTGGCCTTGGCCTTAGTTATTCAATTGGATTTGGATCTTTATTAGATGGATACTAAGACAACTTTCTTACATGGGGATCTACATGAGGATGTTTATATATGCAATAGCCTAAGGTCTTTGTGGAGAAAGGTAGAGAATACCTATTATGCAAATTGAAGAAGAGTCTTTATGGGCTTAAGCAAGCACCTATGGAGTGGTGCCATAAGTTTGATACTTTTATATATTCATAGGGGCATTGCCATAGCGATCTATATCCATGTTTATATATGAAGAAGGCCTATGATAGTAGCCTTATTATTTTGGTGCTTTTTTTTAATGATATGTTTATAGCTAGGAGTGCCCATGCTGAGCTAGATGCTTTAAAGACTCAGTTCAAGTAGAGCATTAAGATTAAGAATATGGGACAAGTCTAGTATATACTTGGTATGTGCATCATGCACAATCGCTCTAAGGGACTTCTCTACCTTCCTAGAAGGAGTATGTATATAGAATACTTGAGCGATTTTGTATGCAAGATGGTAAGCCTATTAGTGGTCCTTTACCTTATCACGTGAAGGTTAGTTCGGATGATTATCCATAGTCAAATGATGAGAGGGCCAAGATGGCCAAGGTTCCATATTCACCTATGTATACCATGCTAGCTAGATGTCTTGACATAGTATTTGGAGTGGGAGTTATGGCACATTATATGGCTACACACATGGCAGGAGATATTGGGATGCCATGAAAGGTATCATGAGATACCTTAAAGGAAAAATAGATATGTGCATTTGCTATAGCGGCCAAGATATAAGTGTCGTGGGCTACACTAACTTAGATTATGTAAGACATATAGATAGTAGGAAGTCTAACTATAGGTATGTCTTTACCTATGTTGGATGTGCTCTCTCTTGGATGTCCATGGTGTAGAAATGCATAGCCTTGTCTACTACCAGGGCTAAGTACATGATAGACATAAAGACTTGCAAGGAGGTCCTATGGTTAGGTTATCTGGTTGTAGATATCGGTATGAGTATGATTCCTACATTGCATTTGGATTCAATGAGTGCCATTCAATTGACTCATAATTCGATCTTCCATGCAATGACAAAGCACATTATGGTGCGCTATGAAAATAAAGACCTACTCTAGTTAAACTAAACTAGCATCTAATGCCTAGAAATAAGAAAATGGAATAACAAGAAAGGTTGAACTTCCATTCATTCTAAGCATCATGGAATCCATGGCTACTGCAAGTACAAGGAAGAAGACAGAAAAATGTAATAACTAATGCTAATGCTAAACTGAGTGTTCTTCTTGGATTCTTAAAAAATGTGTCAAAGATATTTATAACGGCACCTGTGCCCCCTTTATACCAACCCCTTGTAAGAAGCTGAGAATAAGGAATTAGTGTAAATAATATTGATATTATGCCATGTCACACTGACATTGGTATAAAAGGAGAGGACATGTAATTTTACAGATCGTTTTGACACATTAATACAATTACAGACTTTCTCTCCCTTCTTGCTCACAGCTTCTATGGCTTTCCCTTCTTTCCTGTCTTTCTCTCTCTAAATCTAGTATCTCTCTCTCCTTATCACTCTTCTTCTCTCTCTTTCTACAGTCTTTCTCTCTCTTTTGCAATCTTCTCTCTCCTCTTTCTCTCTCCCTAGTTCTCTCTCTGACAAGTGGTATCAGAGCTTTGATCTTTGATCCATTCTTTTCTTCTATTCTCAGTTCTATTTTCCTATTTCAAAATCAATTTCAGACAAAAAAATGGTACAAGACAGTGACTAGTGGAGTGCTGCAGATCATCTATAGTTAGTAAGAGACTACATCTAGAGATATCCAAGGTCAGATATGGCAGAGGATGACTTAAATGACATATCGTCATCAAATTTTACGCAAAATTGGAGGTAATTACGGTAAAGGATGGTTAACCGGGCTCAGTTTGGGGTTAAACTGTGGTTATTTTTCAAAAGAGGTCTTCCTTTCCTCTTTCTCCAAGCTTTTTTCAAGCTTCCATGGAGTTTGCAGCAGAGATCTTCTCCTAGCTTTCAGCCATGAGGTTTTTACAAGCATTTCATGCTAGAAACTTTCTTTACTCTTCATTCTTAACAAGTGGAGCACCATTATTGAAGGCTTTTAAGAGGCTTTAGGGAGCAAACGCTTCTTCTTCTTCTTCTTCAAGACTTCTTTCCAGCATCTATGGTGTTTTCAGCAACATCTCCAGGAGCATATTGCTGCTCTTGAGGAGATACAAGCAGAGTATACCTATTGAAAGAAAATCAAGATCTCAGAGAGAGGGAAGGAGCTTAAGTACATTAAGCAGTGGACAAAAGAATGATGCATATATGTCAGGTGGTTTTGTCTCTTCTTCAACCACACAGACCATGCCTGCTTCTTTACCTCAACTCTTGAGGTCTGGTTTCAGTGAAGACAAGCAAATCCATTGGCCGTCGATCGCAAGGAACCACAACAGAAGCCTCTTTCTTCTGTTTCACCTCCTCCTCTTCTTTCTTCTTTCCCTTGTGCAAGTCCCGCTCTTCCTCCTCCCTCCCCTTCTCATTTCCTCACGGAAAGGAACATTGACTCCAAATGTCATGGTTGCAACAACAATAAGCTCGTCTCCCCCGTCTTGTTGAAGCTACATCGAAATCAGGAACGAAAGGTCATCCCTACCAATCATGTGGATCCTATCAAGGTTCCTCCCAAGAAGCTCGCAGGCTTTCCTACAGACAGGTACATGAGTCCCACCAACTTGTTGATGTCTCCCATATGAAGGCCCTCAGGTCTCACCAAGCTCTGGTTCCTCCCAAGATTCTGGACAGCACATTCCAAAGTGTCGAATCTATAGATCCTTGAAGGCTGATGCAGGAAGACATCTCTCTTTGGTAGCTTATCGAGTTATAGAGTCTCTCTCTCTCTCTCTCTGCCGGCAGGGTGTGTCTGAAACAGGAAAAATCTGTGATGGGTCCAAAACAGGGCAAGAGCAGTGAAACAAGAATTTGCCAGACATCATTCATGATATTGAACCATGCATCATCAGAGAGGGAAAGTTCACGATTCCATCCGAATTGAGAGCTTTTGTGCAAGTCAAGAAAATGCGGGGAGGAATCGTGATCCTGAATGCTGTTGAGAGGGTGTAAGTGCCTTGGCCCCATCGGATTGTGATGAGCTAAGAAGCTCCAGGAATATTACTTGCCAATAAGCCGTTTCTCCTTAATAAACTTTACATTGGCAAGAATTTCAGCAGAGAGTTCAATGGCTTGATTGAATCTACGGATCCTGCGTATTTGATTGGACAACAGACTCGGACTTCAGCACCTCTGGACGTGAAACCACAGATCAACCTCATATGATCCAATTGAGCGAGAGATGTGTGGTAAAGAGGAGGCTTCAATCCTGAGGACACCGACATAACTACTCCCTCTGAGGAAGTGCTAACATCAGCTGCAGCAGTGGAGGCTGAAACAGACGTCAGAGAAATTTCACCTTCACTACTCTTGACTTCAGTTAGTATACCCAGATGGGGTGAACCAGTGGAAAAGAAGTCCTGACAAGGTGAAAGTTGCTGCATAGCAGAAAATAGAGGCAATGAGCAAGGCAATGTACCAAAACTTTTCGTCCTTTTCCACCCATGCTGCATTCCAACTATGAGTAAAATCTATCAGAAGGATGAATTGCACAAGAAGAATGCACCAGAACCAAATTTGGACAATGTCTCATATGCATAGACTACTCCATTGGGAACGAAAACATCAAAATAATAAGTGTGGACCACGCAATAAACTTGGCCATCTAGCCTCCATGGTGCAATCCATCACGAGGATCGTTTTGCTTCTTCACCCCAATCATAATCACGGCTAAAAGTAAGAAGAACAGAAAATTTCCTAGGCTAATCCTCACCACCTGAAATGCAACAGCAGGAACTGCAGACTTGATATATGAAAAGGGAAAATCTAGGGTAACATCATGGATATCAGTCCTTTGCAATTTTGCATCAAGAAAAAAAACTCCTTCCATGAACAAGAAGGCATCTTATCTTTCCCTGGAATACCTCTTTTACAGCTTTGAATTGTGTGCCATTCCACAACGCTCTAATTTTTGAAAAATTTGACGTGTTTGCTCCATTGGCATACTCTTCCAATGTTGGTAGCTGAGACTGTTGAAGACCTGAATATGAATTATGCAAATGTGATGCCAGTCTTTCTGCAACTGTGGCTTCTCTTGTTCGAGTTGTTCTTCGTTTTACTGATTTGGGGGATCTGTCCATGTATCCAATACTTCCTTGAGCTTTCTGGACTTCAATGCTTCTCTCTGTGCCCATAGCAACACTACTAATTGAATTCCATCCAGTTGAGTTTCCTGCAATTCCAGAGTTCCCACTTGCTTCATGAACAACCATTGCACTATGTCCTTCAAGCCAACAGGATTGCAAGGATTGTATGGACTCAGTGACTATATGGTGGGAGACAAGGCTTCTTGTTTCAAAGACCAGCGATTATGAGCAAGGCAGTCTGAGATTTTTTTCCTTTGGTCTGCATGTGTTGAATCTCAAGGCAAGGTACAATTGGATATGTCTGCTGGTCCTGATTTAAGGACTATCTATTTTGGGAGTATGCATGTCAGATGAGTGAAACCAAAATTTTTAAGGCAAGGACAAGAACAACATATCTCTTCAACTTGACTACAATGGCAGACAGCTAAGATCAATAGCTCCAGCTTTAGTGAACAAGGTTGGCTTCAAACATAGGCTAATATTGACAAATTTGGAGTTTTAGCTGATTAGTGTATTGCTCTTGTGAATAGCTCCAGCTCTAGTGAACAAGGTTGGCTTCAAACATAGGCTAATATTGACAAACTTGGAGTTTTAGCTGATCAGTGTATTGCTCTTGTGAAGGCGATTATGGAAAAAAGAGCAAGACCTGAATCAAATGCTTATGCTTATGGCCAACATATATATGCTGATGAGTATCATTCCATTGAACCTTGGCAGCAGAATGGCTATTATGGTTGCCATGTTTATGGTGTGCCCACACTTTGCAAGTGTTGCTTTCACTAAATCCTCTATATGCTTTGAACTTCCAGTTGTGATTGAGGAGGGATGTTGAGATGTTTGCAATCGCACCAAATTCAATCTCTTTGTAAGGAGTAATGAGGGCTTAGGACCAAAATCCCATATGCATAGTAGGAGAAGTGATACCATCTGATTTCCTATAAAGCATTGTACTTACTCTCTTTTCTAATGCAATGTCATAGTACTTTTGTCGTTCTCTGCTCCTTACAAAGACCCCTTCCGCAAACCCTATTGCATCTATTTTGTGTGGGGTTAGGCTTGCCAATAGTAGATATCTTCTTTGCTCTTCTAGGGTCAAGTTGACTCCCATAGGTTGCGGTGGCATTTGCAGGTCTACTCTCAAGGCCCTGTGTGCAATCTGTAGCTTCTTCTTGATGGTTTCAGTAGCCTCCCTTTCCTCTGTCTAGGTGACATCAAGCAATGTATTGAGGAAGGTACGTTGCTAGGTTTTGAAGCCCACTTGGTCATCCTCTGCTCGGCTTTTAGCTAGTACCTTATCTTTTTCAATTGATGCAGACAACGCGCCAAGGCTTTGACTCATCTTTCATTATGTGCTACCCATTCATATGCTCTTTTCATCATTTTCTCAAGGATTTCCCCTTGCCTCTGAGCTAGCACTCTTAGCCTCTGTTCTTAATCTTCCATCTCCCTTTTTAATCTATGTTGCTCTTCTTGTGCTGAGGTTGCCTCTTGTGCCAATTTCTCCACTTCTTTTTTGTATCTGCATGCTCTTTCCTCCCTCAGTGCCTCTAGTTCCTCAGTGGCTTTACTGCTCCTTTACTGATCTTCTCCATCTTTGCTTGCAAGTCCTCATAAAGTCCTATGATCTCTTTGTTGTGACTTCGCAGGAGCACTATGGCTTCAGTTTCTTTGTCAAATCTTGCTTGTCATTCAGCTTCTGCTTCTTCTTTAGCCTGTAGCTATTCTTTGAGCTCACGGATCTCCCTTTGAGCCGTGGCTATTTGGCGGGTCTTCTCCAATTGAAATGCGCCCATGGCATCTTTTTCTACTTCTATCTCTGCCACGGCCTCCTTTTTCTCTTCCTTGGCTTTCTCTAGTTGAGAGAGAAGCTCCTTGACATATTCATCGTACTCCACAGGTGGCATCTCTATTGCAGGGATGGAGGTTGTAGAGGTTGCCACCTTTTGCTTCTTTGGGTCCTATTTGGATGGCATCTACTGCCATCGGTCTTTTGGTTCCTACCAGAGGGGTCCGTTCTCCTACTCCTTGGCTCATTTCCTTGTTCACAAGTATTGGACCCAAGCCATTAGATTGCTAGCGTCCACTTGGGTCGTAGATCTATGTGTGGATATGGTGGTGGTAGTGGCAGGTGCCAGGAGAGTAGGAATGGGGGTGATTGGGGCATTGCCCTTGCCTTCTTGCACTATAGGTGGTATGAGTTCTAGCACATGGGCACTTGAGCTTGGCCCTTCATCTCTAAGCGGGCTCATGGACTCTAGCTTGTCCTGCTTGGATTGTTGCTCAATGGATCTGCGCAGTGCAAGGGCTATATCTTCCTTATCATTTCTTTTCAGCTCCTCCTCCTCTTCATCCACCTTTCTCTTTCTTTCCTCCTCAGCCTTCTTAGAATCCCTATGAGCCTTTTGTAAGTCTGCTTTTTCTTTTTTTCTTCTCCCCTCTTCTTACTTTTCCTGTGCAATTTTCTTCTTTGTCTTCTTAGCCTCTCCATGGCTAGACTACTCTTCATGTTCCTTGTCTTCTTCATCCTCACTCATCGTCCTTTCATCACTGGACTGTGCCTCTTGTTCTTGGTGAGGTGGCAACTTGCTCGGCATCTCATTCACTCCTTCTCCCTCTCCTTGCCCTTGCCCCCCAAGGCTTCTCTAATGATGGCAGTAAGGACCCTATCGAATCCAACGGTTGAGGCCTTTGAAGATGAAGCTTTCCTTTTAGCCTTAGTGGTAGGGAACTCTCCTCGGGGCGGGTTGTCCTCCTATTGCCAGAGCCTTTGCCAAGGTCTCGATGGTTTTTCTCACAAAGTCGTTGAGGTTCACCTCATCCAGTGATCGTGGTGCAATGCTCTGTAGCAAGGGGACATTAATGAGGCTCATGACTATGTTATAACTTGATAGAGAACAATGCGTGCACCATCTTGGCCTCAAGTTGGATTTTGGGATCCAGAATATCTGCCAGGCTGATGCCATCATTGGTGTGGACCTTCACCTTTTTCCATCCCTATCATTGCGTAACTCTCTTTGGATTTCTCTCCAATTTTTTTACCGGGCCCAATGCTCTTTCTACCAACTCCGAGGTCAATTCAATCTACACTCAGTGAGTTTCTTCTCCATCTCGCATGGTCACGGTGTTGTGGTTCCTGTGAATCATAAGAACTCCGTGCAATGGATGTAATCTACCCCTTGGCCCATTGCTTCCATGTATTTTTGCAGATTACACTGCTCTCAATAATTTTCCTCACGGCACGTTCTTCAATGGCTACGTCCTCTAGGTTGAAGATATATTGAAATTTAAAGTGGTTGAAATCCCTCGTCTCCACTGTGAGGCTACATTTCACCTGTTCTTCTTCCGAGAATGGAAATCTGCCTTGGAGCTACATAAGTAGGGTCATACTCTGAGGTTTTGATGACATGTCTCTGTTCAACATTAGTCATGATTTGACAGCCCTCAAATTACCATTAAAGTCGAAGAGCGTACCATTTCCTCAAGAAATAAGAGTCGTTGTCAACAAGCTACTTCAACTCTTCGATTTCTTGGTTAGTGGCATAGGTAGTGCGCTTATCATATGATGTGATGAGGCATTGCTTCTGTGCTTGCTCATGGGAAATCTCGGTGGCGATTAACTCCTCAGCTGCTTTGGTAGCCTTAACAAATACAAATTGTGATTCTTCCCATGAGCAAGGTAGCGTACGCACCTCCATTGCTAAAGGCTCTTCCAAAAGGTCTAAGTCCAAGCGGTCATAGCTTTTAGCAAGCGACCGAAAGGTGGGATCTAAGCATCTAAGGCAAGAAACCAAGTCATCCCCTGTGTTCTCAGTGAAGTCTGCACCCAAGGTTAGAATTGATCTCTGCTCATAAGAGGGTCTAAGGCTTGCAGGTGATTGGGGCCTCTGACTGAACTAGAGAGTTCAACACTTGATTGTTGTAGCTCCAGTTGCTTCTGCAGTTGTGGCTTGGCCTCTTGTTCAATAGGCTAGGCTATGGCTACTAATGATGCTTCTAAGGTTTGAGGGGCACAAGTAGGCCCAGTTTGAAATAATTTGTTAATATAATGGGCTAAGGTTTTGGCCTATATATTGTTTTAGATTTTGTAGGGCTGAGCTTCGAAGGTTCTCTGGATTTAGCAGCATGAGTCTCTTGTGGCTTGAGTGCCTAATCTATTCTAATGGTTAGTGTGGTCAAGCTTGAGGGTGGTGCTTGAGTAGGGCCTTTGGCTGTTTTGGCTTTAGATACCCACATCTAGGTGTTACCCACATAGTAGTCTTGCACTTGCAATAAGGTCTTAGGGACCCATTGCAGCTTGACTGTACATTGATGTTTATGGTTTCGTCTTGGCCTCCTACGTTTTGAGCATGGGTCTTTAGCCTTGCGGGGCCGGTGATGTGTGCTCCTAGGTGGCGAGTATTGATATTTAGGTATCCATTGAAGCCTTGGTTCAGGGTCATAGTTTTGGCCTCAGTGGTTTGCAGGTCTTTAGGTTTGGCAGGTAGTGGCAAGTCATAATGTAATGAAGCAAATTATCAACATGAGAGTTGAAGCCTACTCCAAATAAAAACCTTGTAAATACTTGAGCCAAGAGAGAGATGAGGGCTTAGGGTTTAGTATAAAAAGGAAAGAAGTGCTAATGTAGGATAGGCATTCTTTGGTACTATCACTAATTTTCCAAATCTTCTTGTCTTTCATCCTCTTGTTTTTGGTTTGCAGTTCATGGCTATGTTGTGCTGTTGTAAAATAGAAGAAGATGTTCCATGGTATGGCCATGCTAAGATCTCAGTTTGGTATATTTCTTGTTATGTGTAGCTTAGAATTCTTTGATTTCATGTTCATTTCCATTGTTAATTAGTCATTCTTTACATTGGTATCAGAGCATTAGTTTAGATCCTATCAAAAGTCATTTGCATGCATTAGATCTAGTTGCAGTGACCATGGTTTGACATGGAAATTAGTCACAGAAGTTAGTTCTTCCATAACCATGGTTTGACATGGAAATTTGACACAAACTGTGACTAAGATGGAGGTTCTTAGCATGAACCAGTGGATAATGGCAGGCTCCAACTATTTTGGCAGGTGATGTGACCAAATTTTTAACCAAAAATTGGGGTAAGTTGGACAAAATGAGAGTTACATGACTTAGTATGGGTTAAACTTGAGTTACTTTTCAAGAACAGGGGTTTCTTCTCTTTCTTTTCAAGTTGTCCTCAAGAATCCATGGCCAAAGATTGATCTAATCTCCTTCCCATCATCTCTATCATGCCAGTGGAATTCATAACCTTGTTCTTCACCTCTTGAGCTTTCCATAGAGTAGTGATTTGGCTCATTAAGCCTATTTTTTTCCTTGTTATCTCGAAGTATGCAGCTACATGAATTATATCTAATCACATATTCCATCCTCTTTTTGAAAAATGAGCTATATAGCTCAAGTAATACATGGTTAATGCTTCAAACCTCTTTGGCAAGTGGTCTTCTTCAAGCTTGGACAAGATCTCTTCCATTCTTGGACTCTTCTATCTCCCATGAACCCTAAACATGACAGTTTTGGATATCATCAAATAATTTCAAATTTCTTGAAGCAAATGAAGGTAGTTTTGGTGGAAAATCACTCCTAGAGCTTGCTTACACCCATGGTTTCAATCTATTGTCAAGATTGAAGCAACATTGAAGATTTTTTGGCATACCAATGTCTATGGAAGTTTTGGATAGCATGCATCTTCAATATCACTAAAATCTTTGGTTCTCTTCTCAAATTTTGGAGTCTACAATCTACATTGGAGTTGTTCATTATCATCCTTCAAGCTCTACATCAAATGGAAGAAGATTTTACCTTCATCAACCATACTTGAAGCATTGGAGCAACAATGGAGTTCATAGGAGAAGAGTATGAAGCTGAGAGCTTATTCCATCTTGAAGCATGCTTAAATTGGGACTTTCTTGGATCATTTGAAGTTGAAGACAAGTCATCTTTGTGAGAGGTATCTACATCGACCACACTCTTCACATACAAGCATAAGAGGTACTTTCAATCATATTTAATCTCTCTCTTTTGAATCCTATTGCTGAGCTAATCCAATTGATGAAAGAGGGATTCAAATGATTCAGAATTCCAATCATTTTCTCAAATGCATTTCATGAATAATCCATAGAGCTACCTTAGTGATTAATCACTACTTGATCACTTTCATTCATTGAAATAATCACTCTCAATGCCTCTAATTCTCATCCGTTTTTCCCTAACCCTAACATCAAATTATTTTGCCTCTTGTTTCATTGCTATGAATGGAAATTTTACCCAATGATAAGTGAAATTAAAATTGTAAAGCAGTGAATCACTACTACAACAAGCATTCCTTACCTATTATCATTTCATTTTTGGCCCAATTCCATTCAAGTTCTTGCATATCATGAAATGGCAATCAAATTCCTTTCAATACATGCATTTCATGCTGTTTCCTTAGCCTAGCATTGAACTGCCATGTCTATACCCACGAGGAAAAGTGGATGCTGAGCGAGTTGGTAGGACAAAAGAGAGGTGACTCTCCCCTACTGACAAGGACCCTGAAGGGGAGCACAACCTGTCTTGAGAGGGAAATTTGTACACCCCTCAAGTCTTAGATCCCACACATTTAAAGTTTAGGTGCAAGTATCATTTCAAACACACAAGAATTCAGCCTACAAGATGATGTATTTGGCACTGGTTACATGATGTAATGGCAAATGTATGACAACATAATGTAATGCAGTTGGGCAAATTGGGACAGATTAAGATGTATGTTACTTGTGGCATTTGTACTTTGGGTTAGCATTAAAGAGTTGAGACAGGGTATGCAAACAAGGTCTCATTGATTGGATCCCTATCTTGCAGTCTACAGTGGGATTATTCAACCATTTTGGTTCTTGCAGAGGTCATTCTCAATTTTGCAGTTGTATGGAGATCCTTTGCAGGTCTACTTAGTTGTTGGTACATGCATGAAATTGATGGTACAAGTCATTAAATGACAAAAAACAAAGCATTCACACGTTGCAGGAAATTCCAGACATCTACATTAAATTGCTTACAGAATTTTCTGTACTCAACCATTTTCAATACTTGATAGCTCATTTGAAAGGGGACATCCTAAGCTTTAAAGAAAGCCAAAAAAATTAGTTATTTGGACCACTAGAGCTCAAGATATTTGAGTTTTTTTTCTATTGTACAGGACATCACCTATGGCTAAAAATAAAAGAAAGGACCCCATTATGGACACCGTTAGTGAAGGTTTAAGGGACTATCAACTGGATAAAGAGCGTGAAGCTTCACAAGAGGTTATTTACCATGAGAACCATGATAATGAGGAGCTAGAGATTAGATGAACACATGTTGCAGTAAATAATTAAGTGAATGGGATTGACACCACTCATGTCTCTATTGATTCTAATAGTTTTCAACAACTCTCCAATGATATAAAGGACATGAAGTTGGGCATTGACAAGCTTGTGGCTCTCTTGAGTGAGAGGATATTACCTACAACGATTCCAAATGCTCCAAGTCCTCCCATTGTTGAAGAGCATCCAAAGACAACAACTCCCAAGGTTGTTGGACATTATGAAGCTGGAGAGCCATCAAGAGCTCAGCCCTATCATTTTCAACCTCAATTTTAGCCCCTTAATCAGCCCAAGACCTACACTATCCCTCATGGATAGGATTTAGAAGATAAGACTCATGCTAACTCAAGGCTTGATGATGACACACATGGATGCCATCCTTTTTACAAGTCTTTTTATGGACAACCATCTATTATCCCTAAATCTACACATGAAGAGAAAGTTGAAGAACAAAGATCTTATCGTGGTCAAGCAAGCGGAGGTAATAATTTTCATGGGCAGCATCCTTACAATGGACATGGTAATGTAAATTCAGTTCCAAATTCTTATGGACAGCAACAATATGTCAACAATAATCATGTGTATAATCAACCCTCTAAACAAGGTCCTCATTCAAATTAGTTTTGGCCTCATCAAATGAATGGACAGCAACCACCAATGAATGCCACAACAAATATACACTCTCCAATGTATGGACATCAAGTCTATGGATAGCCTCATGTTGTTGGCAACTCTTTCTTTTCGCCACAAGGACAATTTAATCAGCCAAATGGGTTTGTAAATATTCATGGATAGCAACAACCAGATGTTCATGGAACATGGAGTAACAATGTTCAAAGGAAAAAAAAATTTGGTCCAAAATTTTATGGACAACAACACAATAATGGCCAATCTCATCAATATGAGCGGGAATACAAGGAGAAAATAACCATTTAAAGTGTCAAGGGTGAAAATCCATCCCCTACCGAATTAGAGGAATCGTTTGACAAGCTTGAGATGCATTTTTCTTTGTATCTTAGACCGGAGAATGCCAAGGTTAAATTTGTAGCCCTACATATGGAGGGATATGCACACACTTGGTGGCAGTACATGTCAAAGATTGGTAATGAATTCTTGACATGGGATGCATTAAAGAGGGCAATGATTGAAGTTTTTGTGTCTCCTATTGAAAAAGAGAAGTTAGAGAAGAAGTGGTATGCTCTTGAGCAAAGGGAATTATCGGTTAGAGATTATTCTAACCAATTCCTTAACCTCTCTATGTATGTGGATGGAGTATCCGACAATGCTAAGCTGAATAAGTATATATTTGGGTTTGAATCTTCTCTATCTTTAGAAGTGGGAGCTATGAAACCATCCTCTTTACAAGTTGCCATACAATTGGTTGAAAGGTATGGTAAAAAATACAAGAGTTTTTAGCAAAGAACATGGTAACATTTTCAACCAAACTAGTCCACTAGAACAACTGTAAATTATGGGCAAACAAAGATTGAATTTTAGCAAGGAGGGAAGCCAACAAATACCTACCACAAGATCCCTACATTTCCTACTGTTAATGGATCAAAATAAGGCAATAATTTCATATTTAATTGTGAAAAAAGATCAGATGGAAAGAGGACTGAAATAGGTGGCAAAAACTCAGCTCCTATGGTGCAAGGAAAGCATGTGTCTAATGACAAGCTGAAGGACTTGTATGCAAAAGATCTATGCTTCAAATGCGGGGAGAAATGGTCTCTTGACCACAAGAAAAAATGCAAAGCCAAGAATGTCAAACTGAGCATGATTGTTGAAGAGGAATTGGATGTTGAGACAAACGAAAGCAATCTATCTTATCTTGAGTGCTTACCTACTCTTGAGGAGATGCATGACCATAATGATGATTGCCATGAAGAATTTTATGACCCTATGGATGGTTTTCCATTCGACCCGAGTGGTTACTACAAGGATGATCCTTGGATGAATTTAGATTCATTGAAGCTTTTTTCTATCTCCCATGATGCATGGAATGGTTTCAAAGGGGACAATACATTATTCCTTAAAGGCTACATTAATGGAAGAATTGCTCATATTCTTATCAACATCGGGAGTACACATAGCTTCATTAATACATGGTCTCTTGACGGGTTGTTGTACACTCAAGAAATGCCTTCATCACTAAGAATTCAAGTGGCAAATGGAGCTTATGAGAGTAGTAATCAGATTTATTCTAATGTTCCCATCACTTTATTGTCATCTTGTACCACTTCGGTGAGTCTTATTGCCTTGGAGATGGGCCCCATTGATGTTATAATTGACTGTTAATTGGCTAAAAAGTATTGGAAGGTTTGCCATGGATTTGAATAGGTTGCAAATGGAATTTCAATGGCATGGAAAGCAAGTTACTCTTCAAGGGATTGAGAAGAAGAAGCCAGAGGTGATTAGCCTCAAGAAGATTAAGAGAGAGATCAATGCAAAGGCATGTATGTTTGCCCTTCTCTTATCAAATATTGATGAGGTTCAGTCCTCTTCAAATCAACCATATACTCCTTCAAAAGATATAGATCCTTGTCTTTGCAAACTATTGGAAGAGTATGATGATTTATTTCAGGCACGTTCCTCTCTTCCTCCAAAGCGTGAAGTGGATTACCCCGTTGACTTGCTTCCAAATACCAAGCCTATCAATAAGCCTCCATATCGCCTTTCAAAGGTGGAAAGAGAAGAAGTTGAGCGCCAAGTAAAGGAGCTACTTGAAATGGGTCTTATACAGCCAATTCAATCTCCCTTTGCTTCTCTCATTCTCTTAGTCAAGAAGAAGGATGGTTTATTTCGCATGTGCATAGATTATCGAGACTTGAACAAGGCTTCTATAAAAAATAGATATCCAATACCAAGGCTTGATGATCTCTAGAACAAATTCAAGGATGCCAAGGTCTTTTCAAAGATCATTTTGTGATCAGGATACCACAAATACGCATGAAGGAGGAGGATGAATACAAGACTGTATTTAGAACCAAGAGGGGATTGTATCATTTCATGGTTATGCCCTTTGGTCTTTCAAACCCTCTAGCGACATTCCAAGACCATGTTTCATGAAGACGTGAATCCACAAGAAGCGAAGGATGAGTTAGAAAGAATGGATATGCTTATGAAGAAATGTAAAGAAAACATATGAAAAGCACTAGATGTCATGAAATCCTATGCTGATGATAGAAGGAGGCACATGGAGTTTGATTTTGGAGATTGGGTCTTCTTGAAGGTGCCCAAGACTCATTATGCATCCCCTAAGGGTGGAAATAACAAGTTGGCTCACAAATTTTATGGCCCATATTTGGTGTTAGAAAATATTGGAGAGCTTGCATATAAGCTCCAATTGCCTTCAAATACTCGCATACACAATGTTTTTCATGTATCACAATTGAAGAAGTATATTGGGCAAGATGTACAAGTTATTGAAGAGCTTCCACCACTTGATGAAGATGGCCAGGCTGATTGTCTATGAGCCTGAGAATATTATTGGGAAGCGTGAAAAGGTTCTTAGGAACCAAACTGTCATTGAAATTTTTTATCAAATGGAAGGCGCTATCTACAGAAGAGTCCACTTGGCAACCCTCTTCTTATTTGGATGCTTTTCCATGGCTTTTGCAAGATGAATGATCATAGTCTGCTGTGTAGGGACAGCTTGCTATTTTAACATACTGTTATTAATCAAATTATCGTAATGACATCAAAAAGTGGTTTTGATTGTATGGGATGATACCTCAAGTTGTGCAATTCATTTCTACACCTCAAACACAAAATTTGGACACTCCAGTCAAAAGTTATGGCAACTTTACTGATGCATCCATGTTTGGACAACAAGCAGTCAATTCACTGTTTTAGGCTCATTGTGATGTTTCTTCACACAAAGTGCTTCCACATGCTTATGGATCTTCATCAACATAATTTGCTTCATTAACAACTTGCATATTGCCTCATTATCTTCAGTCTTGATGACAAGACATCTCTAGGAGGGGATGGTTTTCAATGAAGCAAATTATCAACATGAGAGTTGAAGCCTACTCCAAATAAAAATCTTGTAAATACTTGAGCCAAGAGAGATGAGGGCTTAGTGTTTAGTAAAAAAATGCAAGAAGTACTAATGTAGGATAGACATTATTTGGTACTATCACTAATTTTCCAAATCTTCTTGTCTTTTATCTTCTTGTACTTGATTTGCAGCTCATGGCTACATTGTGCTATGGTAATAGAAGAAAATTGTGAGGTGTCTGCTAGTCCCAATCCACGGCACACCTTTTAGTAGTCCATCAGTAGGTTTTCCCATAAATGATGCCGCCCGGTGCTCCCTTGGAACATCACGGGGTTGTCACTTAGGCCCTACCGAGTCTACTTCGCAACGAGAGAGTTTCGGCCGAATCCACTAGGATCGACATGAAGATTTGGGTTCCTAAAATCAGATGGGTCTCCTAGCAGCCAGCTAGCATCAGTAATTTCGAGTTCCACTTTTTAGAGGATTACTCGATCTGAAGCGGACTTGCCATTGCACTTGGTTCAAAGAGAATGGGAGATGGAGGGGAGTGCGGTATGTCAACCCTCCTACCCACAAGGCAAAATCCCATTCCGGCCCCCTAAAACAATGCAAGTCGGTTCTACCTAATGACTACTTGGTCAATTTATCGTCTTCCTATTTCTATTTTCTGATGTAGAAAAGCTTCCAGCTAACCGAGACCACCCTACCATTGGACTTTATAGTCTTGTCCAAAAGTTTAATATTCTTATACCATCCTTATTACGCATATTAACATTAGTGATTAATATAGCTTATATCTCTTGTTCACGTTATAACTTCCATGAAGGGTGGCTACGGCCCTTGTTAATTCATAAGAAATATCGAGTTACGACTCTCAGTTTTATTTATTTATTTATTTATTTTAGTTAGTTATTAATGCTAGTTAATTTCTTCTTTAGTTAGTAACCTTACTAACTTATTAATTGAATAACTAACTTTTGAACTAACCAGCTAACTTTTATTGCCTGGGAATATTACATCCTTCTCCCCTTAGAGAAATCGAGATGTCCTCATCTCGAGAGAAACTGTGGGTATTATTGATGAAGAGCATCCTCATCTATCCATGAAGCATCTTCTTCAGGATAATCCTTCCATTGGACAAGGTATTCTCTAAGGGTTATACTCCTCAATTTTTTTTCCCTTACATCAATTACTCTGTCAGGTTGTAGCTCAAGGACTCCTTGGCTAGGTATTACAACTTGTTCATCATCAAGGATATGGTTAGGGCTAGCTACGTATGCTTTCAATAAGCTAACATGAAATACATTGTGGATTTTTATATTCTCAGGGAGTTGTATCTTGTAAGCGCTTGGTCCTAGGCACTTGAGAATCTTATAGGGTCCACAATATCTTGGACTTAGCTTCTTAAACTCTCCTAAAGACAAAGAACTCTTCTTTGGATAGACACGGATGAAGACCATGTCTCCCTCTTTGAAGATTCGTTCTTGCCTTTTTAGATCAGCATATGCCTTTTGTCGATCCTTGGCAGCTTGAATATCCTGTCTGATGATCTTGATTTGATCATCCATTTCTTCTAACATTTTTCTCGAGGCTTCTACCCTTAGAGTAGGATCGGAAAAATTAAGTGGCATACGACAATCTTGACCATATAGTGCCTGAAATGGAGTCATCTGAATACTTCGATGATAGGAGGCATTATAGGCAAATTCCACTAAGGATAGATACTGAATCCACCTTTTAGGTTCCTTGCTGCAATATGCACGCAGAATATCCTCAATTACTTGATTAACTCGTTCTGTCTGCCCATTAGTTTGTGGATAATGAGCAGTACTGAAACAAAGTTGGGTTCCAATGGCTTCAAATAAACTCTTCCAGAAGTGTGATGTGAAAAGAGAATCACGATCACTGATGATCCTTTTAGGTAACCCATGTAATCTAGAAAACTCTTTTACAAAAATTCTAGCAATATCTGAAGCTTTGTAATTGGTTTTTGCTGGGAGAAGATGAGCGACCTTTGTTAGCATGTCTACTATCACCATTATTGAGTTATATCCTCCTTGTACAGAAGGTAACCCAACTACAAAGTCTATGCTAATAAATTCCCATTTCATCTGGGGAATGTCAAGTGGCTGGAGTTTTCCTGGTAACTTGACACGTTCAGATTTTACCCTTTGGCAATTTAGACATTCAGTGACATACTTAAGTACATCACCCTTGAGTTTTTGCCAGTAATAACTTTTCCTGACAGCATTAAGAGTTTTTGCATATCCTGGGTGTCCTGAAAAAGGAGAATCATGTGCTTTCCAAAGTATCCTTCTCTTGAGAGTCTAACATGAAGGAATACATAGTCTCATTCTGAAATAAACAAGTCCTTCATCTTCATCTACAGAGAATTCTTGATACTTAGTCGTGAGTTTGGGATCTTGTTCCTTATTCTGAACTTCCCAAAACAATTGTTGATAGTCTGGGTCCTTATTCTCTTCATCCTTGGTCAACTCGATGATAGGATTAGTCGGCATCGATACCATTGTAGACAGAGTTTCTGACCTAGATGGTTCTTCAGAGATAAGAGCATTAAGGAAGGCTTTAGACTAAGGGCATCTGCTACTACATTTTCTTTACCGGGTCTGAACTTAATTTCAAAGTCATATTCTTGTAGAACCTCGATCCAACGTCGTTGCCTCATATTAAGATCAAGTTGAGTAAAAATCCACTTAAGACTTTTATGATCTGTGACTAAGGAAAACTTATTTCCAAGCAAGTAATGTCTCCATAATTTGAGAGCATGAATCATAGCTAATAACTCCAGGTCGTGAGTAGCATATTTCTGCTCATGGATTTTCAATTTTCTTGAAGAGTAAGCTATAGGATGTCCTTCCTGCATTAGTACACATCCCAATGCAAGAGAGCTGGCATCTGTGACAACTTCAAATTCCTTTCTTAAGTCAGGTAGCCTTAAAATAGGAGCAATTACCAGACTATGCTTTAGTTGCTCAAAGCTAGACTGTTCGATTGGCATCCAATTAATGGCAACTTGCTTCTTAAGTAAATTTGTAAGAGGTGCTGCAATTTGAGCATAGTTTCTGATGAATACCCTATACCATCCTGTTAGACCTAGAAAAATTCTCACTTCCTTGATAGTGGTTGGGGGTGGCCAATCTTGAACATCCTTGACCTTGGCAGGATCTACTGATATACCCTCAACAGACACTATAAATCCCAAGTATTCAATCTTCCTTTTGAAGAATGCACACTTCTTCTTCTTGGCATACAACTTGTGTGTTCTCATTGTCTCTAGGACAATGCGAAGATGTGGTTCATGATCCTCTTCCTCCTTAGAATAAGTTAGGACGTCATCAAAGAATACAAGGACAAAGTCATCAAGATGGGGTCTAAAAATGTCCTGCATTAACTTGTTGAAGGTAGATGGAGCATTTTTCAACCCAAATGACATCACGATGAATTCGAAATGGCCATATCTTGTGTTGAAGGCGGTCTTTGAAATATCTTCATCCTTGACTCTAATCTGATAATATCCTGACCGAAGATCAATCTTAGAAAAGATCTTTGCTCCTTGTAGATGATCAAGAAGCTCATCAATCCTTGGGATTGGGTACTTATTCTTTACTGTCACCTGGTTTAGCCCTCGGTAGTCGATACAAAGACGGAGAGTTCCATCTTTCTTCTTTTGGAATAATACTGGGGCTCCCCATGGTGAACTACTTGGCCAGATATACCCTTGTTCTAGCAGTTGCTTGAGTTGCGTTGGATTTTTCCTTCTTCTTTTGTCCTTGGAAAAATTGTCCTTGGGTTCTTTTTGCTTGACCTTTGAATCCTCCTTTGTTCTAGTTATTGTAGCTCCAGAACTTATTGTTATTAGGCTTTGATTGTACTTCCCACACAATAGGAGCAGCTCGAATCAAAGCATCCTGGAGGTCTATGGGGCGCATTGATTCTAAACGAGTGTTCAGAGGATAATTTAGCCCATTGCAAAACTTGGACACTTGTTGAACAATATCCATGGGGGGGGCATATTTAAGAAGAGAAACAAACTTGGAGTAGTATGCTTCCAAGATCAGTCCCATTTGCTTCAAATTGAAGAACTCGTTCATCTTTTGGGTGCGATAAGCTGGGGGTAAATACCTTCCTCTTACAGCTTCTTTCAACAAGTCCCAAGTAATGGTATTTTCAGGGACACCTTGATCTCGGCACCACTGCTTCCACCAAAGTCGAGCTTCGCCAATTAATTTTAGCTTAGTTATCATGGCTTGGTTGGCTGGGATAGTTCCAGTAGCAGTAAAATAATCTTCCATCGATTCGATCCAAATTTCTGCATCAGCTTCCACATTTTCTCATTTCCCATCAAACTCTGGAGGTTTGACTTGCTTCAAAAGATTCCTTTTCTCTTGAGCTTCGTTGGGAATTGTTGTGGGTGCGAGATTCTGGGAAATTTTTAGCAATTCATAAGTTAAATTTTACAACTCTATGTAGCGTCAATAATAGAGTTCAGTACTCAAAATATCTCTCACTTAGTTTACTGAAACAACTCTCAAATCAACTCTCTTCCCATGCTAAAGTTAAATTGCAATTTCAGAGGTTTCAAGACAATAAAATAAAATAAAATTGCATTATTTCTTTGATTGATAAAGTATCAATCAATCTTTTATTACAATGGATGTACAAGGTAATCAGATGGAAGGAAATACATTATTCAGATGGCTCGCAGGCTCATCTTATTTTCTCTCAGGAAAAGATTCCCTACTACAATCTAGGTATGACACTCTGATACATCCTTTATGAAGTAACTTGGATTCGGAGAGTAAATATCTAGGAATCTATATTTTTGAGGGAGTTCAGGAAATCCATCTTTTTTGTAGTTGCGGCGGCTAGAGCGACCTATGACTTTTATTTTGTCAGCCGGAAGGATCTTCGTAACTTCCCCATAGATATATTGGTTTAGTTTGATCTTCTTGCCTCTAGTATACAGGGTTGAGTTTACAGTGGCCTCATGATATAGATAGATCTTAATAACTTTAAGATCTTCAATCCATTTTACCCTTTTCAGATTATTTTGAAGATAAGCTAGATGGCTTGCATCGATATAGCAATATCCTCCACTAATCATCCACCGTCTTTCACGATATAGAGGCGATGGGTTCTACAACTGATCTAGTACTCGCATCATCTGAATTCTCCAGGAAAAACTGGATGAATGCATAGTTGACATAAACATTACTTGAAAGATCAAGAATCGCTTCCAAGATTCGTTACTCTGCCATAATTCAAAAAACATACGTTAATAAAGAGAAGAAAACATGTCCTAGGCTATGCTTAGAAAAAATAATATTTTTCTTAAGCTTACGTCGTAATCTATACTAAGGTGCGCTCTGATACCAACTGTGAGGTGTCTGCTAGTCCCAATCCACGGCACACCTTTTAGTAGTCCATCAATAGGTTTTCCCATAAATGATGCCGTCGGGTACTCCCTTGGAACATCACGGGGTTGTCACTTAGGCCCTACCAAGTCTACTTCGCAATGGGAGAGTTCCGGCCGAACCCACTGGGATCGACCTGAAGATTTGGGTTCCTAAAATCGGATGGGTCTCCTAGCAGCCAGCTAGCATCAGTAATTTTGAGTTCCACTTTTTAGAGGATTACTCGATCTGAAGCGGACTTGCCATTGCACTTGGTTCAAAGAGAATGGGAGACGGAGGGGAGTGCGGTACATCAACCCTCCTGCCCATAAGGCAAAATCCCATTCCGTCCCCCTAAAACAATGCAAGTCGGTTCTACCTAATGACTACTTGGTCAATTTATCCTCTTCCTATTTCTATTTTCCGATGTAGAAAAGCTCCCAGCTAACCGGGACCACCCTACCATTGGACGGACCCGTCGCGGGTTACGCCCACCCGCTTTCCTCTGATGATGGGTCATCTTTAGTTTTTCAATTACCTACAACACATTTATTGGAACATATACAACCAGCTTCCTTAATTAGTCCATTAAGTCACATGTTCCTTCACATAATTTATCTCACTAACACGCACACAATTCGAATAGTAAAGCAAACTTCTTTATTATATTGGAAGTTTATTACAATTTCCATCATTCCGTCCCAATGCAAGATACACAGAATTCCATAAGGACATTCTGTCCACCAAGATTCCACCCTCATAACTAGTATTTAGGGTTCCAGGATCCCATCCTGGGTCACGAAGGGGCTTGTCAGATTCTTGGAACAATGCAGGATTTACAGCCAGAGCCCCTTCTGGCACCTACAATTCCTACTGCTTGATACTATCCCTACTGACAGACCTTTCACCTACGGAGCCGGTCCAAGCCTCTCGTAGCGATAATCATGACCCCCTTGGAGTAGGGTCTTGCCACTAGCTTGGGGGTAGCCTAGTGCGATCCTTCCTTTTATTCTGTTTGACAATAATTTCAATCAAAAATCTAGATTCTAGCAAACACAAACAGACCTTTCAAATATGTATCAGATAATGCAATGACAATCATCCCAACATGTAAATCACTGCTTCACATAGCCAAGGTAGACCTTATCCTAAGGTAACTTTACATTCTAATGAGGATTCTTCTCCCCATAAGGAAGTGTTGAGTATACCTTTTATAACATGTTAAGCAAGGCATGAGTTTTCCATTTGGATTCACTTATCCAACATAAGGAAAATCCCTTAAGGAAATATATTGTGTCAATAACTCAACGAGATGATCTATAGGATTCCTAAATAGACAATTAGTTTCTATAACCATCACTAATCAATTCTTAACCTCGTCGCATTTGATCATAACTATATTGAATGCGCATAAAGACATATGTACAATAACCTTTGGCAATTAATTCTATCCTGATTCTATGCCTTAGAATCTCAACTATTCTAGCTACAAATCATAGTGATTAATCGTTTTATGCTTGTACTAATATGTTTTTCTAGATGAGTTATCAGTCTAATGTGTAAGTGAAGAATATGGAAGCTAATATCTTATGTAATTATCTTATATTGTAAAATAATAATCTAGTAATGAATAACCTGGTTTGGCAGCATGACGACATTAGGAACTTTATCTTTACTCGCGCTCGCATTAGCCACACCCGATGTTCCATTTGTAGTGGCAACTCCCGCAATCTCGGGCACTCCCGTATCATTGGCAATACCCGTTGCTTGCCCGATTGCATTGATCTCCATGGTTTTCCCACTTCGTCGCTTTGGAGCCATCGTCCACGAGTGGTTTGAGAGATAGGGAAGGTGGGATAGATTTGAGATGAGAGAGCGTAAGAGAATATGGCTTAGTTAAAGATCGAGACAAGGGATTTGAGCTAACTCTCTTCCTCTTTCTCTCTCTCTCTCTCTCTCTCTCTCTCTCTCTAGCTTCTCGCAACCTCTTGAAGGAGTATTCTTCTTTCTCTCTTCTTCTCTCTCACAGCCTCTCGGGGTCTCCTTATGTCTCCCTAAGTGCCCCCCATGCCTCTTCTTTATAGTGAATTGGAGAAGAGGGCTTGTGGTTGAGAAGTGGAGCTCTTTGTGGAGGGGGATCTTGGAAAGATCAGTGATCTGATGCTCAAATCATAAATCTGATGGTTCCATTGGCTCCGAAAGGGGGGTAAAACTCCAAGACACTTGGTTAGAAAGCTCTCAGCTCACTCCTTCTTCTTTTCTCTGTTCGAAGTGATGTCTACTGCCTGTAAACTGCAATCGAGGCGCGCACGATTTCGCCAGTCACTTTTCTTTATTTTTCTTTTTATAAAATCTTCAAACTAACTAACACATCACTTGTTTTTTTCTTTTAAATGATATCTAGTTCTAGAAATCTCCATATCTCTTTTTTTAAAATAATTTAAGATAATCTCTAAAATATCTAAAATTTTCTAGTCTTGTCCAAAAGTTTAATATTCTTAGACCATCCTTATTACGCATATTAACATTAGTGATTAATATAGCTCATATCTCTTGTTCACATTATAACTTCCATGAAGGGTGGCTACGGCCCTTGTTAATTCATAAGAAATATCGAGTTACGACTCTCGGTTTTATTTATTTATTTTAGTTAGTTATTAATGCTAGTTAATTTCTTCTTTAGTTAGTAACCTTACTAACTTATTAATTGAATAACTAACTTTTGAACTAACCAGCTAACTTTTATTGCCTGGGCATATTACAAAAATGTTCCATGGCATGGCCATGCTAGGATCTCAGTTTGGTATATTTCTTGTTATGTGTAGCTTTGAATACTTTGATTTCCTGTTCATTTCCATTTTTAGATTAGTGCTTCTTTACACATGACCCCCCTCCTTAGACTTGGCAGTGGGTTTCTCTACCGGTGGCTTTGCCGACTTTGTAGGATTTGCGCAGCCCTTGCTGAAAGTGGTAGCTATATGTATGTTGCCTATGGGGAGGTGAATATGCTGGGACTCATAGTCGAAATTGTAATGAGCTTACTTTTTAAATGTGCATCATCCTAACAGTGATTTCATACATGCATCCTTGGTGTTTGGCAACACATAGAAGATCATTGGTATGCTTTCAGACTCGATAGAGATTGTAACCTTGCACTTTCCCAAGAGTGCATATGATTGGTCCCCATATGGGCTGAGTTTGGAATTGGTGGGTTGCAACTGTGGTTTGCCAATGTGAGCCCAATGATCATGAGTTAAGACATAATAGTCAGCTCCCTCATCGATAAACACATTGAAGGTGTGTGTTTGCTTGGTAGTGACCGTTATGCTTAGGTAGGCTGGTTCTACTGCCTCCTCATCCTCATAGTCAATCTCTGTG
This sequence comes from Lygodium microphyllum, assembly GCF_053477565.2. Taxonomy (NCBI): domain Eukaryota; kingdom Viridiplantae; phylum Streptophyta; class Polypodiopsida; order Schizaeales; family Lygodiaceae; genus Lygodium; species Lygodium microphyllum. The sequence continues at coordinate 77,548,371 of NC_141161.1, forward strand.
ATAATGGCCACTCACACATTGACAAGGGATTTCCACATTGGTGGCTCGTGCAGTGGGTGCACGGGAGGGTAGTACTTATTAATGCAACTACCATTAAAAAATCATATGCCCTCACCCTCTAGGGTTTTGAGTTCCACATTGCCAATTCAACTGATGGTGCAAACTCGAAAAGGCCCTAGCCCTCTAAACTTCATTTTCTGCTTATGTCCCTTGACTGAGTATAATAGTACCAAGTCTCCCTATTCAAAATCGCGCTTCTTGACATGCTTATCAAACCAGCTTTTGTGTCTTGCCTTAATTTTCTACTTATGTCCCTTGACTGAGTACAACAGTACCAAGTCTTTATGTTCGAAATTGAACTGCTTGACATGCGTGTCAAACAGCTTTTGCATCTTGCCTTCTCACATATTAGCACATGGGTGGCTGGAAATCGAGTTTTCGATAGGCATTCTAGCTCAACTAGGCACTATGTCCATGTCTCCTTTCCATCCCATATCTCTTGATGAGCGACTCTCATGCTAGGAACAAAGAACTCTACAGGTAAAATTGCTTGAGTCCTGTAGAGGTCAACATGAAAGGAGTCTATCCCACAGCCATTTTGTAAGTTGTACGAAAGGCCCATAAGGCTACCATGAGTTTATTATCCCATTCATCACTGTACAAAGCACAGACTACCTTGGTCAGGATGTTTACTAGTATTTTATTAGTAGACTCAGCTTGGCCATTAGCCTGAGGATAGTATGGTGAGGACTTTCAATGGATGATTAGAAAGGTGGATAGGAGATGAGTGATCACTTTATTGATGAAGTGTGTGCCTTGGTCGCTAAAATGAGTTTGATGGGGCAGTCAAATCTTGAGATTACTTGTTCCTAAAGGAACTTGGTAGTGGTGCTAGCATCATTCTTTCTTGTAGCTCATACTTCCGCCCACATGAGGTAATTTGTGGCAACAATGATGTATTTCGCTTATGAGTATTGTGCTATGAGACTGATTGGCCCAATGAATTTGATTCTCCATTTCTCGAATGGTTTCCTTGCAATGATTGGACTCAAATCCATTTTGTTCTTGCGAAATGTTACCTTGGTCCTTTGGCACTCATCATAGTACTTTATGAATTGTACTGCATCTCGAAAAAGAGTACGCCACCATAGCTGAGACTGCAACACCTTGCGGGCTGTTGTGTCTTCACTGAAATGCCCTCGTGCTATCCTATCATGTGCCTTTGCAAGTGCGTTGTGCATTTCATACTTGCACACACATTTTTGTAGCAATGCGTCTTGCCCTAGTTGCCGATAGAGTTGGCATGCTATCAACTAATAAGGTTGGACTTCAAGAATGAGTCGCCTAAGTCAAGATTTTTCTATTGATCATTCACGGCATTCATGCTCAAGCACTTGGACTATATCATCTTCCCAATAAGGCATCAAATCATCTCTAGATAAATCTTTTGCACTAGATAGGATGAATAGATGGGCATCATGTAGTTTGTCTACAATGCCTGTCCAGCGGCTTCTCTTGTGGGGATGCGAGATATATGGTCATCTATATAATGCTGCTTTCCTTTATGCACGACCATAGAGAAGTCAAATTCTAAAAGCAGAAGTAACCATCGAGCACAGTTTATTAACAAGGTAAATAAGGGGCTGATTGTCAACAATGAAGGTAAAGGGCGTAGCAAAAAGATAATGCTGAAACTTCCTCACGTAAATTACTCATGTAGGCAAAGACTCCCCACTCAGTGGCAAATGCGGTCTTGTGCCTATCATCAGGGTGCACTTGCACCCTGATTGTACCCCAAGAATCCCTCTAGGAAACTCTAGGCATCTTCACCAGTCACTCTCTCGAGCATGTGCTTGGTGTACGACAATGGATAATTATCTCTGTTTGTAGTAGTATTTACCTTTTTGTAGTTGACACGCACTTTGATTTTCACGTTCTTCTTTAGTATGATGACTATGGGTGAAACCAAGTCCGTGTGCTCAATCTCGTAGATTAATCCTGCTCTCATTAGTTTATCAATTTCTTCTTTGACAGTGTGAGCATGCTTTGGATTCATGGGATACGATTGTTGCTTGACCGGTGTTGCGTCGAGTGTCATGGTGGGTATATTGTGAGTTACTACACTCGGATCTACCCCTTTGAGCTCTTTAAGGGTCCAAGCAAAGATGTCTAAATATTCTCGCAAGAGAGCAATGAGACTTGCTTCCTCTTTCTTGGTCAGGTCATTGGCTATAAAGATAGGTCGGGGTGTCCCCCCCTCCTTAGCTAAATTGACCTCCTTGACCTTGGCGGTTCCTTCTATTGGTTTGCTTGCTTGCCCCTAGTGTTTGGCTCCTAGCAAGATCACTACCCTATGGCTTTTCTTAAACTTAGTAAATCTCCTTGGTAGGTCTTGCAGTGTTCTTTTCTCCTCTTCTTGTGAGTCCTTAGGCTACCTCCTTTCCTCCTTTAACCTTCAGCACCTAAGGTGGACATGTAAGTCCCTCTTGATGCATCTAGTCTTAGAAGGTTGAGGTATTTTGGAATTACTATTTGAGCTCACTTCTAATTTGAAATCAAACTCTCTATCTTCTCTAGAAGAGGGAGTCTCTCCCAGTGGTCGTAGCTCCGATGGTGAATCTGTCCTAAAGCAATGGCATGGCACTTGGTTGGGGCCTTCTCTATTGCACCTATGTGCTCCAACCAGGTGCGATTACAATCCATGCACATGACTCCTCTTTTGATTCTAAAGACATCTCCCTTGCATGGTTTGGAGTTTACTTGTATTTGCTTTATCACCCGTCCCTCCATATTGTATTCTATCATGTCAATTTCCCCTTCATTCTCGCCATCACTGAAGGAACAACAATCCTCAAATTTGTCGTTAGGGCTATCTTTGTTTGACTGCTCATCATCTCCTAAGTCTTGACATATCTCATCCCTCTCATTGGTGACTAAGGCCCAATTGTACATCAAGTTTAAGTCATGCACTTTGGTCCATTGTCACTTAGGTTCATTCAAGAGATCTTCAAGTGGTTTAAGGTTCGTTGATGGGTTACTAGCTAACTTGTTGGTCAGGTGCTCTAAGATCTCATGGAGCTCTTGCTTGTTGTTTGGTACTTGGAATATAACCTGATTGGGTCCTCTCTCCGCGCTCCTAGCCATCATGCAGATTGCCACTAAGGGCTCTTCTTAGGTCTTGCCAATTGCCTTAATATATTGCTTTCATTCTTCATTGTCTGAGAATGGTAGGTCAATTGTAGTAAGGACATGTATCCGTCTCTCTTGTCCCCCCTCTCAAGACAAGGGATATACTTAGTCAGTGGCTCGTAAGATTTCCTATTCTAGCCGTCACCCTTCAACATAGTGGAGATGGCATCTAGGTCAACCGGTGTGGTCTTTTAGGTATCTATCTCTAATGTTACATCTTCTATTTGATTGCCTAGGAAGATTCGATCATTTCCCCAATCTTCTATGACTCTCATATTGCGCATCTAGGGCCTAGCAGGATGTCATAGTGCACTCTTTTCATGACTATAAAATCACGACCGAGATTTAGACTCGTGCAATCTTGACTGGCCAATTCTTTAGTACTCCAAATGGATTCACTTTCATCCTGTTAGCCAATGTGATGTTAAAATTGGTTGTCTCAACCGGTGGGTTAACCCTTCAATAACCCACTATTTCAGCTCTTGCCACAATGGTAGATGCTACCTAAGCAGATCTCCTAGGCTTAACGGTGGTCACTAGTGAGGTGAGGAGATTGCTAGCTATTTGCCGCTCTCCTATCCCTGTGTTTCCTAGCCAATGGCCTTGAGTTGTTTGTTGGCCCATGCGTTTAGGCTTTGTCTATGTGGCACTGCTTGTGGTGCAATTGCATCTCTCAATTTTGGTCGTGGAGGTGACACTAGTGTAGTCATTCTTGAATGATCATCAATCTCATCCTCCAATATGGGCTTGGCATCTTTAAGGTGTTCATGGGCTTCTTTCACCCACTCCTTCACCTTTTCGATGGCTTTGAGTTGGTGTCTTGGGTTGGGATACTCCCCAACCTTCTCACTTCCCTTCTTAGTCATCCTTGGGGTTCACATTTCTGCTTCTATGTCTGTCACTTTCTTTCCCCAAGTAGCGTAGTAACACTCTTTGTTTCAGCATGACATTTGCATCTGGTTTCTTCTTTCTTCTTTCTGATGATTGAGGCTGCATCTAAGTTGCTAGGCCCTGGCAATGATATGTCATCCTACTTTGTCTATGCGTAGGTCATGACATGCAACTAGATAGATGTGGCCTCCACGTCGAGTGTCTTGACACTGAACAACCCTACTAGGGCTGATGGCTTGTTTGCCGAATTAGAGGATGGCTTCCATCTAGGGAAATCAATGAAGAGATGTGTGATTCTACATTTAGCACATCTTTGATCAGCCTTGTCTCGATTTGCTTTCTCCTTTTCAGGGCAGCGCAAAGAGATATGTCTTAGGTGACCACAAGTCCTAGCTCTTGGGTTTGTCCTTGTAAGCCTATACATCTTCCTCTACCTAATGCCATCACTAGTACTTGTTGGTAGTCCATAAAAATTTCCTTTTCCTCTTCATCATATGAGATGTAAGGGTGTATGTAAGGCTCTTCATCGTTCGGCTCCTCCACATAGTGGACTGGAGCGTCACTCGGTGGATGGGTCACATAGGGTCTATGTGGTCTAGGTATGCCTGTAGGGTTTATCTCCATAATGGATGGCTTGGCATCATTAGGTGCCATGAGAGCCAATGGGGCTCCCCTTCTAAAGAAGTTTGGCAGCCTATTTGTTGCTAGGTAAGGTTGATTGTATGGTTGCAGGTACGAAAGTTTCCTCGCCAGTCTACAATGCATGGCATCATGGCCAAACCTACCATAATTGGCATAAGGTTGGGACCAAGGGTCTTGACACTCTATTGGCAAGTGGTTCCCGCCACACTACATGCATTGGGTGTGAGGGCGTGTTGGTTGTCTCATCATCTCTTGTAATCTAGCTAGCTCCATCTTCATCTCTACTAGCTCGTGGCTTGAGTCAATGCCCTTGCCTTTATCTTGAGTACCTGGGCCTGATCTTTTGCTTGATCTTTTGCTTGTCGTCAATGCTCTCTCAGATTTCCTAGAGGAAGTCTCCTCTTGAGCTCCTAGAGTTTCTCTCCTTGAGGTGGTCGTCCACTCTAATGGCCTCTTCAAAGACCCTAGTTATTGTGTCTCATTGTAAGCTCGAGTTGCCTACCAAGGCCTTATAGAGCTCTTCACTTTGTATTCCATTAATAAACACCGTGGACATCGCTCTCTCAGTTGGTCACTCTTTGCCCATTGGGATTCTCTTGAAGAGACTCCTCACGTGGGTCACGTAATCCCAGATATCTTTATTGTCTCTCAACTTGTTGGCATTCTTCAGTCGCATTAGCATGTTATTGGAGTACCTGGCTCAAAGAATCTCTTAATGAAGATATTTTTAAGGCTATTGAAGTTGGCTCATCGCTCAGTAGCATCTAGACTTGTGTACCAAGTCATTTCCTTATCGCCTAAGCATAGACCGAACACTTGCGAGTGTTGAGTAGGGTCGGTGAGGCCATTGACCTCACAAACCTACTCGAACTGCTCCACGAAGCTGTACCATTCGGCTAGTACTTATCCAACTGTTTCATGACAATGGGGATTTTTGTTTGGATCTTGGATCCCTGGTTAACTCCTAGTCCTTCTCAGTAATGACATTGCTAGCTCTTTCGTGTTATTTAGCAATCGCTGTGTCAGAAGCTCACTCATCGTGAGGTCTCCTTCTAGTACTCTCTCTCTCTCTTTGCACCTAGTCCTGTTCGATTTTTGCTTGCTAGGGCTAGCACTAGCTAAATCTCTTGCATTTCCATGTTCTCGCACATAAGCTCCTAGTCCTACTGATCCTAGTTATAAGCCACTATGCCTTGCAAAGCCTTGTGTGCTAGCTTTCTTTCCTCTTCAAGATCTTCTATGACAGCCTCCACATGTCTGTCATGGTGGTCTAGCCAAGTTTGAGTGTCATATTCGTTCACCATTTGCTAGATCTTCTTTGGAAAACCTCTAATATCAAGCTCCTCGCTGTGTTTTCCATCTGAGCTAGTCTTTGCCATATTTGTGGTCTCGCGCTCTACTAGGTTATCGATGAGATTGATTAGGTCAGGTAGATCCACTTCTCCGATGGAGACTGTCCCTACTACACTTAGCTTCTTTGTTGCGTTTTCAACTAAAAGAAGCGTATCTCAATTAAAAGATTGGTATCAACAAACCTTGAATATCTCATACCATGTTAGAAGAGAAAAACACTCAGCGAAATAATGAAATACATAAGATTGATAAAAGAGAATATAAATCCACTATGACAAGAGTACAATGGTTGAGCACTATCTCACACACTCCACAAGCTCCCTCTCCACACAAAGTATCTACAATTACCTGAATAGATGGATAATAGACTGTGCCCACACTCCCTCCTTTTATAGAAAGAAATAAGGGAGTTATTATACTACAAAATAAGTTGGCCAACTATTAAATAAAAAATAGAGAGAGTGCCCATAAATAGGCCATAGGCACTCGTGATATAACCACTTCTAACAAATTCTTGTGACTCCTATGGATAACCCTATGCAAGTAAACTACAAGGCAACTCTTACGACTCCTATGGGCAGCCCTATGTAAGGGATACTCATGCTTATCCTTTCAGATATTACAATCATATGGATAATGGGCAATGTGCTATCATCAGCCCACCTATTGCAAAGGTAAATACTTTGATTGCAAGAGTGGTGAAACATGAAGATGAATATGAATATGAACATGAATATGAAAAACAAGAAGTTGAAGATGAAGAAGAACAAGAAGATGAAGATGGGGAAGCCCAAGCAGATGTGGATAGATAAGAGCTTGATCAAGGAGGAAGAGTAACCTCGACAAGATTGTGCTGAAATTGAATGACTTGAAGATAATGGAACATTATACAATGGTGAAAATATTGGTCTACATTAGTCTCTGCATGACTATGGTACTATATGCAACCAAGAGAAGGAATTCATTTGGATGTATATGAGTTTCTTCAGGGGGATGCCTATGGACATTATGATTGGAATGTATATGCATATTACATGGATGATATATACAATGATGACATTATGTTTCTTTATGATCTAGGGGATTTTGGATGTGATTACAATGATGATGCATTATACCCATTTGACTTGGGTGGCTATGAGTATAAAGTTGATAATAGACTTCTTTTCTTGGACAACTACTATCTTGGAATATCTTTTGATCTGGGGTGAGGATGATCATTGTTGGGTATACGATGATTATCATGCTAGAATACATTTTGATTCGGGTGGATCTTTTGAGTGCTTCATACTGTCCCAAAATAAGTTATAACTTCATGTAATAATTTCTTGCATTAAAAATAATTGGTCAAATTTTATCATGCCAAGTTTTTATGGTATAGATGGGTACTATAAAGTGTCTTCTACATTTAAACACCTCATTTGTGGTGCACAGATCGGATGTCGTAAGCGCGCGTAGTGAGCGTCAGAAGGTCCCCAAGAACAAAAGAACTCTACTTTTTGCACACAAATCAATGTAGAAAGCTTGCATGACATGAACAAGAGACCAATTGGGTGTAATCTCCCCCCATGCCTTGTGTGAGCGCTCCATAAAGCATGTATTTCATATATTAATCATCTTCAAGCTCAAATAATAGCCCAAATTACAAAATAGCATGCTTTAGCTTTTGAGTTTGCTTTTGTGCCAAATAGAATTAAAGCTAATGGGTGCCCAAGAAGTCAGGCGTACCCAAATACAATGTCCAATACAAATATCTAAATCGTGCACCCATGTGCATACAAAAATAATAAATAAATATCAAGTGCCTTGATAAATAAGCACGACAAAATATAGGCGCCATGCCTAAGATACGCGCCCATCAAAATATTGACGAGATAATTTGAATACACGCTATCCTCCAATGCTTCCCACTGCCACTGCTGCTTGCTCTACACATCAACTGAAGCATTCACAATTGTTAGTAAAATAATACAATTAAACCGACAAAAGTGAATACCTAGGAGTCTTCAGCTACATAAATAAATTGGTTAGAAATCAATCCTAACCTTAATTTATCACGAATGCGCACTCTAAACTCATAAACGTTTATTAATTTAAATATGTATTTTGCGGAATCACCCGCTATGGAATCATCTAGTAAAGAAGGGTTTTCATAGACAGGGTGTACAGGTAATTGGCCTCTAAAGGGCCGTAATAGACTGATATGGAAGGTGTTGTGGATTTTCCAATGTTATGGTAGTTCTAGTTTAAATGCATTATCATTGATTTTGTGTATGATTTTGAATGGTCCATAGAATCTAGGTGTTAATTTGACAACTGAATGTTTATCTACACTTTGTAATCTACGTTTTTCTATTCGTAACCAAACATAATCATCAACTTTAAAATTCATAGCCTGTCTTTTTTTATTTGCTTGTTTTGTATATGATTGCTGGGCTTTGGCAATCATATCTTTAACTTCATAAAAAATAGTAGCATGCATGTTAGCAATATCATCAGCAGTTTGAATTTTGTTTGATAATGATGCAACAGGTGTAGGCAATCTATATCCATAAATAACTTCAAATGGTACTTTCTTTGTAGCTATATGTGGTGTATTATTATATGCAAACTGAAGTAAATGTAGATGTATATCCCATGTGTGTGGTTTTGAAATGGTGTAAGCACGCAAAAGATCTAAAATAGTACTGTTAGTAGCTTTTGTTTGACCGTTTGTTTCAAGATGAAATGCAGATGAAAAATCAATCTTTGTTCCTAAGTTAGCAAACAAAGTAATCCAAAAATTATTACAAAATCTAGAATCACGATCAGAAATAATAACTTTTGGTAAACCATGATTAGTGAAAACAATTTTAAAAAATAATTGAGGAGCTTGAGATGCAGTTAAAGTTTTCTTGCATGGAATAAAATATGCTTGTTTGCTAAACCTGTTGACAATAGTCCAAATCATATCATGGTTAGCTTTAGTGTTAGGTAAACCAGTGATAAAATCCATTGAAATCTATTCCCATGGTCGTGATGGAATAGATAATGGCATTAGTAAACCATACTGTTTACCATGGTGTCTTTTAACTCATTGACAAACTAAACATTCAGATAAAAAGTTAGATACATCAGTGTCCATATGTGGCCAATAAAAATCTTCAGTCAATGTACGCAAAGTAGATATAATACCTCTATGACCTTGATATGGAGGACAATGAATTTCATGTAAAACAAATGATCGAAATGGAATAGTTACACATAATCTTTTTTCATAAAACATGAATCCATTATTGTAAGACAGTGAATCAATAGGAATCCAATTATTTGCAACTAATTTATTCCAATCATCTTGAAAAGTAAGATCCTGATGATAAGTATCTTTCATAGGGATAAGGGAATCAAATGATATCACAGAAATATTATGAATTGTCGGTCTTCTACTTAAAGCGTCAGCTACAACATTCTCTTTTCCAGGTTGATATTGTATAAGGGGATGAAAACTTTGAATAAAAGCTGCCCATTTAATGTGTCGGTCAGATATTTGGGGTTGACTAAGGAGATGTCTAATACTTTGTTGGTCAGTCTTGATCATAAACTCAGATCCCATTAAATAATGTTTCCATTGACGTAAGGCTTGTACTACAGCTAGCAATTCTTTATCATATGTGGAATATTTAAGTTCAGATGGTTTGAGTTTATAGCTAGAGTAGGCTATGGGATGATTATCTTGCATAAGGACGGCTCCTATTCCAGATCCACTAGCATCAGTAACTACTAAAAAGAATGGTTTATTGAAGTCAGGTAGTTATAATACAGGAGCATGGGTTAATGCATGTTTCAATAAATCAAAGGATTTTTGTTGATTGTCAGACCAGTTATACACAATACCCTTCTTTAAAAGTTTAGTCAAAGGTAAAGCAAGTAATGAAAAATTCCTTACAAACTTTCTGTAAAAACTAGCAAGACCTAGAAAAGAACGTAACTCATGCACATTTTTGGATATGGGCCAATTTAAAATTACTTCTATCTTTTTAGGGTCAACTTTAATACCTTCTGATGAAACAATATGTCCTAGATATTCAATTTCTGTTTGGAATAATTCACTCTTTTCTGGATTAGCATATAATTGATTGTCTTTTAGCAACTTGAAAACTAAAGACAAATGTTCATAATGCTCATTCTCATTTTTACTGAATACCAATATATCATCAAAGAATACTATGACACAATGCTGATGTTTCAAAAATATGTGATTCATCATACGACTAAATGCGGCAGGTGCATTAGTTAGACCGAAAGGCATAACTAGAAATTCATAGTGTCCAAATTGTGTTCTAAATGCAGTTTTGAATATATCAGATTTATCCAATCTTACTTGATGATAACCAGATTTAAGATCTATCTTATTGAATATGGCAGATCCTTGTAATTTATCCATAAGATCATCTACCCTAGGAATTGGATATATATTCTTAACAATAATTTTATTTAGGGCACGATAATCAATGCACATGCGATAAGTATTATTATTATTCTTTACTAATAAAACAGGTGCACCAAATGGAGAACTACTGGGTCTAATTAATCCTCTATTAAGCAATTCTTCTATTTGATTTTGAATTTCTTTTTGTTCAATTTGGTTATGTCTATATGGTGCTTTACATGGTGGTTGTGTTCCAAGAATTAAATCTGTTTTGTGATCTTCAGGTCGTGAAGGTGGTAGTCCAAGTGGTAAATCATCAGCAAAACAATCTTGAAATTGGGCAAGAAATTGTGTATGCCTAGGATGCATTTGTTTTTCTTTAGCTTGAAGTTTATTTACCCATATTAAATAAGATTTGCTACTTTTACGTAATGCACGTTTAGCTTGAGTATGAGTAAGCAGTGGAAAATTATTGAAAGCGTGTATACCATGCAATGTGATTTGTTTTTTTTGAAAATAAATTTTAATTGAATGCGTAGAATAATCTATGTCAGGATTATACTGATTACGCCAAGGCATTCCTAAGATAATGTCACTAGAAGGCAAAGGTACAACTAGGAAATTTCTTCATTCAGTATATTCACCAATTTTAATTTCTAAATTATGCACCTCTTGTGTTCCATTATATCTTGTGCCTAGGAATACAGCTTTAATGCGATAATGTGTAGAAACAGTTTGTAAATTCAATTCTTTCACTAACTTTACAAAAATAAAGTCATGTGTGCTCCCATCATCATGTAAAATAGTCATTTCTTTACCATGCACAAAACATTTCATTGTTAACAAAGAATGGGGAGTTGGCATACCTGGCAAAGTATCCGAAGTAGTACCAATGTCGTCATCATCTTCTGTAAAGTCAGGCATTTCCTCACATTCTTCTTCTTCGATTGCTCCAAGATAATTGATATGGACAGGTGGCTTTTTCAATTGACAATTTGCTGCTAGATATCTAGGTTGATGGCATTTGTAGCAAACTATGGGTTTGGCTTTAGATACATTATTGGTAATGGCAGGAAGTCTAGGAATATTGGGATTTGGCTGTGAGGATGGCTTAGGGTTTGGATTGATATTTGATGGCAAAGCAGGTGGCCGTGTCCAAGACTTACGGAATAAAGATGGAAGAAAATGACTTTGATTGAATCTTCGAAAATTTGAATTGAATTGTTTGGAACCATAATTACCATTAGTTGGAAATTGTTGTGGTCGCTTGTCTCTTCAGCGAATCTTGTCTTCAGTGTCATGAGCCAAAGAAATTGCATCTTCAAGGGTTGTTGGCTTGAACATATTGACTTCAGCATAGAAATGTCCAAGTAGGCCAGACATAAACTTGCGTTTGTGAGTCGCTTCAGGTACATCTTCGAGCATTCAGAGTTGCAGTAGGGCATTCCAAAAACGTTCAATGTATTGGGAAATAAGTTCGCAATCTCTTTGCTGTAGAAGATCCCATTGCTTAATGGCTTTTTCATGGAATTGAGGAGGAAGGAAATTCTGCAAAAATTCCTTTTGAAAAGTGTCCCAGGTAGTAGGGCAATCAATTCTCTTGTGGACCACAGTCCACCATAAGGATGCTTGGTCAACTAAATGGTTAGTGACACATTTAATTTTGTCTTTCTCAGCATATGTTTCTTCATGGAAGTAATCATCAAATTGACTGATAAATGCAAGTACAGTCTTTCCATCTCGTGATCCATTGAAAGTACGAAATTTGAAGTTTCTTTTACTTATCTTTGTTTCTTTGTGGATGGATTGGGCTTCAAGTGTCGCATTGATGGTACTTCGTATAAGATTTTCGGGTTGCAATCCATCTTGATCAGTGGTAGATCATTGCAAATTGGCCAATTGAACTTGCAAAGCTTGTCGGGCTCTTCGTTCTTCATCGAGCTGCATCATAATCAAATCCAACTTTTGCTCCATCGTTGGTTCGAGTATAAATCACCTTCAGTCATAAAATCGTCCATGTGTTGTTTAGTCATCCTGTAAAATCCAAAAGACCTCACACACTCGAAATCTGATTAGCGGGATGAGCGTAGCTCAAAGGCAGGTATACAAGGCTTATATATTTTTGTTTGGCTTTTATGGTTGTCTTCGTAGAAACGGCGTATAATCTTCGTATGACCTGCGTATGACCTTCTGCATTTGTTGAAACTGGTTCAGCAAGTCTGCAAGTGTGAACAAGGTCTACCAGAGAGCAATAGACTAGTTCGTAGGCTTCTGCATGTGAACTTCCTTTATGGGAGTTGTTGAATAAGTCTTTTATGGACCTTTGTGACTTGCAGAATTAGTAGACTTGGAAGACTTAGGTGATTAAGATTCTTTAAAGCTTAATTGACTTAAGCTTTAGGAAACTTAAGCTGTCTGTGTCGCCGTTCGATTTTTGAGAGGGGGCGTTTTTCACGCCGTCGATTGTGGCGTCAGCATCCTCCGGCATAATTTCGTCAAATTTAAGGCCTTAAGCTTACTTATTAAGCTTACTATTAAGCTTTTGAACCTTTGAGATAAAGATTTTAAGATTTTTGGCTATGGAGCTTACCGTATACAAATGACTTGATGTAGGAGATATCCACGTGGTCCTCCGCCGTTACAGGCTGGTCCTTCGCTATCAGAGAGTGCAGAAGGGGGTTCTTGACCGCCAGGAACACACTGGTATCGACCGTTTGCGATGAAACTAACTGTAGAGCCCGATCATTCTAGGAGCTCCGCCTTCGTGCAAGATGGTAAGCGATTGGAAGCTCTCGATCTCAGCTTCGCTTTGATACCACTGTACATAGATCGGATGCCGTAAGCGCGCGTAGTGAGCGTCAGAAGGTCCCCAAGAACAAAAGAACTCTACTTTTTGCACACAAATCAATGTAGAAAGCTTGCATGACATGAACAAGAGACCAATTGGGTGCAATCTCCCCCCATGCCTTGTGTGAGCGCTCCACAAAGCATGTATTTCATATATTAATCATCTTCAATCTCAAATAATAGCCCAAATTACAAAATAGCACGCTTTAGATTTTGAGTTTGCTTTTGTGCTATCGCAGAAAAGGCTAAGTGTGGATACCACAAACATGATGGTCATCCAGAGGCTATAATAAGGGCCTCACAAAGTTTAATGAGGCTATAGTACAAGGCTACATGAGGATTTTACAACTTTATGTCCGAAGCATTAGCGCTAGGGCAATACAAGGCTAAATGAGTCTATCCGAATAGAAGGACTGATGAGGTTTGTCCTTCTCTTGGTGGTCTTCTTCTTCTTCTTTTGCCCCATATTCTTCTTCTTCTTTAAGAGCAACTAGATAGGCCTTTTGGGACCTCTTTCTGGCATGGCAAAACTTCTCGATGTGTCCGATCCTTTTGCAAAAGTCACAGAAAAGTTGATCCTTGTTGCCTTTGTACCTATTATTGCCAACATATAATGCTTGTTCGTCTCTAGAGGTGCTTGGTTCTTCCTTAGTTTTTAGCTTCTTTTCCTCCTCTAACAGTGATGCTTGGATATCAACAAGCTCAGGGTTTGGCATATTGATTAGAGTTGTTGATACATTATTATATTCAGGAGACAAACTTTTAAGTAGAACACCAATGCAAACGTCTTCTTCTTCTTCCATTTTAATGTTGATTAGAGTTGTTGATACATTATTATATTCAGGAGGCAAACTTTTAAGTAGAACACCAATGCAAACATCTTCTTCTTCTTTCAATTTAATGTTGATTCTTGCAAGTTGGGTTAGAAGTCATTCCATGTAATTTAGATGTGTGGCTAGGGATGTGTTGGACTTCATTTCAAGCCTTAAAAATTCAATCAAGAGACCATACTTTGATGACTTAGACTATGCACCAAACAAAGTGTCAAGTCTCTTCCATGTATCCTGTGAAGTATCATAGTTATCCACATGGCGGATATAGCTATCGTCTAGCTCCAGTTTGATAATGGCCTGATCCTTATCATCATTCTTTTTCCAAGTGACTACAAGGTTTTCATCACAAGGTTTCTTTTCTTTTCCAGTGGTAATGGCCCAGAGGCCCTTCTTCATCAAGATGAGTTTGATGTGGGTTTGCTAGGTGTGAAACCCGACTCCTTTGAAGCGAGCTATTGGAGAGTCTTTTCCCATATTGGATTTGCAAGGAAAGTAGAAAAATAAACTTTAGAATTCTCAGATTTTATCAGTGGAAGAGAAAATTATAGTGTGTCAAGAGACACAAGTAATGACGGTGTGTAAAAACACACTATGTAAAGACTATGTCTGAGTTGATGTCAAACTTGAATCTTCTTAGTTCAGGGTCATCGATCCTTCTTCAATCCTTCCAGGTCCTTCCCCTTCTTGATTTGATGCTAGGATAGTAGATCAAAGTGGCAATGGGTTGCTCTAGGTGGCAGGAGAGGGAAAATGATGAGATTTTTGAGCTTAGATGAAAATGGCTATGGAGTCACATTTAGGGTTTTTGGGGGAAACTTGGTTTTTCTAACATTGCAGAAGCTATACTTGATCATTTTGAAAAAAAATTATATGGAAATAAATCTTGAATGATGGGCTATCAATGCCCTATGGTGGTCATCAACATTGCGAGAACTGTAGTGATGGCAGCAATAGTACGGACGTTAACAGGTGCATTCTGGGCAGCGACCACAAATTTTGGCAATGTTGAGCTTAGGAGTGGCCAATGTCAAGGTGTTATGTGATAGGAAGCTTCAATTGAGAAAATGCACAACTCTCTAGAAGGAAGCTTCCAAAGATATGACCTCTGTGATGAGATATGAAAGCTCCAAGTGCAGCAGGTCCTCTCTGGCTATTGCAAGTCACAAGCTTGACTGAAGATAAAGTTGGAAAAATGAAGTCCTGAGCTGATTGTGAGCTGGGTAGAGATGATCAAGGTGAGAAGAGATTGGAGAGGCAGTGCCATGCTCAGCTCAACTCTAATAGCATGTGAAAAAGCATGGGATCTAGAGCATGACAGATGCGAAAGCTATGGAGGTTGGAAGAGAAAGAGTGAGTTCATGAAGACACTGGCATGACTGACTATTACACAATTAGGTTCCAAGATGGAAGCTTGGACTCATAAACACAATCTTGTGTATAGATTGACAATGACATAGAGACTTTACTGAAGGACAAAAGTACTGTGCCATTGCATTAGAAAAGAGAGCAAGTACAATGCTTTATAGGAAATAGGATGGTAGCACTTCTCTGACTGTGCATATGGGGTTCTAGTCCTAAGCCCTCATTGCTCCTTACAAAGAGATTGAAGTAGGTGTGATTGCAAACATCTCAACACACAAGAAACCCAGCAAGGAGAGGAGGCTAGCCCATGTGAAAAGACATGGGATCTAGAGCATGGCAATGGCTATGGTGGATCGAAGAGGAAGATTAAGCTCATGATGACATAGACACAACTTGACATGTTACACAAGTGAATTAGATTCCAAGATTAAGACTTGGACTCATAAACACAATCTTGTGTATAAGACTGTCAATGACCAAGACACTAACTGAAATGGGAAAGCATCATGATATTGCACTCATCATATATCCAAAAGTGGTAGTCAAGTACAATGCTTTATAGTTGCTGGATGGACAACAATTTCCCTTTCTATGCATATGGGATTCAATCTGCCTACATGTCCTAAGCCCAGAACTGCCTCAAACAAAGAGGCCATAGTGGGTGTGATTGCAAATATCTCAACACCCCTCCTCAATCACAACTAGAAAGTACAAAGTGTGTAGAGGCTTTAGTGAGAGCAACACCTACAAAGTGTGAGCACACCATAAACATGGCAAAACACCAGAGGATGTCGTAGAAAAAGGCTAAGTGTGGGTACTACAAACATGATGGACATCCAGAGGCTATAACAAGGACCTCACAAAGTGTACAGAGGCTGTAGTACAAGGCTACATGAGGAGTTTACAAGCTTATGATAGGAGAATTTTGAGCTAGGCAATACAAGGCTAAAAAATTCAATAAAAATTTGGGTTAAGGACTATGAGGTCCTTGAGTTTTTGGCATTTCTTTTTACATGGACCTTCAATTCATTGCAGGTCTTCTTGTCAGTGTAGTCTAGCTTGCTCTTTTTGATCTTGTACTTGTTCTTCACTTTGCTTGCAGCTTCAGTCTTCATGTCAATGTCCCCCTCAAGCAAAGACATCTCATTCTTTGGCATGTTGAGTAGAGTGTCTAGAGCATCTTCAAGGTCTTCGAATAAGATCATTGATTGCTCTTTGGTGTAGGTAGCTCCAACATTACCTGCAAGTGATGCAAATAAGACTTCTATGTACTGCAAGTGAGCAACAAGAGTAATGTTGCTTTGCATCCACATTAAGATCTTCTTGTTCATCATTGTCATGACCAAGGACTAGCAACAAAACAACTCAAAAATTCTCAAATTTTATCAATGGAAGAACAAATTACAATGTATCAATAGACACAAGTAATGACAGTGTGAAAACACACTATGTAAAGACTATGTCTGAGTTGATGTCGAACTTGAATCTTCTTAGCTCAAGGTCGTCAATCCTTCTTCAATCTTTCCAGGTCCTTCCCCTTCTTGATTTGATGCTAGGACAGTAGATCATAGTGGCAATGGGTTGCTCCATGTGGCAGGAGAGAGAAAATGATGAGAGTTTTGAGCTTAGGTGAAAATGGCTATGGAGTCATAGTTAGGGTTTCTAACAATGGCCTTTTTTTTTAAATTGCAAGAGCTATAATTGATTATTTTTGAAACTTTTTTTATGAAAATGAAACTGACTTGATGCTTTATCAAAGCCCTATGAGCATCTTGAAGATTGGTTATTACAACTCGTCACGCGCAAAAGGGCGAAACATAGATAGGCACATTTTTGTAAACGATTTGAAAAATTTGTAATGCCACTGCTAGGGAGTAGTAATGTAAATGATTTGTGTGATGATAGGCTACGCCTTGAGTTGAGAAATGATCCTCTAGAAGAAAGAAATAGGAGATATGCTTTGTATTGAGAGATCCAAGGACTCCAAGCAAGGTATGTCCTGCAGGTCATAGTTGCAAGCTATGGTAGTGACTAAGAATTTTTACAATGATGAGCCTATGGTTGCTTGATGTCAGTTATTGAGGTGACAAGAAGAAGCTCTAGAAGCAGGGAACACTTTTCTAAAAGGAATCTCTAGGATATTTGACCTGTGGAGTGAGATATAAGAGCTTCAAGCTGACAAGGTGCAACTGTCTATGGCTGCCATGGAAGCTCAAGTGAAGGTAGAGTTGAGAGATGAAGTCATGGGCCAGAACTGCAGTGACCAGAGCTGAAAAGGGACTGAGAGAGAGTAGAGAAGAGCTAAGTTGAGCTGAGCCATGCCCGAATGGGCTCTAATACCATGTGAAAAGATGCGGGATGGCTATGGTGGATTGAAGAGGAAGATTAAGCTCATGATGACATAGACATGACTTGACCTGTTACACAAGTGAATTAGGTTCCAATATTGAGACTTGGACTCATAAACACAATCTTGTGTATAAGATTGACAATGAACAATACACTAACTGAAATGAGAAAGCATCATGATATTGCATTCATCATATATCCAAAAGTGATAGTTAAGTACAATGCTTTATAGTTGTTGGATGGATAGTAGTTTTCCTTTCTATGCATATGGGATTCAGTTTGCCTGCATGTCCTAAGCCCAGAACTGCCTCATACAAAGAGGCCATAGTGGTTGTGATTGCAAATATCTCAATAGCCCAAGATTTGAGATGCGGCCCCATGAATAAGAGATAGCCCCACAGCCTCCTTCCCCACCGCAGCCAGAAGACCAACAATAAGCAAACACATGCAAAGAAAGAAGGGCCTCACTTAAGGAAAAAAGAAAACAAATGGTGGAGGAAGCAAGGATAAGATTGAATGCCAGACCGGTACAAGTGCTACCCGCACCTATTCCACCAAGCCAAGATAGTTTCCCAGCGAGCTTCCACGTTGATTTGGTAATCTGGGAACAATAGGAACCTTCTAGAAACCACTTCGATCTGAGATTCCAATTCCCCCCAATTTGCACAGGGTTCTTCTGATCAAGGTGGTGGAAGAAGTGATCAACATTGGAAGCAGGATCGAGGAAAAATGGCTGGCGAAGAGAGAGCTGAACCCCACCCTCTGGGGTTTTTGAGGTCCCGAGATCAATGTCAGGCTATGAGTGCTAGCCTACATGGAGAAGGTGTCTTTGTGACGTAAATATGGACACTTAGGTGGCTTTCTGCAACACCCTTCCATTCGAACGTAATAGCCTGACATTCATGCCCTATAGAATAGGAGTGGATTTTGACCCCAATGTCCACGGCTAGTACGACCTCCCCGTACAACGCGAATTGTACTAAGCCTGAAGAGGCCCTTATCTTCACACCAGAAAATCTGTATGACTTTATAGTCTGTTTTATAAATGAATTCTCCTCGTGCTCCAACCTTACATTCATTATTACCTCTAACTACCTTAGGCTACTTAGAATACTACTTAGGCAAAATCCCACTCCATAAGAATGCAACCTTTCACCCCTCTATGTTGATCCCAATGCCATAGACAACTGCGCCATGGATCGACTGATAATGTGCGCTACTCTTCTCCCTTTGTTTTGTTTATCCCTTCTAGAATATATGAATGATTAGCCACTTTACATGTTGCAATCATCCATTTCTCTCTACCACCACTCTACAAGTCCCCCTGAACCTCAAAGGGTACTTGTGGAGTTGGCAATTCCTGAATAAGTCTCTTAGGCCCCCTTCTCCACCCCACTCAGATGACAAAGCTTAGCTCTCATCCTATCTATGTAATCAAAAAGAAAAGAAAGAAAAGGCAAAAAGAAGAAGAAGAAGAAGAAGAAAAATGAATGAGAAAGAGAAATAAATAAATAAATAAATAAAGAAGAAAGCAAAGATGAAAATAGAAGAAATCACAACGAACAGCAGTTTACCCCACATAGGCTATTGTCACCACACCTAAGGGTTCTCAAGTTAGGTGCATCCCCATGGCTTCAATCGGCTAGCTCCGTCCCTAACTCCCTAGCCTCATTTTGATTCCCCATTTCACGCTTAGGGCACATCAAGGGAACGGCATACCTAGGGAGGTAACACTTGCCTATGGTTAGACCTCTCACCCTAAGCTACACGCACTGCACCTCCCTTATGCACAAATTGGATCCTCAAGTGGGGGACAACACCCACTAGGCTTGACTCCTAGTTCCACTAGGACAAGCACAATGCATGACATTACAAAGCACACACATCCCCCAAATAATGCACCTTCTTTTCTTTTCAAGTACAAACAAAGGCTCCAACCCCCCAACGTCGGAGACCCCATCATCCATGCAATGCGCTCCCGGTCTCCACCACCTTAACCAATTGATCAGCTTATTTCCAAGACCAATTCCCTTGAGACCCTATCATCATCTACTTGCATGACCCCTTTTAAATCACCAAACCTTCATCAACTCAAAACTGCAAGTGTCTTGAAACTAGCACCCGTCTAGGAGGGGGTTCATCTTATACGACATGTCACCATGCAAACGAAACAAAGCAAAGACAGACGGGCAGCCCCAACTCAAAAAATGAATGAAGAATCTCATTTGAAACAGTGTAGGAGAAGGCAAGCTCAGAAAAAGAGGGAGCTCCAACTACTTTGGCAAGGTCCTCTCAAGGATTAAGGAGACCATGTCAAAGGAAGAAGGATGCTCTCTCAAGGATGACAAAAAGCACCAAAGATTCTATTTACGTGCTTAGAAAGGATGGAGATAAGCACCAAATATTCTAGCAAGGCTCTCTCAAGGATGAGAAAGAACCTCCAAATGTTCTCGCAAGAAAAGCGTGAGGCACAATATAGTTCATTTTATAAGGCACACATGTTTCCTCCGGTGGTGCAAGTGGTGAACTCTACATGGACATAGATGAAGGGATAAGGCAACTTGAAGGGAATAAGAAAACACCATGTTAAGATCACATCATAGCAATTAGGAGGGAAAGAGGACAGATCCATCTAACACCATCATCAATTTGAAGGACAAATCCATCCATCAACCTCTCTCCACATATGGATCCGTCCAACATGATATTCAATTTCAAAGGACAAATCCGCTCAAGGCCAGCGTAAAAAAGGGACCCACCCCAACTACATCTTCAATTTCAAGGGCCAATCCACCATCCAACACCATCCCTTGCAAGGGCTTGTATAAAAGCTCAAAAAAGCCATCTGGCTACACCCATCCCACCTTCCAACTACTACAAATAAGTGCCATGGGACTAGCACTAAGCTAGGAGGGGGGTAATGTTAACCTCAGCACGAGAAGAAAGTGAAAAAAGTGAAAAAGCACAAGTAGGGACCTAAAAGAGGTGGTGTGAAAGGAAATCAAACACAATGGAAAAGGCAGGATGGAGAATGACTTAACATGCAAGGGCGGCCTCTAAAATCAAGTCAATGGCAAAATCATATTTTTAAATACAAGGTGCCACTAAAATTGTTGTAAAAGAGTATCAAACTCCCTCCTGTGTAAATTGTAAAAGGTAGGTGGACATAGGTAAGAGAGAAGGCAAATAGAAGGCACATAGAAGGAAATAGAAAAAGGACCTTGCCACAATGACCGGTCATGTAAACAAGGGATGACCTCCCAAAAGGGGATTTAGGGTTATGTATAAAAGCCAAAAAGTGAATGGAAAGCTCATTCTTTGGTGCGTGGAAAAAGTGGGCTCTTCTTCTTCTCTCCTTCTCTTCTCTTTGCTTGCTTGTGAGTGCTTGAGGGAGGGAGTGTGAGTGAGTGAGGGAGTGAGTGTGTGTGTGAGGGTGAGGGACCTTGGAGGTGAAGCTCTCCATCATCTCTTCTTTTCTTCTTCTCTTTTTTTCTCTTCTCTCATCTCGCACATGGCTATGGAGGATGGAGCTTGGAGGAAGAGGCTTGAGATTGCTTAAGATTGCATCACGAATCATGGAGCTATTGAAGTGCTTAAGAGAGGAGGCAACTCATTTGGGCATCAAAGTAAGTTTATTACACTTACCCTGGTAGGATCAAAGGCATGTTGGCTAGGTGAGAGATAGCCATAGGTGCTCACTTGAAATGCTTGAAAGAATAAGCGGTTTGTGGGTCTTGGTAGTTGAGCGTGAACTCCCATTACAAACATTGTATGAGTGTTATCCATAGTACCTTGCAGTCACAAATTTGCCTCTAACTTGAGAAGCACTTGTCCAAATGAAGTGTTTAATGGCTCTATTTGAAGATTATAATGTCCCCTTCAATATAGAAGCATAATTTTCACTACAAGATATATGCACCAAACCAACATTCAAAGTGATGAAATATTCATTAAAAAATACATTGTCTTCACTAAAAGAGTCATATAGGTATCTCTACAAATTTATCAGAGATAGCATCGCTATCTGTGTCACTATCTACATCGCTATATGCATCACAATATCAACCCATGTAGTAAATTAGTGATGCAAATAGTGACAATCATAGAGGGAAAAAAAATTTGGTGGTGGAGCAGCCATGTGCTATATAATACTCTGCAAAGAAATTACATATGGGATACACCACATGACTGATAACTCATAAAATAAGTACAAGACTGGTGATGAAAACTCATGAAATTATATGGAACCATGAAGAGGAGAGCCAAAACAAACATGAAAATCTATATGTAAATATCACAAAGTGTGATTTTATACAAAGGATGATAAGTATATTTAAGGAATGCTACATGGAAGAGGCATGCATAGATCATGTGACAAAAAAAAAGATGATGTGTGCTCTACGAATCCAAGTGCATGCTATAGATTCTTGCCATCTGAAATATTGTCCATGACACAAAGGAGCATCGAATAGACTTTGCAAAATGAACAATTAGACGTTTTTCTACTATCTATAATGCATCATTAAAAAAACTATTGATTATCAACAAGAAAGAAAATTAACTTACTGAGTCGCCATATGCATACAATCTATCGATAAGTGATGTGAGATTGTGCCTCCCTGTGCATACGAGTCTCCAAACTTGTGGGATAGAAGTTTGTGATAGAGTGCTGCAAAGAAAATAGAAAAGTATTGTTAGAAACAAGATTGTTAGTACAAGTGATATTCCAAATAAGAAAGCGAGAAAAACCAAAAGAAAACTTACAAAGTCCTCCAAATAAGTCTTGTGGCCACCATTCCCCAAATGATGCATGACTCTTGCCTCCAATCATGCACTACCTCCTGTTTCTGTTGCCACCATCATCTTAGAGAATCAGTGACCTCCTCCTTGAGTCTCCACTAATGCTTTGCATCTAGCCACTCAAGCTGCTTTGAGGCACTACTCTTGATTGCCTTGTGTGTGTCTGATCGTCTATGTGACATCATGTATGCACGCATACACTCCATCATCCACCTTCCAGTGGAAAACCTCTCTGTCGCCATAGGTACCAAAAACTCCTCATGCAAAGATGCCACTACATAGTCCTTGATCCCCTTAGATATATTCTTCCAATGGTTCAAAACATTGTACCTAAATGTTGAGGGTGGAAAAAGATTGAATTTTTTACTAATTTTTGTTATTTTTGAGGACTGAATGATTGATGTTTGATGGATTTAGAGTGGTTTATGGTTGTTAATGGAAGTATTTGAGAGTATTTTGGATAATATTGATTATGTTTTGGAAGATCATGATGATTCTTAGTGGAGATATGAAGCTCTGTAATGTTCTGATAGGTTCTGTTGAGGTTCTGATTGGTTCTGTAGACCTTCTGTATAGCTCCTATTTTGTTCTGATTTTCTTCTGTATGAAGCTTGGATTGATGATTGATGAAGATTGAGATCTTTTGGAAGCTTATTGAATAGTTTTTGCTAGTATGGAATGGTTTGAGTATGAGTTATGAGGTTCTGATGACCTTTTGTAACCCTCTGTAGACCTTCTCTAGAGCCTCTATCTCTACTTTGTCTCTACTCTGTCTCTGTATTGTAACTGCTCTGGTCTGTCTCTACTTTGTCTCTGCTCTGTCTCTGTACTGTAACTGTATTGTAGCTGCTCTGGTACTGTACTGTAACTATTCTGTAGATCTTCTGTAAGTGTTCTGTAGAATGTATGTGTGACTTTGAAAAAGTTTTCTAATCTTTGGAAATGATGAATCTAAGTTCAAAAGAGCTAAAACAAGTGAAAGAAGTAGCTGCTGAAGACTGAAGAGAAGACTAAGTGACAGTGACAGTAGTGAGCTGTGAAAAGACACTGTAGTGGCTATAGTGACTCTTCATATCAGACATACCTCTTGGGAGGTGCATCCACGACCTAAGAATGATTATTGAGAGTTATTATGAGAGTATTGTAGTGAGGATATGATGTACTATTGATGGAGAGAGAGAGAGAGAGAGCCACAAATCTATCAAAACAGTGTAACTGTATATGAAAGATTGAGAGAGAGAACTATGAAGACATTGAAGATGAACACTATGTGATTGATTTCCATTCAAATATGGTGTATTCCTTGGTGGATTCTATCAAATCCGTGGGAGATATCTACTATGATGTTGCGTGAAGATTTGCTATTTTCTTTGTTTTAATGATCAAAAGAATAAAATAAAAGCTTGTTGATGTTACAAGGTATATTTTCTTGCAAGGGATTTCCCTTTTCCTTGGTATTCCTCTTGGGGCACCATGTTTTTGATGTGCAGCCGGGGAAACTTACCATCAACAAGCACCAGAAGAGGCTGAAAATGAAGGAAATGGCATTGTTAAGAAGAGGAAAATTCAATAGATGTTTGCAAAGTTCCTTCTTCCACTGAAGAGTTGGAATTTCTCATAATCAAAGCCACTTTCCACAAGAAGTTCATCCCACAATGGCGGAAACATATCACCATCATGGTGCATGCTCTATATGGTGGACTGTTTCCTCTTCTTGTTGAAGTAGCAGAAACTTGCATCTTGGTGGAAAACTGTTTGGGAACAAACTGAAGAGCAGAAACAGAGAGAATGACCATCCATGGAAGATTTGGCATTCATTGAGAAGTTTCCAGACATCATCAAGTGGGAGATTGTGAAGAAGCTTCAGGAGTCGTGGTCTATGGAGGTTCACGAAAACAAGAAGGAAAAGAGTTGAAATTTGTTCGTGGATGCTCAACAACAAGATACGTGGGATGCTTGGTGCACTGAAAATCTTATGTTTGTCCAATTAGTAACCCACTGGAAGTTGGTAGACAGAGTGTTTTTCACAACATACACTGTTGAAACTCTCAGAAGCTGGCATTATTATAATGACACAACAACAATCCTAAGATGAATGAGTTTTGATGCTTTCAGAACGGAATATCTCCCCCTCTATAGTGGTTTGAAAGCCGAATTCAGAGATGTTGAGAAGAAGGAAGTAGAAGAGATATTGGCCAGAGAATCCCTCAGAGATTGAAGCCCTCTCTGATACTATCCTGTTGAGTACAGACCAACTGGTTGGAGCCAACCCCCTGATGAATGATGCAATAAAGAGGCAAGCGTTAGAACGAGTCCAGAGGTACATGAGAAGAGAGAAGGCAAAAATCAAAGCTGAGAACGAGCTCGTAGAGCAGAAGCCTCCTTTGACGCCCTAAAAACACTCTTTATAGAAGTCCCCATGGCGAATCAAGGTCCCCTTCCTAGTCAGATTCGTCCTGGAAATATTGATGACAGGCCAGCAAATGTAGTCCCATTGCCAGTTTTTAAGGGAGAGTACAATGAAGACCCTAATCTTCATGTAGCAGAGTTCATGGTAGCATGTGTGGCTAACAATGCAAGAACCCCTGAGCATTGGTTAGCAATATTCCCCGCCACTTTCAAGGGTGCGGCATTTCAGTGGTATAAGAGACAAGCAACAGGAACTTTTGGCACATGGAACGACCTGAAGTTGGCCTTCCTCACTAAATTCAAACGTGAAGGTTTTGAAGAACGGATGCGAGAGGAGTTCATGAACCTAAGTCAATCCTCTGGAGAAAGAGTAGAAGCTTATGTCTCGTGAATGGAATCCATACTGAAGAGATGGACTAACCATCATTTGGATGAAGGAATCCAAAAAGGAGTGTTCCTTAGAGGCCTATAACCAAAAGTTCACAAGTTTGTGGAATTGAGAAGACCAGTTAATCTACAAGCTTCAATGGAAGGTGCAAGATTGTATGACGAAGTTGAAGCAAGGCTGTCAATGACTCCAGGAAGAGGAGTCTTACCTCCTCCCATGCCTGGAATGGTATACCCACCACATGCAGTCCCAGGGATAGTTCCCTATCCCTATCCCTATATGCAAACAATGCCGCAATATAATGCACCTAATCTAGTGTGGTCACCGCAGATGACAGTGCCTCAAATGATGGTTCAACCACAACAACAGTGGCCTCAAACAGTTCCTCCAATGGCGACTCAACAACAGTGGAATTCTATCAATTGGAATCAACAACCCCAAGTCTCAACAGGAGCTCTGAATCAGAACCAGAATAGAGGACCTTCTGGATCAACCAAACCAGTGTATACAATAATTATAGACGCTTCCCAGATTCCCACTACAAGTACTTCAGGAGGTGAAAATATGAAGGACTACTTATCCAACTTAGTTGCAGGTATCAAGAAAGAGCTTTTGGATGTGATTACAGAGCAGCTACAGACACTGAAGGTGAATGCCGCCAATATATCTACTCCTATTGGAGCTGGAAGAGATGTGATATGCTCTAATACATGGTGTGGAAAGTGTCATCAAGCAGGACATCTAGCCACCACTGAATGTACCCAAAAACCAACCATTCCTGGAGCCTTCTGTTCCTACTGTTTGCGGAAGAACCATATAGAGGATGTTTTCTCTCTGAAAGAGATGCATGAACAAAGACAAAAGGATGAAAATGCAAGATTCAACTTACTGGAATCCAAAATGATAACACATGATATTGGACCAAAGTCTAGGGAGTTTGGTCCTAATTTCGGTCCAAGGAGGTTTCCCTCTCAAAGCTATAGAGGACGACAGTCTGGCGGTGATCAGAGATCAGAGGTGGAATGTTACAGGTATGGAGAAAAGGGTCATATTTCCCCAAATTGTACAAACCCTAGAAGATCTATGGATTACAAGCCCTTATGCAGCCAATGCAAAGGAGAAGACCACACTGCAAAGGACTGTCCAAGTCCAGCCTCTGTAAAGGCCAATGCCATTGATAGCCAATAGAAAGTACAAGAGCCTACCTCCAATTTGGTAGAGTTGGAAGTTGCCGCTGTTACAAACACCAAGAAGAAGGGACCAGTTGTTCAGAACAAAAATAATTCTCCTTCCAAGACTGTGAAGTTCAACCTACCCATGGAGGAACAGAGCAGTACGAAATAGAACAGTGTAGTACAAAGCACTGCAGTGCCACAAAGAGTTACAGAGACAGTCCCAGAGACAGGACCAGAGGCCCAGGAGATAGATGAGACAGAAGCACTTCCAGAGACAGAGGAAATGCCGATGCTGCAATTATTAGAAGAAAAAGAAAAGATGAAAATGGGTGTAGCCCCATTCCCTAGCCAGCTAGAGAAGCCTGTGGATCCTATCAAAGATTATGACTTGGTCAAGAACCTAGACACTTTTAAACCAAACTTAACATTCTGGCAATTACTGATATTTTCTCCGAGCTGCGAAAGAAATTTAAAAGCATCTTGACCAGAAGACGTGGACTAAGGATTGCTCCTTCAACAGCGACCAAGACCAATAAGGCCCCGGAGCCTATAAAGGAAGTCGATGTGGCTAATGCCTTCCTAGATCCTGGAACCCCAGAGATTAGTGTATGGATATAAGGATACTTTATTTCAGATGCATTGATTGATGGAGGCTCATTAGTAAACATAATGATGGATGTCACAATGAAGGACTTAGGGTTGCAAGGAATTCAACCTACATAGTGGCTTATCAGATTGGTAGACCAAAGTAGACTCAAACCGTTGGGCATTCTCCCATACGTAAAAACAATCCTTGCAAGAAGAGATTATTGGCTGACATATCTAGTGGCCAAACCAAATTCTTATGGGACCTCATACCCTCTGTTGTTGGGAAGACCTTGGCTTTTTGAAGCAAGAGCTAGGACGCACTGCTTCAAAGGAACCCTAACCCTAGGCAGAGGATCCAAAAAAGTAGTGTTGAAGCTGTATGGATCACAAAAAGGCAATGGATCCACATCCATTGAAGTCATAACTGACTCCTCCAATGAGGTAACAGATGGTACATCAAGAGATGAAGAGGCTGTTAAGTAGATCTTTCCTAAGAAAACAGAGGCACAGTCCCTAACAGTGGGCACTGTAAGCCAATTGCCAAGGGAAGTAAAATCCTTGTCCATGGGAGAATATCTCCTGCCTCAACTATAATTAACTTCTGAAATCACCTCTGACAGTGAAATAGAAGCATGGATGTACTGCTCTCCCTGTTACATGATAGTCTTAGAGACAGTACAGTTACAGAAGCAGAGACAGTATAGAGACAGAGCAGATACAGAACAGAGACAGAGCGGATACAGAGACAGTCACAGAGACAGTAACAGATACAGAGCCAGAGCCAGAGCCAGAGGTAGAAGCAGAGTCAGAAGCTGTGACAGAAGCAGAAGCAGATGTAGAGGCAAAAGATCTATTCTTCTCCTATAGAGCCTCTATAGAAGCAGAGATAGAGCCTCCAGAGGAAGATAATGAAAATGATGAGGAAGAAAATGAAGCAGGATATGAAAGTGCAGATGAAGAATTTCCTCTGATAGCGGATGATTTTGTTGATGTCCCTACAGAGACCTCAGAGGCTGAAGATCTTAGGGTGTTGGATGGAATGACCATGGTTCCATTTGGATTGACCAATGGACCACAAAGTATGCAGAATCTGTGTATAAGCAATGGATTAGAAGCATAAAAATTAAGTTCACCAGTGGCTCCTGTCGCCCTGACTGTTCAGTCCAGAGAAAAGATGATGATGATGTCCCTTGTCAACAGAAGCCAAAGCCCTCAAGAGCCCTAGCCTCTAGCAGGTCCGTGCTATGTGACATTCCTGGATGCATCCTCTGAAGATGAATCCCTAAGTCCAGAAGAAATTACCACTTGCACAGAAGCAAACAAAGCTTTGATACCCTTCCAACAACCTAAACAGACGAAGGAGTCATCTGTTCAGAAGGAGGACACTAGTTCTAGTGGAATATCATACGAGGATACTACTCTCTTGAAAGAGACCTCTACCCAGAAGCAAACTGTGGACCGTGAAGTGAAGGTGAAAGACAAGTAGCATTCCTGGATATTGACGGTACTGAACGTCACCTGAAAGTGGGTCTCAATCTTCCAAAAGAAGAACTAGTGGTCCTGCGAGACCTACTCAAAGAGAACTTAGACGTGTTTGCTTGGTCGTAGAAAGATCTAAAGGGGATTGATCCCGCAGTATGCCAGCATCATATTGACCTAGAGCCTGATGCCAAACCTGTAAGGCAAAGACAAAGGCAAATGAATCCTAATTACTCTACTTTGGTGAAGGCCAAATTATTGAACCTTCTTGAAGTAGAGTTCATTTATCCCATGGCTAACAGTGAATGGGTTTCGGCCATTGTGGTAATACCCAAGAAGAACGGGAAGCTTCGAATATGTGTCGACTTTTGAAAGCTTAATTCGAAGACGAAGAATGATCATTTCCCTATTCCTTTTACAGACCAACTGTTGGACACAGTGGTAGGCCATGAGCTATATTCCCTCTTGGATGGATTCAACGGATATAACCAAGTCCAAATTGCAGAAGAGGACCAATCCAAAACAACCTTCACCACAGAATGGGGGACCTATGCCTATAGAGTAATGCCATTTGGGCTCTGTAATGCTCCTGCCACCTTCCAACGAGTAATGATGGATGCCTTCCAGAATCATCTTCATGATTTCATTGAGGTGTATCTTGATGACTTCTATGTCTATAGTTTGATCTGAGAGCACTGTTTTGACAGATGCCGAGAGTATGGGATTTCTCTCAACCCTGACAAATGTGTCTTTGGTGTCTCATCAAGAGTTCTTCTGGGCCATATTGTCTCTACACAAGGGATTGCAACAGACCCGGCGAAGATTGAGAAGATTGCTGCCTTAATAGCACCAACAAACCTCAAGCAATCAAGAGGATTTCTTGGCCATTTGGGCTACTACAGAAGATTTATTGCACATTTTGCAACCAAGGCAATCCCTCTCCACAAGCTCTAAGGAAAGATGCGGATTTCCTTTGAACTAATGACTGTGAAGAAGCCTTTAATACCCTAAAGCAGTGCCTTATCCAAGCACCTATCTTGCAACCTCCTGACTGGACGAGGGAGTTCCATGTGCACACAGATGCATTAGTTGAAGGGCTAGGTGCTGTCCTATGTCAAAAGGGCCCTTCTAAATTAGATCAACCAATTTATTATGCAAGCCGAAAGGTCACTGATAGGGAACGGAACTACACAGTGACAGAGCTTGAATGCTTAGCAATGGTGTTTGCATTGGAGAAGTTTGACACTATCTACTGTCAACGCATTTCAAGTTCTATGTGGATCATGAAGCTCTATCCTTCCTGATGAACAAAGCAGATGTTAAAGGACAATTGATGAGATAGTTACTCCTATTCCATGAGTTCGATTTTGAAGTGGTCACTAAGCCCCGCCGTTCCCATGTCCTAGTCAATCATCTATCACGGATCCCTCAATCAAAAGCAGAGGAACATGATGATCCAGACCTTCCTGATGCTTCCTTGTTTCTAGTTAAAACAGTTACTCCCTGGTATGCAGACATAGCCAACCTCCTGGCAACTCAAAAATATCCTCCTAGCATTTCAAGCCGTGAGAAGAAGAAGCTTTTATTAGAATCAGCCCCCTACACTTTGTTAGGCGGTGCACTATACAAGAGAGGCAAAGATAAAGTATTGCGAAGATGTGTTGCAGGGGATGAAATCGGCATAGTATTGAAAGCATGCCATGACGAACCATGTGGTGGACACTTCGCACAAGAAGTGACAGCCAGGAAGGCTTTGTTAGCAGGATATTGGTGTCCGACCCTCCACAAGGATGCATATGATTACTGTAAGAGATGTGATGCCTGTCAGCGAATGGGGAAACCCACCAAAACAAGTGATATGCCACTGCAACCCATTCTTCCCCTAAAGCTGTTCGAGAAGTGGGGGATTGATTTTGTGGGTCCCATTGATCCACCTACCAGATGGAAGTAGAACAGATACATCCTAGTATGTACGGATTATGCCACAAAGTGGTGTGAAGCTAAAGCCCTAAAGTGGGACGATGGCAACAGCGTAGCCCTGTTCGTGTACGAGAATATCATCACCCGTTTTGGCAGTCCCCTTGAGCTGGTAAGTGATAGAGGTACTCATTTCCTTAACAAAATTATGGAGGAGCTGACGGAACTGTATAAGATCCCCCATCGCAAGTCCACTCCTTATTACCCTAGAGCCAACGACCAAGTTGAAGTCACCAATCACATCCTTTGCTCAATTTTGACAAGAACTATTTCCGCACATCGTCGCGACTCGGAGGATCAAATTACAGAAGCCCTCTGGGCATACAGAACCTCTCATAAGGTAGCTACAGGATAGACCCCTTTCCAGCTAGTGTATGGTACAGAAGCTATCTTCCCTGTTAAGCTGGAATTGCCATCTTTGCGAGTGGTAGTTAAAGAATGCTTGGGAGATGATGAATCACTTCAATGCCGTTTCCTGCACTTGGAATGCTTGAATGAGATACGGCGGATGGCCCTGCATGGAAACCACTCAAGCGCGACGCAAGGCCTATCATGAAGTTTCATCAAGCACAAGGAGTTCAAAGAAGGTGATCTTGTCCTGGCCTATGATTCGAGATTTGGCAAGTTTCCTGGAAAGCTTCAACATCGGTGGATGGGCCCGTACAAGGTACTTGCTATCAATCCTAACAGCTCTGTTCAGGTACAGACCATTGATGCCTCTGATGATCCCTTCCTGATCAATGGCTATTGCCTGAAGATGTACATCCCTCCCTGGGGATCTTGACAATCACAGTCGGCCTACCCTTTCCCTTTTGGGCGTCGCATTGTCCTTCTCTTTGTGCTTCTAATAGCCCTTATGATTTTCCTCATGAGGCGGTCTCATTCTTCTACCCCCTCGCAGAAATATCTCAACCCGACATTGTTCTCTTCTCGTCTGATCTAACAACGGTGGCGAGGTTGGTCCTGATATATGGTATTTCTACCATTCTCTTTCTTAATGAAAAAAAAAGAAAAAAAAAGGAAAAAAAAAAAACAAACTGTTATGGGAGAAAAGGAAGAAATTTCCTGTCATAACAGGCCTCGTTCCAAGAAAAGGTGGAAACACCCTTGGGCAGGAAGCTGACTGTGGAAAAGGTGGTAACACCCCGCAGTTCAAGATAGCTAACTCACCAGCAGAACCTCTTTAGCGAGTAATTTGAAGCCACCTCCCTTGGTGCGCTGTCTCTGCAATATCAGTCCGTCTGCTCTCCTTAACAGATGACTCTTCTTACAAATCATTGAAGTACGAGATTGGTTGGCTACCTCCTTGGGTACGCCTCGTCTTCAAGATCCTCATGACAACAACAGCCGCTGACGTGATCTTCAACACCAACCCCTTGAGAGATGTGAGCTTTCATCCTAACAGGATGGGGACGTGAGTATGGGTTGCCCTCTGTATCTATCAGAGAGTGAGACAGAGGATAGGGTGAGTGACCAGTCTTTCCTTTTAAATCAAATGAGAGGTGAGATGTGTGAACGGAGTGTTGCATGCACGGGATGG
Source organism: Lygodium microphyllum (assembly GCF_053477565.2). Classification (NCBI taxonomy): domain Eukaryota; kingdom Viridiplantae; phylum Streptophyta; class Polypodiopsida; order Schizaeales; family Lygodiaceae; genus Lygodium; species Lygodium microphyllum. Next base: position 77,580,601 of record NC_141161.1, read on the forward strand.
GCCTCTCAATGCACAATTCACGATCTGTTTCTGTGCATTGCACCATAAGGCTCCCTGACCTTCCTTCTTGCATTGTATGCCGGCACAAGGTGGGATGCACAATTGCACCATCAAAAGCGCACAAAGCATACAACCTCTACACAAGTGACAGTGAGGATTACATCAATGGGTTTCAGAAAAAGGCTGCCCTCTGTATCTTTCATTAGAGCGTGAGACAGAGGATGAGCTGAGTGTGATTGGTGTTTCTTCAATCAATTATTGAGAGGTGAGGATTGAGGGACGTTATAACAATTGGAGTCAGGTACGTTCTCGTTTCCCTATGCACCCAGAGGATGGGTTTCTGCCATCAGCACATGACACATCACTCCGTTTTGTACACTGCACTACAAGGCTCCCTGGCTTTCCTCCTTGCACCTATGCCAGATGGGTTTGACGCGCTGCGGCACCATCAATTGTACACCCTGGCATACTCCCTCTGCACCATTCCTTTGTCAATTTCTAAACCAGGTGTGAGCTCTAGGTTTTCATCATTATTTCCTCATGTGATGTTAGTCATGGGGCGAGTAACTGCTCTTTCAATCCATTTGAGTGATCGTGAGCTGAGTGCAATATCCCTCGTCATTGACGAATTTCCTGCGATTCCTTCAACCAGCTACCTCCCTGGGTGCTGCCGCTTGGTCCTTGCCATGAAGGACGAAGGATGTGAGTTGTGAAGACACCTTGTTACCTCCTCTAGCCAGCACTACCACCAGATGCAACCTCGATAGTCGACATTCCTCCTCGGCAATATGGGCCAAGTTTTTCTAACCCTACACCTTCTGTTTCTTAGTGGTGGTTATGTTCTAAGTGTGGGGACGTTGTGATTGGTTTGATGTGTGGTACTAGGTCCTTGTTGTTCCGTTTACCCTTCCTGCTAAGGTCTTAAGTGTGGGGACGCTTCCCTGCACATCTATGTTGCATACCCCCATGCATATACCCTGTTATGATCATGCATCCATGCTGTGACTTCATTTTACCTTGATGGGGTCCCTTCCCCACTCCTCCGTTCTATTTCCCCCTGTCCTTGGAGCTATTTTTTGACATTTTTTCTTTCTTCTTTGTTTAGTGACTTTTTCCATACGAACGTACCCTAGGTTCACCGGAATCCCAATCCAACCTTACAGCCCTATTTTTCCCTTCGAACTGTCTATTTTTCCTTTTTACCAACCCCTGTTCCGACATACAGTTCTCAAGTTATTAATTTTTTGAAGCAATTCCTGTAAATTGAATGGTTTTCTATGTGAGCGCGTCTTTAATGCTTCAAAACCCTGATATGATGTATCAAGCTTGTCCTACCCATTTCCCCTAACATTTTCCTTTTTATTCCATGTCCTTTCGATGCACGGTTGATCCGTTATTAATTTTTACGGGTTTTGGGACCTTTTTCGTGCCTATTTTTCACATTTTTCCATGTGAACCTGCCCTATTTTCATCGGAATTCCATTTGAATTAGACAACCGTGTCTTGCCAGCCTTTCCCCCACTTTTTCCTTTTTCCTCGCCCTCTTCCCATTGCCGAATTTTAAGTTATTAAATTTTTCGAGTGTTTTTTAATGTATTTTTTATGTTTTTACCACGTGAACCCCTCCTAGTTTCCCCCAAACTGAGTTTTGAATCACCAGTCCTATGTATCCCTTTCTTATGGACATTTTTCCTTTTTACTGTCCTCTATTCCGGCACACGGTTCTTCCAGTACTAATTTTCGAGTCCATTTTTATGCCCATTTTTGGGGTTTTCCCCATATGAATGCATCCTATCTCGATCGGAACTGTGTTTTCTCATGATAGAGTTGTAGGACACATTGTTTTGCACACTTTTTCTTCTTTTTTCACTTCATTCTGATGCGCGGATTTTCTGGTATTAATACACGTATGTGTTTTCGGGTTTATTTTTTGTGTTTTTTCCATGTGAACACCCTGATTTTTCCCCGGACCCGGTGTTTCATGTTTCTAACATTTTTCCCTTGTCTCCCGGCACATTTTTCCTTTTTACGGATTTTTGATCCGACAAATGGTTTGGATTTTATTAATTTTTCTTCCTTTTTCCCGTGTGACCGCGTTTCTCGTGTCGCACGTGAACGTGCTTGTTTTTGGTTTTACGCGCCTCAGGACGACCCGTGGCGTCTGTGGCTTGCGTGTCACCATTCCAGCCTGTTTAACCCCGTCCCTGCAAATTTTTTACCCCTGCCCGCGCATGCGCACGAGCCGGGGGTGTGTTTCTTGCTCCTCCATTTTCCATTTTTTATTATTTTATTTTCTCTTAAAAAACAAAAAGAAAAAAACAAAACCAACCATAGCCAACAAAAAAAACCAAAAAATGACAAAAGAAACTATATATATATATATATATATTAATACTAATAATAATAAAAAGAATTTAAAAAAAAACACAAGAATAGAGAGAGAGAGAAAAAAAAAACAAAAGAACAACAAGAAAGACAGAAAAAAAAAACAAACAAACAAACTACCCACCCAGAAAAGAACAAAAAATAAATAAAAGAAAAAAACAAAAAACCCAAAAGAAAGAACCCAAGAAGAGAAAAAAAAACCAACACCACTAAAAAAAAGGAAAAAAAGAAAAAAAACCAAGAAAGGAAAAAAGAAGAAGAAGAAAAAAACAGGAGAGAGAATAAAATCGAAAAAAAAAACCTACCTGTTGCCGTTCGTGCGCGCCTCCTCTTCCTCCCTTTCTTCTCCCCTCCTGCTCCTTCTTCCTCCTCCCTTCCTCCCTCCTTTTTCTTCCCCTTTCTCTTCTTTATTTTCTTTCTTCTCCTCCTCCTCCTTTTCTTCTTCCCCCCTGCCGTCGTATGGTCCTGCAGCGCCGCCCGTCGTCCGCGCTGCAACCCATTGTCCGCGCTGCATCCCGTCTGCCACTATGTTGCCCTGCAGTGCCGCCTTCGTCTCCTCCGTCGCGGCGCCCTTCGTTCCCTCCTCTTGGTCGCCGCCTCCAGTACCACCACCTCCACCACCTCCTCCCCTCCTCCTCCTCCCCCTCCTCCACCTCCACCTCCACCTCCACCTCCTCCACCCCCACCCTCTTCCTCCTCCCTCCTCCTCCTCCACCACCTCCTCCTCCTTCTCCTCCTCCCCCTCCACCATCCCCACCCTCTTCTTCTTCTTCTTCTTCTTCTTCTTCTTCTTCTTCCTCCTCCTCCTCCTCCTCCTCCTCCTCCTCCTCCTCCTCCTCCTCCTCCTCCTCCTCCTCCTCCTCCTAGACATGTTAGTCATTGATCTAACCTTAATCTAACATTAATCTAACCTTAATCACTCCTTAATCTAACCTTAGTCACAAACTAACCCTAGTTAGTTGACCCCCCACCAAACTAACCCTAGTTAGTTAACCCCCCCCCAAACTAACCCCAGTTAGTTGACCCCTCACCAAACTAACCCGAGTTAGTTGATCCCCCCTAAACTAACCCCAGTTAGTTAACCCCCCTCCCCCCCAAACTAACCTCAGTTAGTTAACCCCCCACTAAACTAACCTCAGTTAGTTAACCCCCTCCCACTACACCTGGTTAGTTCCCACCCTTCCTTAACTAACGTAGTTAGACTAGACTAACTAGACCTGACTAACCTAACCAGACCAGACTTACATGACTTACCCAGACCTACCTAGACTAAACAAACTTAATTGGCCTGACTTGACCTCCCTTAACCAACTAACCTCATTTAACTAACTTCATTGATTTACTCAACTAAATTAACTTAGTCGACTTTATCAGACTAAGCTAACCTAATTCACCTAATCTACTCAGTTAGCCCCTGTTCCTGCCCTTTCTCTTCCGTTCTTTTTCCTGCTGAGTACGGGTGTGCTAGCGGGCATTCACGCGCGAGGATGCGCTTCCGACTTGTCCGTGCGGTGGAGTATTGCAAACCCACCGTTCACACGCAGTCATCCTTCGTTGTTCACACACAGCCCAGGTACTGCCTTGTATTTTCCAATCCGCAAATATAAACAAATACATCAAAATAAACAGAAAAAACATAAAAAATTTCAAAAATTCATTTAAAATAAAAAATTACAAATTTTTTGAAAATTTACCAGTATTTCTGAAATTATTTGAAATATTTGTAAAGTGGAAATTAAAATAAATAAATTGCAAAGAATTTAAAATCTGAAAATTACTTTAAAATTACATGAAAAATGAGCAAATTTCATTAAAAATTAGTAAAAATTCAGAAAAAAATTTCAAAAAATTCCACAAACCCCCTTGCCCTTTTGCCACTAGTTTATCAAGTAAAAATGTTTCCATAAAAGGCAAAAATATTCTTTGAAATAAAAAAATCCTAATTTTAATACTACACTTCATAAAAATTCATTTTAAATCCTAAAAATCAGATGAAAATCATGGATGAATTAACATACATTGTGGACACGTGCTAAATGGCTGAAAATTCATTCTTACACTTCATAACATATTCATGTGTTATATATCTTGATTTAATTATTAAAAAAAACAAAATAAAACAAAAATATAAACACACAATAGAAAAAAATAAAATTAAAAAAATAACTAAACCAAACCAAACAATATACATAAAACAAACACACCTAAAATACAAAATAAAAATAAAAAATAAAAAATAAAATAAAATAAAAATAAAACAAAACCAGTAAAGTGCTTTATTTTTTTCAGTCAGTGGTCTTTGTTTTTGTTTGATTGGATTTATGACTTTTGGGGGATTACTCTCTGCACCTTCAGTCCATTGCATGCACACTCCTACTAGGTATTTATTTTGTGAGATTTATTCATATTCATTACCCCCTTGACCACAATTAATTGCTAAAATAAACTATTTTTTACCCACCTTTTCCACGTGCATTCGCGCTAAACACACAATTTAATAAATAAAAATCAACTAGACGTTCACTTTGCACGCACGACGTGCACTTAAGAGGCACCTTAATTTGTAATAAAAATGAACCAACAGTCACAAAAAAGCACGCGCTTTCAAAAAAGCGCTCCACATCACTATTAATTTTTAATTAAAGAATTTGCATTTAGAAGACCCAATCTGGGAATCGTAGTCCTCGTTTCGATAAAGCACCATTTCACCCTAATAAATTGTAATTAAAATTTTAAGAAAGAACCGTCGTTTTCTTATTAAGGTTTATAACCTAATAAAATGTCACCTATTGTTAATAATTTCTTAAAATGAACCCTTCATGAAAACAACTCCCCCTCACTGCAATTCTTCCCCCTTTTAATAAACACGCTTCATGGGATGGGTGCGTAAAATCTTCTAAGTTGAAATTGATGGTCAAGGTTATGGTCCAGTCTTGATGTACATCTTTATGGTATTATGGTTTGTCTATGTGTTACAATTACGGGTACGGTTTGTAGTTTTCTTTCTTTCTTTCCTAATACAGGGATTTGGGTGCCTGTTTGTTGCATCGCATGAAGTTTTCGGTCGCATATGTGTAGAGGTCATGTCGAAATTTTTTTTAGGATGTGGATTGTTTGGGGTGGTAAATGGGTTAGTTACATCTGTGTGTGTGTCCTTCGTTTTTATTGATTTCTTTTTTATAGCCCTTTTGTCAGAGAGAGAACTAGGGAGAGAGAAAGAGGAGAGAGAAAGACTGCAGAGGAGAGAGAAAGACTGCAGGAAGAGAGAGAAATAGAGTGACGAGGAGAGAGAAAGACTAGAATTGGAGAGAGAAAGACAGGAAAGATGAAGAAGCCATGGAAGCTTGGAGCAAGAAGGGAGAGAAAGATTGTAAATGTATTGATATGTCAAAAGATGTGAAAAATTACAACTTCTCTCCTTATATACCAGTGTCAATGTGACATGGCATATTAATAGCATTCTAAGTATTCCCAGCTTCTTACAATCCATCCCTTCCCAAAAGTTTTTGTCCTAAAAAACAAACCTAGAAAGAACTAAAGAAAAGATGGATAGAACAGAGTACTACTCTGTTTTACAGCTTTACAAATGGGGAATGTGTGAAGAATTATCATTACAAGGGCTGAATTTGAATAACGGAAAGAGAACCCCACTATATACATGATTTGAAGAACTTTAGAAGCCATTGGAGTCATAGAAACTTCAACAAATAGTTCCAGAAGAAAGTAGACAGCTTGCTGAAATAACTGTCCCTGCTGGACCAAATCTGCCATAACTTTTGATAGAAGTGTCCAAATGAGATGTACCACATATCAAAACGAAGCTCTTGAAGAGTACTTTAAGCTCATGTAGATAGCTCAATTCTGAAAATGAAGTACGACAAAAACTGTTCTAAAACAGCGTGCTGTCCTGAACCAGTCTGCACCAATACTAGCTCCATAAGCAATAGGCTTCAGCCACCAATGTATCCTTCAAGTATGGATACTCATCCAATATTGAATCAGGTCTCCAAGAAGCCTCTTCAGAGGGTAAACCTCTCCATTTAATCAAATATTCCACAATAGAACGTGATCGAAGCTTCTTTTCACGCTGACCTATAACAGCCTCTGGGATGTACTGAACGATACCATCTTCATCAATAGGTGGCAGCTCATCAACTAAATCCACTGGATCACCATAATAGGGCTTGAGCTGACTAACATGGAAGACGTTATGAATCTTTGTAGAAGAGGGAAGCTCTAGTCTGTATGCCAAATCTCCAATCCGCTTAAGGATCCTGTAAGAGTCATAAAATCTGTGGGCAAGCTTATTACTGGATCCATCTTTCAATGTAGAGTACTTGGATTTGGGCACCTTCAACAAAACCAGCTCTCCTTCCTGGAACTCTAAAGGCCTCCTCTTCTCATCAGCATACATCTTCATCTGATCTTGAGCCTTCCTTAGATTCACCTTGCATTGTTGAAGAAGGGTCTGTATTCTTTCCAACTCTTCCTTCCCATGAGGGTTGATCTTTTCGTTAAAAATGACTGTGGGTAGGGGCACCTTGTAACCATACAAAGCCTCAAAGGGTGAAACTCCTATGCTCGCATGAGTGGAATTATTATAAGCAAACTCAGCCAGGTGTAACCAAGAATCCCATGAGGTTTGGACATCATAGCAAAAATGGCGAAGATAAGTCTCCAACCATTTATTAACTCTCTCTGTCTGTCCATCAGTTTGGGGATGATAAGCCGTAGATGGAGCCAACTTGGTACCCATAGATGTAAATACCGCTTGCCAAAAGTTACTCATAAACTTTGAGTCCCTATCATGGACAATCACCTGCGGTAATCCATGTAATCTGAAAATATGCTCCATAAACTGGTTGGCCACCTGAGAAGCAGTAAACTGAATTTTTGTTGGGATAAAATGAGCTGCTTTGGTGAGTCTGTCAACCACCACATAAATACTATTCCACCCCTTCTTGGTAGTAGGTAAGCCAGTGATAAAGTCCATAGTAATATGAGTCCATTTACCCATAGGAATAGGCAACGGCTGCAATAAACCTCCTGGCTTATGGGTGCTATCCTTATTTTGCTGACAAGGCATACACTTCATAACGAAGTCCTTGACATCTTTCCACAGTCCTTTCCAATAAAAGCTCTTGCTGATCCTGTCATAAGTCTTGAAAACTCCCAAGTGTCCAGCTAAAGGCGAAGAATGCAACTCCTCCATAATTTTTCGCTTGAAAGAAGAAGTAGAGGGAATAACAATCTTGCCCTTCCACCAAATAAGACCATTTTTAAGCTGGTAATGTGAGTTTTCTTCCATAAGACCTTGTTGTAATTTCTGAAAGATTTGGCTGAATTCCTCATCTAAGAGATATGCCTCTTGTAGCTCTTCAATCCAATCACTATGTAATTCCGTCATGGCTGATACTTTGCAGGCCCACATACGAGAGAGAGAATCAGCCACTATGTTATCTTTGCCCCTTGTATGAGTGATGTCAAAGTCATAATTTTGTAATGTTGCTACCCATCGTCGTTGCTTTGGAGTAAGATTTGACTGAGTAAGGAAATACTTGAGTACACGATGATCACTATGTACTCTGAATCGGCTGCCATATAAGTAATGGTGCCATTTCTTGATTGCATGCAGAATAACCAACATTTCCTGATCATAAACATTCATGGCCATCTCCTTATCAGTAAGCTTACGGCTTTCAAATGCAATTACTCCATGCTCCTGAAGCAAAACAGCCCCAATGCCACGGCCACTAGCATCACACTGTATAGTAAACTCTTTAGAGAAATCCGGGCATACAAGAATAGGAGCAGTGGTAAGTAATTCCTTTAACTGGTTGAAGCTGCTATCTGCAAGAGCATCCCAAAAGAAAGCCTCTTTCTTCAACCTGTCAGTTAAAGGGGCTGTAATTGCCACATAATGCTTTATAAATCTGCGATAGAATGAAGATAGACCAAGAAATCCTCTAAGAGAGGTAGTAGTAGTAGGCGTTGGCCAATCTTTTATGCATTGCACCTTCTTGGGATCAGCATGTATTCCTTTTTCACTGACTATATGTCCCAAGTATTCCACTTCAGTCTGCATGAAAGAACACTTCTTCTCCTTAGCAAAAAGCCTATGATGTCTCAACACATCAAAAACCTTCCTCATATGCGACAAATGATCCTGAAAAGTCTTGCTGTAGATCAAAATGTCATCGAAGAACACCAAGACAAACTGAAAGAGGAAAGGTTGTAGAATCTTATTCATCAGGCTTTGAAAGGTAGCTGGAGCGTTTGTAAGGCCGAATGGCATCACCAAGAAATGGTAGAGCCCACGATCAGTCCTAAAAGCAGTCTTGACCTCATCACCCTCTCTCATGCGAATCTGATGATACCCTGATCTCAAATCAATATTCGTGAAGAATCGAGCCCCCTTAAGCCCATCAAGCAAATCATCTATCCTGGGTAAAGGATACCTGTTCTTCACTGTTATCTTATTAAGATCCCTGTAGTCAATGCACATTCTGAAAGATCCATCTTTCTTTTTGACTAACAGGACTGGGGATGCATACGGTGAAGAATTGGGTTCAATAAATCCCATTTCAAGAAGCTCTTTGATTTGCTTGGCTACTTCCTCTCGTTCACATTTTGATAGTCTATAAGGTGGCTTATTGATTGTCTTTGAGTTGGGTTCCAAATCAATGGGGTGATCCACCGCTCTCTTAGGAGGCAATGAAGTAGGTACTTCAAATAAATCTCTATACTCCTCAAGAAGAGCTGTCAAGGCTGGATGGTTTGCTGAATTATGGGAAGAGGGAAGCTCTAGTCTGTATGCCAAATCTCCAATCCGCTTAAGGATCCTGTAAGGGCCATAGAATCTGTGGGCAAGCTTATTACTGGATCCATCTTTCAATGTAGAGTACTTGGATTTGGGCACCTTCAACAAAACCAGCTCTCCTTCCTGGAACTCTAAAGGCCTCCTCTTCTCATCAGCATACATCTTCATCTGATCTTGAGCCTTCCTTAGATTCACCTTGCATTGCTGAAGAAGGGTCTACATTCTTTCCAACTCTTCCTTCCCATGAGGGTTGATCTTTTCGTTAAAAATGACTGTGGGTAGGGGCACCTTGTAACCATACAAAGCCTCAAAGGGTGAAACTCCTATGCTCGCATGAGTGGAATTATTATAAGCAAACTCAGCCAGGTGTAACCAAGAATCCCATGAGGTTTGGACATCATAGCAAAAATGGCGAAGATAAGTCTCCAACCATTTATTAACTCTCTCTGTCTGTCCATCAGTTTGGGGATGATAAGCCGTAGATGGAGCCAACTTGGTACCCATAGATGTAAATACCGCTTGCCAAAAGTTACTCATAAACTTTGAGTCCCTATCATGGACAATCACCTGTGGTAATCCATGTAATCTGAAAATATGCTCCATAAACTGGTTGGCCACCTGAGAAGCAGTAAACTGAATTTTTGTTGGGATAAAATAAGCTGCTTTGGTGAGTCTGTCAACCACCACATAAATACTATTCCACCCCTTCTTGGTAGTAGGTAAGCCAGTGATAAAGTCCATAGTAATATGAGTCCATTTACCCGTAGGAATAGGCAATGGCTGCAATAAACCTCCTGGCTTATGGGTGCTATTCTTATTTTGCTGACAAGGCATACACTTCATAATGAAGTCCTTGACATCTTTCCACAGTCCTTTCCAATAAAAGCTCTTGCTGATCCTGTCATAAGTCTTGAAAACTCCCAAGTGTCCAGCTAAAGGCGAAGAATGCAACTCCTCCATAATTTTTCGCTTAAAAGAAGAAGTAGAGGGAATAACAATCTTACCCTTCCACCAAATAAGACCATTTTTAAGCTGGTAATGTGAGTTTTCTTCCATAAGACCTTGTTGTAATTTCTGAAAGATTTGGCTGAATTCCTCATCTAAGAGATATGCCTCTTGTAGCTCTTCAATCCAATCACTATGTAATTCCGTCATGGCTGATACTTTGCAGGCCCACATACGAGAGAGAGAATCAGCCACTATGTTATCTTTGCCCCTTGTATGAATGATGTCAAAGTCATAATTTTGTAATGTTGCTACCCATCGTCGTTGCTTTGGAGTAAGATTTGACTGAGTAAGGAAATACTTGAGTACACGATGATCACTATGTACTTGAATCGGCTGCCATATAAGTAATGGTGCCATTTCTTGATTGCATGCAGAATAGCCAACATTTTCTGATCATAAACATTCATGGCCATCTCCTTATCAGTAAGCTTACGGCTTTCAAATGCAATTACTCCATGCTCCTGAAGCAAAACAGCCCCAATGCCACGGCCACTAGCATCACACTGTATAGTAAACTCTTTAGAGAAATCCGGGCATACAAGAATAGGAGCAGTGGTAAGTAATTCCTTTAACTGGTTGAAGCTGCTATCTGCAAGAGCATCCCAAAAGAAAGCCTCTTTCTTCAACCTGTCAGTTAAAGGGGCTGCAATTGCCGCATAATGCTTTATAAATCTGCGATAGAATGAAGATAGACCAAGAAATCCTCTAAGAGAGGTAGTAGTAGTAGGCGTTGGCCAATCTTTTATGCATTGCACCTTCTTGGGATCAGCATGTATTCCTTTTTCACTGACTATATGTCCCAAGTATTCCACTTCAGTCTGCATGAAAGAACACTTCTTCTCCTTAGCAAAAAGCCTATGATGTCTCAACACATCAAAAACCTTCCTCATATGCGACAAATGATCCTGAAAAGTCTTGCTGTAGATCAAAATGTCATCGAAGAACACCAAGACAAACTGAAAGAGGAAAGGTTGTAGAATCTTATTCATCAGGCTTTGAAAGGTAGCTGGAGCGTTTGTAAGGCCGAATGGCATCACCAAGAAATGGTAGAGCCCACGATCAGTCCTAAAAGCAGTCTTGACCTCATCACCCTCTCTCATGCGAATCTGATGATACCCTGATCTCAAATCAATCTTCGTGAAGAATCGAGCCCCCTTAAGCTCATCAAGCAAATCATCTATCCTGGGTATAGGATACCTGTTCTTCACTGTTATCTTATTAAGATCCCTGTAGTCAATGCACATTCTGAAAGATCCATCTTTCTTTTTGACTAACAGGACTGGGGATGCATACGGTGAAGAACTGGGTTCAATAAATCCCATTTCAAGAAGCTCTTTGATTTGCTTGGCTACTTCCTCTTGTTCACATTTTGATAGTCTGTAAGGTGGCTTATTGATTGTCTTTGAGTTGGGTTCCAAATCAATGGGGTGATCCACCGCTCTCTTAGGAGGCAATGAAGTAGGTACTTCAAATAAATCTCTATACTTCTCAAGAAGAGCTGTCAAGGCTGGATGGTTTGCTGAATTATGGGACTGATCCTGTGTTTCTTTGTTCAAATGCAATACAAATATCTGTGAGCGCTTCTTGTACTCTTTATTGAGTTGTTGAATGGTGATAAGCTGAAAATCAGATCTACTAGGGATTCCCTGTAAACGGATGAGTTGTCCATTGGAGAAAAACTCCATATATAACTGTGAGAAATCCATAGTAATCCTACCTAAGGTCATCAACCAATCACAACCAAATATAATATCTATAGGCCCCATTTCCAATGTGATCAGGTTTACTTTGACTTCAAAACTTTCAGCCATCTGCAAAGAAACCTGTGGGCAAATCTGTGTGCTGATTTCCTCTTCACCATTAGCCACTTGTACTCTAATGGGCTGCTGTAAGTCGGTGGGAACACAATTCAACTTGTACATAATGGATTTATTGACAAAACTGTGGGTACTGCCACTATCTATCAGGATAAACAGTGGCTTTCCACATATGCTTCCCTTCATACGAAGTGTATTAGGGTTCTTAGATCCCGTCCAAGAATCCATAGAGATAGAACAATTAGTCATTACAAAATCCACCCGGATCAAATGGAATATCACCGCCTGGATCAAAAGGAAAAGAGTCAGATGGATCATAGAAGTACTCCTGTCCACCATCATCCTCGAAATCTTCATTTTCAGCATTGATTGTGACTGCATTAACTTCATCTATGTCATTTTCAAGGTCCTCAAGAACTAGCATACTCTGAATTTTTGGCTTGGCATTTTTGTATACACACTTTGAAGCATGGTCAGGAGTATACTTTTCTCCACACTTGAAGCATAAGCCTTTGTCCTTTCTTTCCTTGTAAAGATCCATGGGAATATTTCTGGAATTTGTATTGGCTGAAGTAGACTTAGGCTTATTGTCACCTTGCTTAAATTCAACCTTTGGACTGTTTGCTGTCCTGAAATTGCTTTGAAGCCTAGAAGCATTAAATGGAGGATAAGTTGGTATCCGTAAGCTCCCACTAGGCATATGATTGCTGCCATAATTGTTACCAACTTGCCCCTGCTTTAAAACAGTCCTTGGCTGTCCATAACTTGGCTGAAATGAAGACTCTTTCCTATACTTCCTTCCAAAGCGCTCTGCAAGCTCAATAGCCTTGAAAAGTGAAGTAGGATTTTGCGCCATAACATCAGCTGAAAAGGATGGTTCTAAACCATACATGAACTTGTGTAACTTGGCCTCATCACTGATGTTTTCCACATACATAGTCAAGTTGAGGAATTGGTTTGTATATTCTCTTACACTTAGGCTCCTTTGTTCCAAGCCATACCATCTTCGTTCTAACTTCTCTTTTTCAAGAGGTGAAACAAAGTCTTCAGCCATAAGTGCCTTGAAAGCTTCCCAATTCTCAATAAGTACATTCTCTTTCTTGATATACCTCCACCAAGTGTGAGCAAATCCTTCTAAGTGCAAGGAGGCAAAGTGTATCTTCATATCATCAGTTTTAGGGAATATGTCAAAATAAGACTCCATCTTAGATGTCCATTCCTCTAATTCTGATGGTGAAGATGATTGGCCATTGAATTTGGATAAAATAATTTTGTCCTTGAATTCTCTATCATGGAAGGGTTGCTGTCCCAAAACTGGCTGATTGGGATTTCTAAGTACAGAACCCCCAAAATGAGACTGAAATCTTCCAACAAGTGGCTGAGAATTACCATGTAATCTCCCTGTTGGTAAAGCACCCCTAGAATTCTGAGTATGCAGTCCAAAAGTTTGAGTATTGGCTCCATTCAAACTGCCATAGTCATCATGCCTTTGTGAAGCTTCTCCCACTTCATATTGACTATTGGGTATGCCTCTTCTTCCTATGATCCCATCTCCATAACCATTTTGGTTGGATGGCTGAAGTGGGACTGAGGGGTCACTATTTGAACAAGCCTTCTCATTTGCTTCTTTTGATCCCTTTTGTGACTGCATGAGTTGAGAAAATTGTGCCATAAGTTGAGCATTAGATTCTACCAACTTATCAATGGAAGCATTGGTTCGGTTAGTTGATTCCATCATCTTCTCAACAGTAGACTTCGTTTGATCAAATGATAAAATCATATGCTCCATTGCTGTCAAAATAGTCTCATGACGTTCCTTATGTCTTAGTTCATGGGCACACAAAGCGTCATTGAGTATACTAATCTCTCCTTGTTGAGGCTCTTCAGGGTTCTCTTTAAGTGTGCTTTCCATCATGGAATCCTTGATTCGCTGTGCATAGTCCTCCTGGACCTTATTTTTGCCTTTATGTCCTGCCATACTAGTGGAGTCCTGCAGTACCCCCTGTCAGTAAAACGGCTATAACTTTAGCTAGAAAACTCCGATTGCAAAACTTTTTTGTGCGAATCGAAGCTTACAATGCTCTCTTCGAGATGAGCTATAGCACGCTATAACAGGTTTAGGACAGAAAATTCTGTAACTGAATTTCAGAGTCTGAACTGTCCAGTCCTGCACCCTGTTTAGACCTGTAAGTGCCCTGTTTTGACCCTGTAATGCAAGAAAGTAACCTCAAATGGCTACCAAACCCTGCAAAGGGGTATATAGGACTTGTAGGTACCCTGTAGTACCTGCACCTGTGCTTCAATATCAAAGGGTGTACCTGTATCCACCTGTAAATACCCTGTGGGTAACCTGAAAATGCCCTGTTTTACCCTGTTTTAATCCAATAGGTACTTGAGTCGTTGGAAAGTCTTCAATCTTCAATTCTCCACTCGTTGTACTTTTGTGAGGGATAAAACGGCAGGACGGGCTCCCTACACGGGCTCCGAATCACCGGGAGGTGGGCAAAGTTCCCCCCGCGTCGGTTGGTTGCACCCCTTCAGGATCTTCGATAGTGAGGGAGGGTCACCTCTCTTTTGTCCCACTATCTCCCCCGGCATCCACCTTTTTCCTCGGTGGGAATATCAACATGGCAGAGGCTAGTATGCTAAGCAATCAGCATGATATGAAATTCCAAAAACTCCGATTGCAAAACTTTTTTGTGCGAATCGAAGCTTACAATGCCCTCTTCGAGATGAGCTATAGCACGCTATAACAGGTTTAGGACAGAAAATTCTGTAACTGAATTTCAGAGTCTGAACTGTCCAGTCCTGCACCCTGTTTAGACCTGTAAGTGCCCTGTTTTGACCCTGTAATGCAAGAAAGTAATCTCAAATGGCTACCAAACCCTGCAAAGGGGTATATAGGACCTGTGGGTACCCTGTAGTACCTGCACCTGTGCTTCAGTATCAAAGGGTGTACCTGTATCCACCTGTAAATACCCTGTGGGTAACCTGATATTGCCATGTTTTACCCTGTTTTAATCCAGTAGATACTTGAGTCGTTGGAAAGTCTTCAATCTTCAATTCTCCACTCGCTGTACCTGTGTGAGGGATAAAACGGCAGGACGGGCTCCCTACACGGGCTCCGAATCACCAGGAGGTGGGCAAAGTTCCCCCCGGGTCGGTTGGTTGCACCCCTTCGGGATCTTCGATAGTGAGGGAGGGTCACCTCTCTTTTGTCCCACTATCTCCCCCGGCATCCACCTTTTTCCTCGGTGGGAATATCAACATGGCAGAGGCTAGTGTGCTAAGCAATCAGCATGATATGCAATTCCAAAAATATTCATTCAGCCTTTCATGAGATGCAATTGATTGAGATAAGAGAACTTGAGATGGGAGAAGGGTTTTACCTATGCAATTCAGTGACTTACTGATTGCTAGTACTTACCCTTTTACAATTTTCCAATTTAGGCAAAAGAGAATCAACCAATCAATTGGATTAGAGTAAACAAAGGAATCAATCAATGTATTCAGTCCATAAGATTCAAATGTTATGCTGAAATCTCAGATTGAGGCCTTTCATTCACTGATTGAAGCTAATATGCATTAGGCAAGCATTGCATTCTTGAATAGATGAATTCAAGCAAAGGTCGGCTGAGAATTTGATGCAAATGTTCAATTCTTTAATCTCTCAGTCAAATGGCTTAAGCTCAGCAATTGGATTAATGAGAGAGATTAAAAATTGAAGAGAAATACCTTGACATGGCTGAAAATAACTTGCCAAATGCTTAATAGGGCTCCCGATTGTCCAATATTAGCAAAATAATCCATAAGGCTTGCTTATCTAATGGTTGAGACCAATCTTGAAGCTTCAAATGCTTGAAATCGAAGCATTAAACCCGTTTCCCCCAAATTTTTGCTCCATAGAAGCTCTTGATCTTCAATCTTAAGCCATCCCGTGCTTAATCCTTGCAATTTGTTGAAGAATCCTTGCTGAAATGATTCCACAGGCCAAAAGGATGAAGAATCTTCAAGAAATTGTCAAGAAATGGAAGCTTGGGCTGAAGCTTTCATGGCTGCCCATGGACTGTTCACCTAGGGTTCAAGAGATGCTGAAGAATCATGAATGGAGCTGAATCCTCCCTTGTTTGCTGAAGATTTCTCTTGCCAAGGACCAAGGAGAGTGTCAAGAGCTGGAGGTGAGGCAGGCTGAGCAAGGGCAGGGCTGGAATCAGCCCGAAAATTACGCCGCAATTTTTGGGGCTGTTTCCTGCTCCATGGCTGATGCAAAACTGAGCAACCTTGTGCTCATTCTGAAGGTCTTGATCTGAGGGAACTATTCCATGTGGTACTTGACCAAGAAACTCAGGGATAAGAGAGATATGAGCTGATCTTCAGGGCTGAACTTCCATGAAACCTGCAGGAAACTCCAGGAAAGGGGAAAGAGAAACCCCTCTTTTCAAAGTAACCACAGTTTGTTCTCAAACTAAGCCTGGTTAACCATCCTTTACCCTAGTTACCTCCATTTTTGCATAAAATTTGATGACGTCCAGCCATTTAAGCCTTTACCCGCCATATCTGACCTTGAATATCTCCAGATGTAGTCATTGCTAACTGTAGTTGTCCTGCAGCACTCCACTAGTCACTGTCTTGTACCATTTTTGTTTGAAATTGGTTTTGAAATAGGAAAATAGGAGTGAAAATGGAAGAGAATAATGGATCAAAGACTGAAGCTCTGATACCACTTGTCAGAGAGAGAACTAGGGAGAGAGAAAGAGGAGAGAGAAAGACTGTAGAGGAGAGAGAAAGACTGCAGGAAGAGAGAGAAATAGAGTGACAAGGAGAGAGAAAGACTAGAATTGGAGAGAGAAAGACAGGAAAGATGAAGAAGCCATGGAAGCTTGGAGCAAGAAGGGAGAGAAAGATTGTAAATGTATTGATATGTCAAAAGATGTGAAAAATTACAACTTCTCTCCTTATATACCAGTGTCAATGTGACATGGCATATTAATAGCATTCTAAGTATTCCCAGCTTCTTACACCTTTGGTTGTTTTGCATGTATTCTTTGTGATTGTTTGTGTTGTGGTGTGTGTGTGTTTTCCATCTGAATGGCACCTCCAGCTCCTCCTCCTATCTAGTATGTCCCACTGGTCAGTAGGGATTACTCTTCCCTACTGGCTTCCATGACATTGACACCCTGAGGGTTAGGGAAGGCTTTGCCTCTTCTCTATAAAGGAGAGCCCTTTGTTATAGCTATAGACAATTATTCTCCATTTTTTTCTCTCTCCCCCTGCCGTGTGCATGGCGGGGAGAGAGAGAGAGAGAGGGAGTGAAGTGTGGGAGGTAGGGGGCATGCAACCCCCAGGTGGTGGGTGGCACCGCCTTGCCACCTCCCCCTCCACCTATAAAGCACCCCCTGCATTGGAAGCAGTGAGCTCTTCCCTTTGTGTGGCAGCACAACAACCCCCTGACGTACAGGCAGCGGCCCACCCTCCAATGTCCACAGACAGAAGTTCCCCCTCCCCCCGTGATACGTCACCCTCCGTCCGGCAACAGCAGCATGGGCTTCTGCCAGTACGCCCCCTCCTCTATCATCAGGCAAGCATGGCGCTCCCTGGGGCTTCCGTCAGAGTACTCCACATTCTGCCCCCCCTCTCCTTGTTCGGCTGATAGCTGCGGGCCCCCGTGGACAGTGTGAAGAAGGAGAAGGAGATAAGGGGAAGGTGAAAGAGAAGTAGAAGAGGAAGAAGAAGGGGTAGAAGGAGAGAAGAGAGAAGTAGTGGAAGAAGAAGAAGAAGAAGAGGTAGTAAGAGGAGGAGAAGAGAAGCAGAGAGAGAGAGAGAGTAGGAGAAAAAGAGAAAAGAAGAAGAGGAAGATGAGAGGGAGAGAAGAAGAGAAGGAGAGAGAGAAGGGAGAGAGAAGAGAAGAGGAGGGAGAGAAAGAGAAGGAGTGGGAGAAAGAAGAGAAGAGGGAGAGAAAAAGGGAAGGAGAGAGAGAAGGGAAAGAGGAGAAGGAAAGAAGAAGAGAAGGAGAGAGAGAAGAGGAAGAGAAGAAGGAGAAGAAGAGAGAAAGAAGTAGAAGAAGGAGAGAGAGAGAGAGAGAAAGAAAGAGAGGGAGTGGGAGTTAGTGAGTAACTTCAAGGAGCCACACTCAAACCTCCCCCTCGGCGAAGGACCCCCATCCAACGATCTTCCTACCCGAACCTGTTGTCCTGAAATACATTGAGGTCCGGACTGTCCAATCTCTGTGGGGCAAATGGCTCCCAAGAAAAAAGTTGCGGGAAGCATAGGTGCCAAAGCTACCGTTGGTACCGATAATGCGGGAGAGGCAAGTGAAGCGACCAACATGACGAATGGCCCTACGTTCACAAATCAAACCCAGGTTCTTAAAGCTTTGTAATTAATTACGTTTTATTTCTTGTGAAAGAAATGAAGGGGTTAGCTACGTGCATGGGACACGGACGAGCCTTAGGCGCTAGGTTGCATGCGGCGAAATGATAGAGTATGGAGTTCACATAAGTTTATATGCATGAAATGATAGCTTTTACACACATAAAATGATAAGGTTTTCACATTATTTCACATAAAATAATAGCTTTTAAACTAGTTCAGTGCATGAATAGTCATTTGGAAATCATGCTTCACGATCATGACTAAAAGAAACACATGAAATGATAGTTTCTGATGGATAGAAACCTAGATCTTCATGAAATCCGGTGCATTAGGAATAAGTATAATTGCTTGTGAATTGTTTTATCGATCTTGCTGTGGACTATCGCAAATGGATACGCTTCTAGCTTAATTGAAGGTGGTGACCTAACCCTAAATGGATTGTTGACCCAAGTTATGCTTGGTTGTTTGACAAAGTTGTAAATCCCTTGATCAAGTGTTTTGATACATCCAAGTTAAATTTTGATTGTGCATGCAATGGGATTGCGATGCCTTGAAGCAAGAGGTTGTGCATTCAAGTGTTTGTTAATGTGGTTTTAATGATAACCCAAGTGGGGTGTGTTTGATGATTGCATGGCCGGGTCTGAGATGATTGATTGCCACAAAAACAAAAGGGATGTTTTCCCTAGTGATTGCTTTTAAGCTGGGTGCTTCAGTTGTGGTTGATTTCCTAAAGGAATAATTAAGGAAGGATGGCGCTAGCTACCCTCGTGAACCGCCAAACCCTAACCAAGGGGGTTGTGAATCCGCACCGGGAATGTGGACCAAACCCACCGCGAGAGGTCTCTCCATGGAAATTACTTGGCGTAGGAGGATGCTTGGGTGCCAGTGGGGGCTCTAGCCGTAAATCCCAATGCCTTTGGACCCTACACAAGTGTTCTACGTGACTCGAGATGGGATCTCGAGGCCTTGATACTAGTTACAAGGCGAAATCTTGGGAGGATAAACCTTCAGGTTTTTATTACCGGAAGACGGAAGGATTTTTCTGCGGAGGCAGAAAGGAACACTTAATTCTCCTGTATGGGCAGGAGACAAACATTAATCTGAAGATAAGTTAAGGAAGTGTTTGATCTTGTTTTATCTTGCTTTCATGTCAGTGCCCTAAATTACGTAAAGAAACCTGTGATTAACGGGTTAGTTAAGGAAGCTGCTTTTATGTGTCAACATAATGTGATAGATAATTAGATAACTAAAACAACCCCCGAGAGAAGCGTGGTGGATGTGACCAATGGGTCTATCCTACAGAAGAGTGGTCTTGGTTAGCCGAGAGCTTTCCTCAAAGGAAATGCTAACATGAAATGTTAGGAAAAATTCGGTCTATGACCTTAGACAATGTTGGCTAGGAACCCAGACTTCAGGTCAATCCTAGTGGGAATGGCCAGATAAGTTCCGTTGCGGGGCAGACTCGAGGGACCCTAGTTGGCAAAACCCGTGTCATTCCTTGGGAGTGCCGGGCGGCGTCTTCTAGATATATCTCTTGATGGATTGCTAAGACGTGTCCCACGATTTGAGGAGCAGGCATGTTACAAAGGAGTAGTAACCCTCTTTAGTATTGACCAAGGGCTCACAACATCCACATCTCTGCAGTACCCTCAAGAACCACTCCTTCATTCGGGGCTAGTCTAGAGCATCAACCTCGTATTGGAAATCAAAGCATTGGAGCACGCTGAAGTATACCTCATAGAATAGCATCCTAATGATGTGTGTGGTTGGCAACAACTTACTCCTCATTCTCCATATCTCTAAATTGGGCCATCTAATATCGATACATATGTGTGAATATCTCTTGCAACTCCTCATCGGTCATCCCTCAACTCATCCTACTCTCTAGGTATCATCAAACAAAGTAATCTGCACAAACAAAAAATAATGTTAGCATAATCAATATAAGGATTTAGGTAAAGCACAATAATATAACTCTTAAATAAAGGATGTTGATTGAAATGTGTATACTAAAGTACCCTTAAAAGTGAATCATCAACAAATTGAGCAACAACGGATGCAAATATAACTCGGCCTAGCTCCCCATGTCAATCTTCTAGCACAACTCAACGTACACTGGAAGTCTATAGATAGGTCACCACAGAAAGAGAAGTCCACTTCATTTTCAAAAAATTCTTGGCCTCTTGTCTCTTCATCTACATTACCCATACATATCTCCTCTATACATGCTCCAAGCCCTCTTTTCCCTCCACAATATTAATCCCTCCATCTGCATACTCTCCTCGTCTATACTAGAAACATTACTTTCATCATACACTGACACACTTCGAGGAGTTGGCAGCATAATATACCACCATCGAGATTATTAGGGGATTTGGATAGAAGATTACCTATTCAATATCATATATAAGAGTGAATCAACATTTGGGATTTTTTTGTGTCATGAAAAATTTAAAAAATAGGTCATGCACATATTCACAATGATTCTAGGACAAACCTATCGTGCAGATCTGTCTATCTTTTCTTAGAATCTATTTTCAAAAATCCAAATGGACCTCACCAAACGGTTGCCCCAGCTCCTTTCAATATCATTTTAAACCACTATAAATCAAATATAATTATGGAGAAGCTATGATAATCCACTGAGATAACACTTTCATGCAAGTTTCCAAAATACTCCATCTCATCTACTATGGTATTCGGATCTCTAGCCCGTCATCGGCTCTCTTGCTCAAACTTTTCCATGACACCATAATCGTAGATACCAAATAGTGAAATATTGAGGCTACTTCATCAGCTTTCTTGCTCATGGGTAGGTACTTCTCAAAGAGACAAACCATCTCTCCACTGCTCCCTGCCTTGTAGATTCAATAGAGGACGTCTTGATCTCCTTTTATGAGATCCATTGCACTAAATTTGACAACCTATAAATCCATTCACATATTTCTGAAGTGAGGCACCCTGCGATCGCGATCAGTAGTACAAATTGTCAGAAATGGAGAAGTATTACAAATGTCGAGTAGACACTAAATAGTGAAATATTAAGGCTGCTTGCAATCAAGGTCAGGACACACCTGACATATCTTATGTCAATCATGGGATTTCAGCCCTAATATAAAGCTGGTCAACTTTAGAAAAAGTAAACTTGAGGGAACGCATCATACCGATCGGGGTGCATATAGACCTAATAATTTGCTTCACAATGCGCTCTTCTTTAGTGGGGACAAGACCCAAGGAGTGCGAGATAGTTGCAAGTGAGCATCAGTGCTTGACTGTAGCCAAAGCGCCTCCCTCTTGCCCACCTCCTTCAAATCCATTCATGCTCCTACAATGTCTCTCTTTCCTGTGATATGGTCCCATAATAAGCTACCCACATTCTTGAAATTATACATGGGATCCAACAAATGGTTGATCTGTAACTGGGTCCAATATGGCAACTCGTAGAAAATTGACAACCGTCACATTCTACTTGGATGTGACTCCTGGTGGACCATTTTCAACTCGTACCAGCTTTGGGCATTCATTTGTGCTAGAGGTCATCCAAGAAAACCTTCCCTTAGTTCATAGCCCTTTGACAAGAAAGCAATGTGTCCTTGATATACCATCTTCTTCATGGTCTGTGACCTTTGGGAGTCTAACTGTGACCCACACAATGGACATGCATGATAACCTAAGGTAACCACCTCTATCTAGTCAACACAAACTTGAACATGCTATGTTAAATATCACCAATGAGAACTGAAGCCCACTTACCTGAGCACTCTCCAAATTCTAAAAAGTCATACATGGTCCACATGAGAATGGCTCGTATATTAGTGGAGTGTTGACTATCATGCTTGCTCATGTCTTCCACATTGATCCCCTCCTCCCACAAAATCTTGAGCTCATCAACCAATGAACAGAGATAGATGTCCATGTTCTTGACTTTGTAGCGCCCAAGAATAAGCAATGTAAGGATTAGGTGTCCTTTCTTTATAGAAAGCCATGGCAGGATGTTGTAGTTAACAAGGACTACATGCCACACACTGTAAAAAGTTGAGTAGAGACCAAATGGATATTTATGCCATCCATAGCAAGACCAAGCTGAAGATTCCTTGGCTCTCGTGTAAAGTCTAGAAAGGTGAAGTCAATGTGGCTCCATACACATGAATCTATTGATATTCATTGGACTCCATCTGTGGATCTATTTTGTGTATGCCACATTGTCAAGATTGCCATGCCCTATGTACAAAACATGTGACGTATACGTGGTATAAGTGGAAAGTGTCTGATAACCATTTGAGGAATGGTTTTCCCTTGCAAGTCCTATCAACACACTTGGAACATGTCTCCATAGTCCCGTAGTCTCCTAAAAACAACACACAATTGTTGACACATGCATGGATACTATTGTAGTCCATGCCAAGCTTTCATAACACCAATCGTGCATCATCATGAGACTCAGGAATTATATCTTCAAGTGGTAATATATGATACTTTAGCAACCTGAAAACAAATCAGAAGTAGCCTTGAGGAGCACAAGAAGTGTTTTCTATAATAGAGTTGAAAAAATCAACGGAGCATAGAATGTACCTGAACAACTCGATCACACTCACATCGCTCCACCCATACTTTGCAAACACACTTACGAGTGCAAAAGAAACATCTTCTAGTGAGATACTCAGTACCCATTATATAATGGTATGGAAGCTTCCTCTCTTAGTGGATCAAATGACTCAGCATCCATGGGCATCAATGCATTGATTATTGTCTCCATCTGAGGCTCCAAGATTGGAGGAAGGTCCGAAAGGCCTACTGTCTCCTCTGGCATTAAAGGTGTAGTTTGCAACGTGCCCTCCAATTGGTGTATCGGCTTAGGCACTCCATCCATCACATGCCCACAAAATCTTCTAACGGGCTGCAATAGGTGCATTCCATCACCTCTTTGTGCAAATTTCATAGACACATCTAATATTTTTGTATATGATATTTGATTACCTTGAGAATGTAAAGCATGATTGATGCATACTTTTCTTATCATTTTCTCAAAGTTTGAGATTGCTTAGTCAATGATCTCCGATCGAAACTTGCCAAAGTGTCGTATGTATTCTTTGGACAAGCAGTACTTTCATCTAATTGCTAGCTTGCATTGAGTGTAAGGACATGACATGTTGATTAAGATACAACTTGCGATCTTGGATATTCTGACCATCATTGTTCTCCATTTGGTCTATGCTACATAAAAAAATATGCTTTTATTCCCCTCGTTGATGATCTTCCTCCATTTTAATCTCTACTCCTCTTTCTCTCCCTTTCCCTTTATTTGTTTATCTCCCTCCATCTCTGTTTGTCCATTCCTTTTCTCTCCCTATTTCTCTGCCTTTATCTATCCCCCTCTCTATTTCTCTCCCCACCCCTCTTTCTCTCTCTCTTTCCCTTTTTTAAATTTTTTTCCCTTTATCCTTCTTTCTCTCTCTCTCATTGTTTCTTTCTCCCCCCTTCTTCCCTCCCCACTTTCACTTCTTCTCTTTTTTCCTTTCCCTTCCTTCTTCTCTCTATTTCTTTCTCTCATTTTCTCTCCACTTTCACTCAATGCATCTCATTACAATCAAAATCAAAGATAGAAAATAAAGAACTTATAAAACAAGGATATTGAAAGACCCCCATCTTCCCTCCCCACTCTCACTTCTCTCTTTTTCTCTCCCTCCCTTCTCTCTATTTCTTTCTCTCTTTTCCTCTCAACTCTCACTCAATGCATCTTGTTATAATCAAAATCAAATATAGAAAATAAAATACTTATAAAATAAGGACATTGGAAGACCCTCTCTCCTCACCTCTCTTTGTGTCTCTCTTTTCCTTCCCCCTTTATTTTTATGTCATTCCATTCTCTCTAATTCTCTCATTGTTTCTGTATTTCTCTCTCACTCCCTATTTGTTGTTCTCTCTATCTCTCTTTTTCTCCCTCTCTATTTATTTTTTCTCTCTCACTCTCTATTTGTTGTTCTCTCTATCTCTCTTTTTCTCCCTCTCTCTATCCTTTTTTCTCCCCCTCTCTCTCTTTTCTTTTCACTCTCCTTCCTCTCTTTACCTCACCCTTTTTTTCTACCTCTTCCTTCACTCTCTGTCTCTCTTTTTTCTCCCCCTCTCTTTCTCTTCCTTTGTTGCCTCTCTCTTTGTATCTCCCCCCGTTGTTTCTCTTACTCATTCTCCTCTCTCCCTCTCTTCATATCTCGTTCTCTCTTCCTATCTCTCTTTATTACCCTTACTCTCTCTCTGTCTCTATCTCTCTTTCTCTCTCATTCATATCTCTTTCTCTCTTCCTCTCTTTCTTTGTTACCTTTCTTCATTTTCTCTCTCTCTCTCGTTCTCACTTTCTCTTCCTTCCTTCTTCTCCCTCTCTCATTTCCTCTCTTTCTCTCTCTCTTTCAAAGAAGAAAAGAAGAAAACAAAGAAAAAGAAAAAAAAGAAAAAAAAAATACAAAAACAAAGCAAGAAGAGGCAATGTACCTACCTCAAAGACTCAAGGATGCCGCCTCCTCTCCACGACGTCCCTTCTTTCTCCCTTGTGCAGTTCTCCCTTTTCTTTGTGTACGACGATGATGGTAGTGATGGTGATGGTGAGAAGCTCTCCTCTCTCTTTCCCTCTTTCTCTCCCTCTCCCTCTCAAGGTGATGATCTCTCTTGCTCTCTTTTTCTCTCTCCAAAATGTTTACGGTGACAAATGCCACGCTCGAATTATCAGTCATTTTTTTTCTCAGACCAGCATTACTATTTGCATTGTAATTAGCATCACTGAGTGTTTCTATTATCATCACTTAGTGTAACTATTAGTGATGCTAAACATCACTATTAGTATTGCAAAAAGCAGTGCTAAAGCAAGTAAGCAACGATATTTGCAACGCATATAGCGACACAAATAGCAACACCGCTATTTTACTTCACAAATTGCCATTGCTATTGCCGCATTCCCTTGTAGTTTTTTTTGTTAGAATGTAAATACCAATTTTTGTTGTAGAATATTTACTAAATTTGTCCATAATGAAACCAACACCCACTTTTTCCATGTTATGAACTTGTAAATCCATGTATTTTATCCAAAGAACATTGGGCAACCTTGTAGACAGCTGATAGAGTCACTTGAGTATGTGTACGACCCAAAATGAGTATGTAATGAGTCAAAACTTACCCATGAGTCCTCGCAATAGCAATCAAGATTGACTAGTTTCCTATGGCATTACAATAGACATCAGTAAGCCTTGCCTCAACAAATACCTACAACTCTTCCTTGCTTTGAAAAATGGGATCTCTCAATACCATTGATTCATATGCAATGTGCAATATCCTTCAACATTATTACAAAATCCATACCAAAGGATTGACCATTCTATGACAAAGCCCCCAGTGCTTGTCTCCAGCTATTCCCAAAGAATCAAGATGCATACAATGCCATAGAACCACCAAGTATTTGGTCCAATCATAGCTTAGATAAGCTTTTCAAGGTAACAAAGAGTGCTCCTCTTCAAAATTGTACCATTATTGAACTAGACTTGAAGAATCCCTTATTGTCCCTCCTTCAAGCAAATGTAAATTCCAAAGATCCCATCATAAATCATCAATGTTGACCAATAATGAGTTGTTGGATCTTTTCCTTACATTCTCAGAGTGGAATATGACAAAATCCCCATGAATGGAACCTTAATGCACCAAGATTTTAGAAAAAGTTCATGGTACCCTATTTTCCAAGAGATTAAGAAAGTAAGAATACACCATATCTTATTGAATCTTGATGATATGGTCAAATGTTGATAGGGTGTTTGATGCTGAGGTGAGGATCAATCCCAAGAGTAGAGAAATGCCATAAGACCCTTCTAATCTTCAAGAATTGGATCAAGGAAGCTCATTGCCATGTTATCCATAGTAAAAATTTAAGAAGAACTTCATGATTAAAGACAATGCTTCAACCCTTGACCATTGATGGAGTGTTGAAGCCTCAAAAAGATTTCTAGGAGGATACTAAGCCAAAACCCCTTGCAAATGACCAAAATTAGACCAAAGATTGCTTGTTCTCCTATACCTCCATAGCTAGGGTTTTGAAGCTCCATGGAAGCTCAAGGGAAGGTAAGATCTTGTCCAAAAATGAAGAGTAACCAAGCTAGCATGGAATGGAGCTTGTATAGGCTCTAAAATAGAGCTCAATATTAGATGGAGGAGTATGCTACTGCCCTATTGAGCTCAATATTAGATGGGACACTTCAAGCTCGCTTGTCCCATGGTGATGGAGAAGAAGCATTGCATGACCACAAATAGTGTAGGGAGAAAACATGGACTAGATTGCTATGCTAAAATTTAGGTGCAATTTATGCTGAGGGGTAGCCTATATACATGGCATGTGCTTGATGCAATGCTCATAGTGCTTGGAATTGGGTTCTGAAGCCTTGATGTATGTGGAGTAATGGGAGGAAAAGAGATAGAAAAATTTTCCATGGAAACTTACCAAGAGCTTGGGAGATGAGAGAGAAAGCTTGTTTTCAAAAGGTAAATCCTTCTTTTTGCTCCCATAGGTCATTGTAAGCCCCTTTTTGGTAAAAAAAACCACCAATTTGGCTCCATCATGTCCATGATCTACTAAAATGGCATGGATACCACCATTTTTATCAATATCCCATTCAAATGTCTTCAATGGTAGTGATGGTTAATTATAGAAGTCTAGACATGACACAATAACCAAGATGTGTAACCACATTTACCGATTTCGACTACAAATATTGTACCTAAGACTTGAAAATGACCTACTGGTTGGATCTAAATTAAAGCTCTCATACCAATGAAATGCTAAACTAGCATCTAAGTCCTAGAATTAGGAAAATGTAACAATAAGAAATATTGAACTTCTAGTAATTCTAAGCACCAAGGAGTCCATGGGGCTGCTACAAGTACAAGGAAGAAGACATAAAAATGTAGCAACTAATGCTAATGCTAAACTAAGTGTTCTTCTTGGATTCTTGAAAATCCTATTAAAGATATTTACAATGGCACCTTGTGCCCCTTTTATATCAACCCCTAAAGCCTCCAAATTAATAGTTCTCTTTTGGCTTTCATACAATGACTTATGACTTAATTTTTGACATTATAGCTATTACTTCATTAGGGAGGTGGTAGAGGCCAAGTGCATTGAGCTTGTCAACATCCATACAAATACAAATTCTATAGATCTACTCAGTAAAAGTATATATGTGGAACAATATGCTTTAGTAGGTTGATGGGCATATAATGAGATGTCTTTTCTCATTTTATCGTACTCTATGTACATGTTGTACATTTGTCTTTTTTCTTTTACTTCTCAATGAGATACATTTTCCTTTAAGTGGGAGGTTGTTAGGGGTTAAATGCCATTTGTGCCTAGCCACCTACATTTACTTGTATACAAACTTGTACACATGTATACTACAAGTGGCAAGCATCCATGACTATCATTTGATTATTTATTCTTTTAGTGGTAAATAGAATAAGGGATGGTAGATCACACATAGTGAATGTTGGATTTTCCACACATTGGTCTCTGTTTTTCGTACTTAAACTTCCATAGCTCTTGCACTCTTCTTGCTTCCACTTGTGCTTCCACCTTTTGCTCACCTTTCAATTGTAGGATTCATATAAATGATTAGTATTTTGGTTTTTATTACTGTGCTATATTTCTATAATCAGCATC
Organism: Lygodium microphyllum; assembly: GCF_053477565.2. Classification (NCBI taxonomy): domain Eukaryota; kingdom Viridiplantae; phylum Streptophyta; class Polypodiopsida; order Schizaeales; family Lygodiaceae; genus Lygodium; species Lygodium microphyllum. The sequence goes on from NC_141161.1 coordinate 77,608,691, forward strand.
TATTATGCAAGATTTAGATGAAGCACATAACTCTCGATCCATGAATTTGTTGTCGAGAATAATTCCTTGGTGTTGGACATGTGTTTGCTAGAAATTAGGGTTCAAAAATCCTCCAAAATGTCAATCCTATGTGTCCATTTGGATCTCCAAGCCATTTGGCTATGATCCATGTAAATCTTGTATCATATCATCCATATAACATGCAATATGATGAGTCACAAAATATCTCAATTGTCAATCCAAAGTGTCAATTCACATTTTCATGCCATCCTTGTAACCAATACTTTGTAATACCCATGTGTTCATACAAAGCATTGAGTCAAATTAGACTTTACTCATTATAATGAAGTTTCTTTTTGTAAAATTATTTGGGTATTTTTGTACTATTCTTTCCATTCTCTTTCGTATAAGTGCTATGATCAATGTAAAGCTTTGAATTAAGTCTATAATTTGTGTCAGTGTACATATGAAGTGATGGAAGCACCACCCTTTATTGTGCTCCAATGCTTTTGACATGGCTGAATGCTACAAGATTTAGATATGATAATAATGTAGAATAGAATTGCATCTCCCATGTTATGACCTTGCAACAGTCATCACCAGATTTGTGTGGCAAACAATAGATTGGAGTCTTTTCCTATATATGAAGTGGTTTAGAGTTCCTTGGAGAGAGAGAGAGAGAGAGAGAGAGAGAGAGAGAGAGAGAGAGAGAGAATATGTTTTCCAACAACAACAACCCCAAAAAATAAAAAATGTCAACTTTTTTGTTAGTTATAAAGAGTTTAGCATGGATGATATTGCAAGTAACAGTCAGTCTTACAGCAATTGGGATATGGGATAGTATTGTAACTTGCTTACTCCTTTAGTCTTTTAGAATCAATAATTAACTTCTGTAGGTTATCAAAGAAGAAGGGTCTCTCAATATGATGCATGTTCCATTGATACACCTTCAAAGGGCTCCTCATGAGCACCATCCACTTATTGTAATCCTTGACCTTCAACTTGACTTGCTAATAATACATTAAATTTGCTCTATAAGCTCATGTGAATTGTTGTTTGCATTTTCAATTAGAATTCAAAATTACATCCAAAGACACACCATTTGTGGTATTGTTTAACTTTAAGAACATGCAATATTGTGCATCTATATTGGGAATAGAAAAGTCACCATGTGGATGGATGTCTACATAGGATCCACCAAGAAAAGGGAGTAGGTATCATGAAAAAGTGATTGTTGCATTACAAAAAGTTATTCAAATAATGATAATGTGATTTTAAATCTTATTTAGCTTGAATTTGGACACATGAAGACTTAGGGCCTTTTGTTGATGCTAGTACAAATTGTGATATACTTGTCATGTAATTGTGGTAGGTAATGCTTGATAGTCATCCAAGGTCTATCCCTACTCTGCCACTCCATATGAATAATCAAACTTTGATTTGATTGGGTAGCCTTAGGTCTACCTCACTACAAAGCATCCATGAGGATTGACATGAAGATTCCCAAAATACCTACAAGTCTCTAATAGCATTCTAGCACTCAATCACATTATAATCCTTCATGACTGAGAGAAAGTCAATCACTACAATTGGTTCGTAGCAGTGAGTGATAGACGAGGGGGAGTTGAACTCTACCCCTCTACCCATAAAGCAAAATCTCATCTTTCTTCCCCTAAAACATTGTGTGATCTGCTTCTAAGATCAAATCCCTGGAAAAGTCATTAATCAACTCTTTTCTAAAACGACCTAATTCCATGGCTTTTGAAATAAGTCTCGCAGCTTACTAAGACCACCTAGCTATAGGTCGAATCCATTGGGAATCCACCCTCCCACTTTTCTCAATATATTTTTAATTATTTAATACCTAACATGCTTTTTGATATTCCAAAATAGCTTCCTTAATTATCTTGTTCATAGTATTCTTTTCACGCCGTTAATTACACACACAAGAACAATGAAAACAGAATTCTCAAATAGATTTTATTCCTTTTTATTCAATTATTGTGTCTAGCTTTGTGTTTGAGACTTTAGCTCTTTCCATTAGTATTCACCTTTGCCTTGGGTTATCCTTGACCCCATTTTCAGCCCCCTTTTCACCCTGTACCCACCCTTCTTCTTGGGGTCTCTTTTGTGCACTAGATCCATGCATGGTACTCGTCAAAGATTCTTTATTATTTCCCTATCTTAGGACCAACTTTGATTATTCTTACCAGAGCCCCACTAGTTCTCATACCTCCTTAAGATATGAAAGTTCTTGGCAAGTCTAACCTTCCGTTTAAGTGGTGGTCTATACTCTAGATGGATATAAATCAACCTTGAGGAGAGTACATGCCAACCATAGTGATGCCTCTTGCAGTGAATCTACACTACATCATCACACCTTATCTGCTTTTGACTTTTGGCATACATCTTTTCATATATATCCAAAATTAGCTACATTTATCCATAACTAGATATGGCTTAAACTAAGCTAAACAACTTTATAAAGCAACAATTCCACCACTAACCTTCATCCCAACTAAGACACTTCTATTGAACAATAAATCCATATTTAACAACCAATCTCAGTCATGTTTTACTAATGAGCACTTAATCTTGATGTCATCAACCATTACTTTTTAGGTACATATAAGAACACATTTCATATTATCTCAGCCCTCATGGCCACGCACTTGCAAGGTTAGTATCTTCACTCATGCATGACCCTTTTGTATCAAGTCCATGCTTATACCAATATTCACACATGAGAACATTTCAATAAGGATTCTCATCTTACAATTGCCGTATTATTGTATAGTTTCCATTGTTGGAAACAACACCAGTATGAATTACATGTCTTGAATTCCTTATATATTTTATTATATCTATTTGTATGATACTATTTGTAAACCTTGTTCCTAGGGACAACCTATCATAATCTTAGTGGTGTAAACTTACTAACCTAATCTTTAAATATAACATGTGTTAGGATAACAATGGCTCTTCTAATATCTAAGTTGAAGGGTTGGATGCATCATTGGTAAGATTGTTTGTACCCTCTTGTTCACTACACCTTTACAAACCTTTTGTAAATACTAGTCCTTCTTGAGTAATTGCCTTCAAACGCCATATTGGGGAATATGGGAATTTTCCATAAGTTTGGGACATGTGGTCAAATCTTTGGATTTATCATAACTTAAACACTATAACTCCAAATCGAGCGCTTTATAGGCCAGTAGATTCCATTTTTCAAGTGCTTTCCAATGATAGGTCACATCATATGGTTTTGAAAAACTTATGGGCATGTTATCCGGGTGCCACCTTTTTAGTAATAAAAAAATGGGAATTGGGAGATTCCCAAACTCACTAAAATTGTGTTTTCAATACTTATCTTGCAAAATGGGGGGTACACTTTTCACATAGATTGAGGCCAATGGACTATGTTATAACCTATGTTTATCTAATTGTTATTCCTATTGTGCTCAATAATCTTCTTATACTATTACTACTACTATTACCAAATCATTTGGCAGATAGCATCTTTTGATACTTCTACCATCCAAGTGATGCTATAATCATCCCCTATTTTTAATAAGTGCAATCTAATGTAGATGTCTCCATTAGAAGTTCTTGCTGACAATTATAATCTTAACAAGGGGTGACCATAATTCTAAATAACCATCGCCCTAGACCATGGGTTACTTGAGGTAATGTGATATCTTCTGATTTATTTATTTTATTCTTCCTTTTCTATTAGACTGTGACTACCCTCGTAAAGTGATCCTTCTAACACAATGAAAGGTTTTTAATTCTATATTTAATATACTTAAGTGCAAAATTATACTATATGATCAATATTTCAAGCACATCTAAATTCTTCTAGCATGCAATATGACATTTAGTGACTCTAATCGATTATATCATTGTAGCTTCAATAATTTTGACAATTAATAAAAAAGGATCTTTAGAATTTCTAATCATGGTTTATATTTATAATCTTGAGCATGATAAAAACTTCTTCCATTCAATCAAGGGAGCTTTTAATTGGTACACATGCATTAGGAATGAGTACCACTACTATCATTATTACTATTATTAGTTAGAAAGCAAATAGAAGGTGAAAAACCTAGGGTTCCATGGGAGTGAACACATGTGTAGTCTCATTACCTGCATTTGATGGAGGCTTTGGAACAATCATATTATTTCATGGCATTATGGAAGAGGGGGAGTGAAATACGATAATCGAAAGGAAGGGCTTAGTAATGCTTCCATTGTGTTTGGTTCCATCCTTCAATTTCATAGCTCCCTCACTCTTCATTTATTCTTCTCACTATCACTCGCTCTATCTTCTCTCTATATTCTTTTACACACACACACACACACTCTCTCTCTCTCTCTCTAGCCTTTCCTTTTTACTCTTCTCTCAATTATCCGATCATCATCTTTCTTCTATTATATAATCTCTCTTCTCTTATTATTGAATGTTCTTGTATTTTATCACTCCTCTCTATTGGGCATCATCCGACTAATGTTAGTGACGGGTGGGGAAACGATGAAGGGGAGGAAGCCAAGAAGAAGATGATGTAGCAGATGACATGGGGAAGGAAAGGAAGAGGATGACAGTGGCATGCAATGACAAGGAGGAGTCGACGAGGATTATGAGGATGATAAGGATGATGGAAATGTTGACGAGAGGGAGGCCACGTGGCCTGCCCTCCCCCCCCCCCCCCCCCCCCCCCCGCCCCACACCAGGACACCACTCCCACCTCCTCTCCACGTTTCTCCCCCCCAAATAATACCACTCTCCCTCGCCTATAAAACCCCCCCAATCATAAGGAGCATAGAAATCTTGGAAGACTACGACCTATTGTTGCTCGGGTAGTGAGAGAAGGTGATAGGGAGGGAAAGAGGAGAAGAAGAAGAGGAAGAGGAAGAGAAAGGGAGAGAGAGAGAGAGAAGGAGAAGAAGAAGAGAAGAAGAAGAAGAAGAAGAAGAAGAAGAAGAGAGGGAGAGAGAGGGAGAAGAAGAGTAAGAGAGAGGGAGAGAGAGAGAGGAGAGAAGAAGAGAAGGAGGAGAAGAAGAAGGGAAGAAGAAGAAGAGGGAGAGAGAGATAGAGAGAAAGACAAAGAAGAGGGAAAAAGAGAGAGGGAGAGAGATTCTTTCCCTTCCCCTCTGAAGAGGGTGGCCACACGCATCTCTTTCTCACCCATAGCTAAGAACCTATACCCGTCTCGCGAGATTATCCCCCCACTCGCAAACTCAACTCTCTCTCCAATTGGCCCCACTAATCGAGCACAAAGTGCAGGAGTCTTGTGCAATTTGCAAAGATCAAGGATGGGGCCCCCAAGCGGAAAATGACGCACGTGGATGGAAACCCCATAATGAGCAATGAAGCCTCGGGCGAGGACATCACTGCCCATCCAACTACAGTACCGATCGTAAGTAATATATTTCCAAATTAATGAATTCTCGCTTTGATTCATGCATGAGATGCATTAGACCCGCACTAAGTTGCATGGGAAGGAATTATTGAAAAGGGTAATTTTATCGCAACATTCGAAAGATGGAGTTTACGAAGTGCATGTATCTAGGGAAGTTAGTTGCACCTAGATGCTACGTGACAAATCCATATGTAGCATGAACGGTATACAAAGTTCCAAGGTATTGTCAACTCTCCTTTCCTGGAAATTAATAGATAAAGTATATTACCACACTGGAAGTACGTTGAGCTTGCATGTTTGAAAAATCACATGGTAAGTAATCTATTCTAGAGGAAAATGAATCTCAAAACTCTAGTGCATAGTTAACATAAACAACGACCATAAGGGTTAGGACTTAGATGCCTTGAGATCCGTCCAATAGAAACTATGTTTATTAATCCTATTTGGGGTTGGGCTAGATGCAACAACAACTCTAGGGCAAGCGAAGAGCTCAAGGATTAAGAACCCTAAGTCAAAGGAAAGACCAATGCTTTTTTACTTGTTGAAGAAGGTTGGGCTATTGATCAATTAAGAGATTAATAGAACTTAGGCCTTGTATAATGCTTGTATAATGTTGAAACTTTAACATATGCCTTAGCCTAAAGAAGGGTGTGTTAAGTAAATCTTATGTAGAACCACTCCTAATCCCAAGGAAGAGAGCGAATATGTGATGGAAGGTTATCACAACTATTTTTGCAATGTTTGGAAAAGGATACCATTGATCGAATAATGTCCTAAATGCTTTTGTATTAAAACTGATTGTGGAATGTGACCTAGATGATTATTCCAAGTGTTTGTATTTGATGGTAAATGCACGGCAGGGGTCAATAATGACAAGTTGCCATGGGGAATAAAGGAATGTTTTCCTAGAAGATGATATTAGGCTAATTGCCTTGATTGTGCTTGATTCCTAATTGGATTAATTAAGGAAGGATATTTTGTGTGAGTGGATCATCTCCAAGGGCACGCCGCGTTTCAACCCAAGAGGGCACTGCTCGATTCACGGGCGGAAGGTCGAGTGGTGAAAAGGCCAACCATGGAAGTAGTTCACACTCCTAGGTCACTTGGGGTCAGTGGAGCTCTGGACACCCTTGCCGAGTCTAGAACGAAGTTGTAGACTGCCATGAGCCCAACATCTAGGGCGTTGGAAGATCCTATTCTAGATAATGGATGGAAATTATGGTGCCATGTGATTTGGACCAGTCACTTCTGCAGGGCGGCAGAAGGGGTACTTTTGTTGGACAAAAGGGATATACAATTCTCATGTATGGGTAGGAGACACAGATTAACTTGAAGATAAGATAAGGAACTTGTTTGAACTTGTTTGTAAAAAGACTTCTTGCTCTGTATTCATGTCTGTGCGATAAATTACGTGAACAAACCATGTTCCCTAAAAGGCTTAATTAAGGAAGCTGATTTTCAATATCAAACATAAATGTGATAGAACCTAATTAGAAAACTAAAGCTATCAAGGGAAGCGGGTGGGCAGAACCCCAATGGGTCTATCCTACGGCACAAGGTGGTCCTCCAAGAGAACTAGGAGGCTTCTCACAAGGTCTTACCATAATTCAAACTTAGGCATTGCTATGTTAGAACCCAATTCATGCCGTTTTAAGGGATCGGGATGGGACTATGCCCTACGAGCAGAGAGGTGGAGCAGCAAATCCCTCTCTTTCCCATTCTCTTTGAACTAAAAGTGATATGGGTCTGCTTCGGCTTGGGTATCTCTACGTAAAGTAGGATGTGCAGCAAGACCTGATGCTAGAATGCTATCAGGAGACCTTGACCACTAGGGACTCAAGTTTCAGGTCAATCCTAGTGGGTTTGGCCGTGAGCATTCCGTTTCGAGGCAGACTCAGGAAACCCTAGGCAACAAACCCCATGACATTCCATGGGAGTGCCGGGTGGCATCGCTTAGACTAGTCTCTCGATGGACTGCTAAAAACATGGTTGGACAGCCGATAGGTGGGCACGTTATAGACTATCACCTACATGTCTTGTTGATTACTCTCAATCGGTCTTCCTTTTATAGTTGGGGGGAGGGGAGTGGGAATCCCACTTATGTCAAAGGATTTTTGAGCTATTTGCATGTAGCAAGAGGAGGATAAAATATCTAAGTTTCTTAATTACAATTATCAATGTGCCAAGGGAGAGAGACTGACATCTAATCCCTAATATTTGGAAGGGATCCTCTATTGAAGGTATTTTTTGAAAATGAATTTTGGGGGAGGGGGGATATTATCTCCCTTTCCCCTTCTCTCTCTCTCTCTATATATATATATATATATATATATATATATATATATATATATATATATATATATATATATATATATATAATGGGGGGCTCATTGCTTTTTGATGGAAGGGGGTAAGAGAGAAAAGGATAATATATAAAGAATTTAATAAGGGTAAGGGTGGGAGTGTCTGTGCTTACTTGTTTGTAGGGGGGAGGGGATAAGATGATGATTGATAATGATGGGGGGGATTATGGTGGTGTGTCTAGAGTATGGGGGGGAGGAGGAGGAGGAGAGAGATGAGGAAATGATGATGATGATGATGATGATGATGGTGATGGTAGTGAGGTGGTAGCTTAGGGGGAGGGAGAGGTGGTTGTCACAATGGCCATTTGATGATGCCCCCCCCTTAATCATTGGAGGAAAGCTACACACACACACACACACACACACACACACACACACACACACACACACACACACACACACACACACACACACACACACACACACACACACACACACACACACACACACACACACACACACACACACACACACACACACACACACACACACACACACACACACACACACACACACACACACACACACACACACACACACACACACACACACACACACACACACACACACACATGGGAGTTGATCAATCGATGGCCTATTTCAAGCCACCTCCTCCTCTTCATTTTCCTTTCCTTCTTTTTAATTAAGGTATTTAAAAACTTAGGGCTTACGCCCAATTCCCATGGAGCACTTGAGAATCTTCCCATGGAGCACTTGCAAGTTGGTTGATGCATGGTCTTTGTTAATGTTATGACATTCATACTTATGTATGGTGGGAGAGAACTATTATCAAAAAGCCAACGGGGAATGTGGATGCTCCTAGAGGAAATCTCTATGAGCACAATCAGGGGGTGGAAAATAATTGTTTGATTAGTGAATATGGGGGTGGTTATGAGGGAAGAAAAATATTTATAAAATGGGGACTTTACACAAATATAAAGGTTTTCTATCTCATTGATGTCCGCAATACTAAAGGTTTGATATTGTTATGAAGCTTGAATTTAGAAATGGAACATTTTATACAAATATTCAAATTCATCACTTGTATGGTTGTTGGAACTTGTGTGAAGGTTTTGGATTCTAGAAAGAAGATTATTAATTTGATTCAAGACATTACGAAGCATCAGAAGTCAATTACATGTTTGTATCTATCAAAGCTTATGGTGACCAACTTTTTAGTTGCTCTCTTGACAAAACAATATGGGTATGTTTTCCACAATCAAAATACTTGTAGCTCTTTAGGTTCACCCAATGTGGGTATTGGATATGTTGAACTTGCACATGATCTCTAGTTGGTTTTTGAGGTGATAGGTGTTATCTATGGGAGTTGAAGAGATATATTGTGGAATACTTATGGCACAAAGGAGCCTATACATATATGAACCTAGCTTCTTCTCTCTTGAGTTTCATTGGTGTATATTTGAATGGATTTGGGTATGCCTTTGTGCTCACTCATGTTTGTCATTTTGGTTTTTAGTGCATTGGATTTTCTAGTGTTGCTCTCCTTCTCCTCATTGAATTAATTTTGGGATTTATCCTCTATGGAGAAAATTGAATGTTTAATGTAAAATTGAATAAATTTTGCTATGGAAAATCATAATTCACACTGATATACAAGTGTATCACTTGTCTAGATTCTTTGTTAATTCTTCTTACATTGTCATTTGGAAGTAATGTCAATGGTTGAAACAAAAATGTTCATATTCTTGTAGTATGTAAAGGTTGAACAATAATAGTGATACTTTATAAATGAAGTAAGGGGATGCTTTAAATTCAAAAAATGTGTTGTACTCTTAGCCTAAAGGGAATAGGGCGAGGTTGTATTCTTTTGTAAAGGTTTGTGGCCTAGTTTTAATGAATGCAAGTATGTAGTACTTGGAAGCAAAATCAGGTTATAATGTGATATAAGACATAGTAACCATCAACAATGGTTTTTTTCATGAAAGACATTGTCATGCTTGGGCAAAGAATCAAGTGATGAGTAGCAAGATCAATAGTACTTGAAACTATAAAGTTGTGAGAATGAACTACAAGTAAAACCCAAGGAAACATTTTAACAAAGGGAAGGTCTAATATACTATTATAATAGGTTAAAAGGTATGGAGGTTCTTGTGGAGGATTAAGAGGTAACAGAGAAAAGAAGAAAGGAAGTAGTCAATATTGATCTAAAGTAGCTATGGAGTAGCAAGGGCTACATTTTTTGCAAGCAAGGTAGGTTCAACAACAGCTGATGTCATGTGTTTTGGTGCAGAGAGCCTAGGCAGTTGGAGATATTCCTTGGCAATTGAAACAATTGGCAATACAATAGATTAATAGTAGTGTGGCAGCTCCTTGAGTTGTGAAGGAACATTCTAAGCATCTAATAGACATGTTTAGGTGGCATTAACATGATGATTTCTATGATTATAAATAGTAGCACCTCTCTTACAAAGGAAAAAGGATAAGGAAGATTGTTGTGGAAACAATAGTAGGGATAAGAAAAAAGCTAAGTATCCTAGGTCTAGGAAAAACTTAAATCCAACACCCTATCATGATTGTAACCTATTAATGTTCAACCAAATGACCACATATATCATACTCAATCACGATGGAATAGGTTAATAGCCTGAAATGTGTGCATAATTTTTTGCTACATAAGGCAATTTGAAAAACCTTCTCTAGCAAAGTTGGAGTCTACTTCTCATGCTAACTAATGTCGTTGCAAATTTATTATTATTTGAAAATGTAAGTTTCAAGTTGTGATAGTAGTTGGAGGTTAGCTGAATGAGAATAATAGCATGTAGAAGAAATGATGATGATTAGTTTGGGAGTGTGCCTTATGCTTTTAGCTTGAGATATTGAAAAATGAAAATCGGTAGATAGTTTGAAATTGTCATCTTGGATAGTCAAATGAGAGAATTGAAGCTAATGGCTAATGCTAAATCATGCTTCTTATTAGCTAGATAGTTGTTGTCTACATATGCTCCAATAAAGCATCATATAACCTGTAATAGTGTATGGTCCCCCTTGTAGCTTGGACTCAAGTTCCATTTTAGCCCCTTAAAATTTTGTCACCATATCTCGACCATGACTTTAGTTACTTTGAAATCATTAATATGCATCTTCATGAGTGGGTAGGGCTAAAATCTTACTAACTGGCCACTACCTATTCTTTATAGGTGGTTGCACCAAGATAGCTTGATGATGTAATCTCTACTATTTGCTACCATATTCCAAATTGTTGGTCATGTGTAGGACCATTGAGAAGAGCCTTACCCCATCAATAAATCAACATGCCAAGTATCTCTTATTATCCTCAAACATGTAAGATTATAGTCACATTTTTAATGCTTTATGAGAGGGCAATAAAGTGCCATGGCACATAAGAAGGAAGCTACTACTACAAGATTTTATGTATATGACCAATATAGCAATTTAAAGGTAAAATCAACAATGATTTGAAGGGAGTGAGATTAATTAAAGTGGAAGCATGCAAGCGAAAGCAGGAGCTATGGGAGAGAGAGAGAGAGAGAGAGAGAGAGAGAGAGAGAGAGAGAGAGAGAGAGAGAGAGAGAGAGAGAGAGAGAGAGAGAGAGAGAGAGAGAGAGAGAGAGGAGATGAGATGTAGGAACTCCAATGGTCACAATGTGTGACTGACCTTTCCTTTATTCAAATGTCATTAAAGAATAAAGAATGAAGTGACAGTGATGGGCACCTACCACCTACAATATATAGGTGTGCAGGTATTGTCAGTGTAGTAATACATGGGTAGCTAGGCACAGGCACCTTTATCCCCAACAACCTTCCATTTAAAGAGGAATGTGCCCCTAGGTGAGGAGAAAATAAGAAAAAAGTGACAAAGTACAAATGTACATAAGTTCAACATGATGAGGAAAGACGTCATCTCATCCAACACCCATCAATTTTCTAAGGAAGGAAAATTTCTATGCTTATAAACTTTTTGTGAGTAGATTTATAGGATTTGGGTCACTTGAGATCTTAACAATGCCAAGAAACCTATCCTCAACAATCTCTTTAATGAAGGGGTAATGCACCTCAATGTGTTTTGTCTTCACATGAAAGACTAGATTCTTGGCTAATTGGATAGCAATCATAGAATCCGAAATGTTATGTAGGGACCACATCAGTATGTAATAAGGCATAAGTCACCTTAGTCTAGAGTAGGCCAGGTTAAGTATAAAAGGTGGAGACAATACATGCTTTGAGGATCCTTCCTCCCACCAACTAATAGAGTGCATGCTCTTAGCCATCAAGATATGGGGTGCATACCATGTTCCATCTTGACATGAGGTGAGTATTCATGTTGCAGCATCCATCTATGATTCTAAGCCTTCTATGGTAATATTACTTCATGCCTAGCTACCTTGGCTATGGCTTCCTTGCAAACATGGTGTATTTCTTGTATTTATTCGCAAGTATGGTGTATTTCATGAATTTCTAGTTATTTGGCTTGCTATGAGAACTAGCTATTTTACATTGGTATCAAAGCATGGTTTTTGATCCATGTGATAAGTCATTTTCTTGGAGATCTAGTTAGAGCATGGTTACAGGGTAACCGAGAGGCCAAATTTTGGTCCCAGTGTTTACACAATTTAAATCGTGACTAGTGGAAGTGTTCTTTAGCAATTCAGGACCAAGTTGGTGGATTTTGAAGAAGTCTAGAAGGAAAAATGGCGGGCTCAAGGCCATTTTAGCTGGTCCTGGTCCATTTGGAAGCCATTTTGGAGTCTTCTTGGACAAAAGGATAACCTACAATAACTAAATGAGGTAAAAGAAGAGTTACTTTTGAGAAGTAGACTTTCTTTGTCCTCTTCTCAAGCTTTTCTCCAAGAATCCATGGCTTCTACTACTTCAATCTTTTACCAATGATCACTATTCCTTGATGAGACACTAAATCTTGACTCTCTGTGCCATGAGCTTCATATAGAGTAGCCTTATGCCTTGACTAAGGCAACTCTCAATTCGTAGTACATGAGGGGATGTTTGCGCTAATTAGATCCTCCCCTCCTCCACAAAATTTTCAGCTATGGTGCTATTTGCAATGGATTAATCCAAGCTTCTACCAAGATTGCTCAATCTTTAGCAAGTGAACAGTGGCATCTTTCACCTTCTTAATCATTCTTGAGCTTTCCAAACCCTGGCTATGGAAGATTTATAACAACTGTGAGTTTTCTTCAAAAAATTTTCAAAATATTAGAGGGATTTTGTTCTATCAAGCATTCTTGAGCTTCTTCAGCACTCATTGAACCGACATTGAAGATTTCTTGCAAGATTAGAGCACTTTCTTCTCTTGAATTGAGTCAAAACAGGGCAGCCACTTGATTCTTCAAAAATTTTGGGCTTGGAAGGATGGAATCATGGGACTTTTGGTTCTTTATACCTCCTAAGGCTTTTGAGCACGGGATTTTGTCAAGAATTGATGGTCTTGCTTCAATATTGCAAGAATAGGGCTTCTTCTTGGCATTGCAAGTGTATGGGCAGCATGTGCAAGCTTATGTGCTTCAATGGAAGAGTTCTCTATCAAGGATTGAAATCTTCTATCCTTTTGGATGCTCATCATTGATTCCCTTTCAAATTTCCAGCTACATTTGGGCTACAAGGATCACTTCTATCAAGCTTTTGGATATTGGAACTTTCTTGATGGAGAAATTGGAGTCTATGAGTTACAAATTCATCATGGGAATTGCAATTTGAGGATATTCTTGGCTACATCAAGTGGAAAATCAAGAATTTCAGGTATTTAACGGTAATTGGAGCTTCCATAATCATTTACTCCAACAATGAAAGAGGTATTTCTAATTTTTACTCTCAATCCCTTTAGTATCCAATTGCTTAAGCCATCCAATTATTGAAAAGGGAGAATTAAGAGTAATCCCATTTAAGAACTACCATTTGAATGCATATAAACCCAACTTAGGATTGAATAATGTTATGCTGAATTCTTTTCATCCTTCTCAATAAAAATTAGAAGCCAATTGTTAATAATCTCTTCCATTTGTTGGAAACTTTATGCCTAATCTTAACCTTGATTGCTTGATGTGATTGATTGCAATTTGGGTGTGAGTAAAATCAAGTGGTAAGTGGAATAAACTTGTAAAGCAATGAGTCACTGTTGTAGGTATTCCTTACCTATCCCCATTTCAATTTCAGCCCTATTCCATTTCCATTCTTGCATATCATGAAACGGAAAGATTTTGATTCAGTCATGCATATCATGCATTGATTATTAGAATACTAGCTTTGCCATGTATTTTTTGATCGAGGGGGAAAAAGGTCGAAGCCAGATGAGATAGCAAGACAATAGAGAGGTGGCCCTCCCTTTCTATTTAAGACTCCGTAGGGGTGCACAACCTAGCCGGAAGGAGCTTTGCACACCTTTCAAAGTTTTAGAGCCCATTTAGGTGCTCCTCCTATCATTTTATCCCTCACTACAGGTGGTGGACCATGGAAGACCACTTGGGAAAGAGTGGATGAAGATTTGAAGACTAGTGGTACTGAATAGGGCAGTTTGTGACATCCTTGAATAGATATACAGGTCTTTCCAACACGTACCTATCAGTTGTAGGTGTTTCTTGGATACCTATAGGTGCCCTACAGACCATCACAATTCTATTAGTTGTTTTGGGGTCTACAAGTACTACAGGACCATTTCAAGGTGAAATAGGGCTTCTACAGGGTGTTTACAGGTTGTAGGAATTCATAAGACAGATTCACAGTTTCTATTATATAGGAATTTTATTTGAATTAGAAATTTTAGTAATCGGGCTCCAGGAGCAAAAGTTATAGTTATTTTTCTGACAGGGGGTCTACTGAGACTACACCTAGCAGGGTGACAGGGGTGCACTATTTGAGTTTATTTCACCCATATACCCTATTGTAAGATGATATCTTGCTAAATTTGAGTATCCTTGCTATATAATCTTCCTTTGGATCAAGAAAAAATTGGCATTGGTGCAATACTAAGCAAGATATTGACAGTTTTCTTCCCTACAGTCATCTTTGACAGCACCTATCCAAAATGGCCAAAAACAAAACAAGTCATGGAGACCATTCAAGAAGACATCAAAGAATATATAAATGATCAAATAAACACTAATGAAGCCCTCAATCATGACCAACAAGATGATGTTTTAAGTGTTGGTAATGCTCATAGTGCACGATTGGGTAATGATTGAAATCCCTTGTCTCATGAACCTTTTGAAGACTCTATGCTTTCAAGAGAGATGCGTATACTGAACATTGGGATGCATGATCATTATGAGAAAATATCCAAATCCTTGGGAAAGGTTGAGAACACATCCAACAAAGTGGATGAAGGACTTCAGCAACTGGTCAAGTTTATGAAGAGTGTATTTGAAGATGTAGTAGCAGCTATCAAGGACTTGAAGACTCAAACCATATCTTTCCCACCAAATGTACCCGCTTCTCATATTGAAAATATTTTAGCCCAGCCCTCCAATATGAAAGGAAAAGGGATTGATTAGCCTATAATGTCAACATTTGAGAAAGGAGAGCCATCAACATTGAAGAGTGCTCCTTATCAGCCACCAATGTCATCAAAGCATCATGCCCGTCCTCAATTCAATTCAAGATGTGAGGTTACTTATGAAGAAGGGGAGGACCTAAGAGAAGAAGAGAATGAAGAGTTTCATGGATGTGACCCCTTCTACAAATCTTTTTCCTCTAAATCTACCATCAAGAAAAAAGAATCGAACTTTCATGATAAGAGTGGAAGATTTGATGAAAGAAGGTCATTTCATGATATCACCAACAAAGATAAATCATTCATGGTTAGCCCACTAATGGACAGTGTCATTCTTTTGGATTGGCATAATCGAATCATAATGGTAATAATTCTAGACAAAACTCTTTTGGAAGAGATTCAATGACTAGAGATTCTTGGAGACAATCATCTCTTGGGTAGCACTCCAACAATTTCCAGCCAACCTATAATGAAAGGGAGTACAAAGAAAATATTACCATTTCCAACTTCAAAGGGGATAATGTATCTCCAACGGATTGGGAAGAATGGGTAAACAAGTTAGATATGTACTTCACACTTTTCCCTCGCCATGATGAAGCTAAGATCTATTTTGCGGCACTTCATCTTGAAGGCTACATGCATACGTGGTGGAGATATATGCAAAAAGTTGGTCACAATGTTGCTTCTTGGGAAGATTTTAAGAAGGCAATGTTGGAGGTATTTGTCTCTCCAATGGAGAAAGAAAGATTGCAAAGAAGATGGTATGTTCTTCAACAAAGGGGCATGTCCATTCGTGATTACTCTAATATGTTCATTAATCTTTCTATGTACATTGAAGGGATTGATGATTTGGCCAAGTTGAACAAATACATCTTTGGTTTAGATTCAGCCCTCGCTTCGAAAGTTGGTGCAATGCAACCCAAGACAATTCATGAAGCCATTTTGTATGCCGAAAGGTATGGGCAAAAATATAGAAGAGACTCAATGGGGGTTCAGCCAAAAAGTACAAGGTATTCATTACCTAATCAGTCTTCAAGGGTTGGAGCACATTTCAGCCAACAAAGGGATGTTTATAGGCAAGAAGGTAAGGAAACTAGTACTTACAACATTATTTACAGCAAGTTTCCTACATATCCAATGGTCTATGGATCAAAACCAAGTGGAGGAAATGGCTATAGGCCAATGGATAAAGCAAAACAAAGCTTTCAAGGGCTAAAAATGCACAACAAAGAAAAGTGGACACAAGACCATAGGCTAGAAAGCAAATCCAAAAATAGCAAGCTTAACTTTTTCATTATCAATGAACCAGATGAAGATGAAAGTGAAGAGGGGAATGTTTTTCATGTGGAAGCAAACCCTATGTTTGAAGAAATGCATGATAAGGAAGAAGGAAATAATGATGAATTTTATGATATTGTGGACAACTTTTCTTTTGATCCTGGTGGTTCTTTATGTGCAATTTCTCATGATGCATGGACCGGTTGTAAGGGAGAAAACACCCTTAGACTTGAGGGGCTGATCAATGGAAGAATGGTTCACGTTTTTATTAATACGGACAGCACCCATAGCTTCATTAGTACCAAATCTTTGCATGGGTTGAGATTGCTTCCTCAATAAATGCAAGTGTCATTGAAGATCCTAGTGGCTAATGGAGCTTATGAATCAAGTAATGAAGTATACCTACACACTCCTATCACTCTATCTCCTTCATGTACTATGGAAGTGGACTTGATCACTTTGGAAATGGGTCTCATAGATATTGTCATTGGCTGCAATTGGTTGAAAACCATTGGAAATTTTTCTTCAGACTTGAAAAACATGGTGATAGAGTTCCAATGGAATGGATAGCATATAATATTGAAGGGCATTGGTAAAAAGCATATGGAACTCATCTCTAAGAAGAAGATGCGTAAAGAAATCAATGCACAGTCATGCATATTCACTCTTTTTCTTACGAAATTGGATGAAGAGCAGTTACCAAATAAGCCATCATCTTTTTCAAAGCAAAAGGATCGAAGAATGGAAGAGCTATTGGATAAATACAAAGATTTATTTCATCAACCATCATCTTTGCCTCCAAAAAAAGAGGTAGATCACCCTATTGACTTGCTGCCCAACGTAAAACCCATTAATAAACCTCCCTATCGCTTATCAAATATGTGACCAAATATTGACCATCCTATAAATTTCCAAAGTACATGAAATTTTCCAAACTCCCCAATATAGTGTTCTAGGGAGTAGCTAGTGTTGAGCTCCAGATGAACCACTTTGTGTGGGAATAATAGAGTCGAAGTGGATTTATGCTGCATTTGGTTCATGGAGAATGGGAAACGAGAGGGATGCGAAGCTCAACCTCTCTGCCCATAAGGCATGGTCCCATTCTGCTCCCCTAAAACAACATAAACCGGATTCTAGCTCTACTGAATCTAGGTCTTCACAGTATCGTTTTCACGTCTTTTGAGAAAATTTCCCAGCTAACCAGGACCACCCTTCCATAGGACGGACCCAAGTTGTGTTCACCACACTTTCCTTGGGTTGCTTAGTTATCTAATTACCTACCACATTATGTTTGACATGCAAAGGCAGCTTCCTTAGTTAATCAATTTAAACACGACTTCCTTCACGTAACGAGTTAATCAACCCTGGCTTCTGCAAGCATTCTTTCGCATTCTGCCACTGCCAGGCGTTCGGTCAAGTCCCTCACCCTGTCAAAATTATTCCTTTCCCAATCCATAGCTCTTTCCTCCATCCTTTTTCTCTCTTCCTCTAGTTGGCTCGCCAGGGTGGTCACTACCTGTTGCTGCTCATTTGTTAAAAATCACAACTGGTTCCTTTCTCTTAACTTCTGAGCCAGCTGCTCTTCAGCAATCCCTTTGGCTTGATCTACAATGCTGATCCTTTGGTGCACCTCGGCCAGTACTTCTGATTTTTCCTGCACCAGCTGCTCTTGGCTTTGGATCTCAGCAAGGAATAGCCTTTTTTGATTGAAAGCCATGGCCATGAGGGCCTCTACATCTTCCAGGGAGGTCTCCAACGCATCTTGTAATCTTTGCACTTCATCTTGTAGCCGTTTTGCTTCTGTTGCTGAGACTCTTGGCCCTTCACTCTTCAGAAACTCGATTTCACTTATTAATCTATTTTGTTCTTCCAGCTCTTGCCACAAACGGAGCTCCATGGTATGTTCTTGTGGTATACTGGCTTCGCCTTCCTGAACCTCCTGTCTTAGCATTTCCACCCGAGTGACCTTTTGCTATAGATCATTGTATTGCTGCACTAGTAGCTTTAGACTCCTTTGCTCTGCCACCAGGTTCTGCTCTTCATTTTCCAGCCTTTGTCTAAGGCGGCTTTCGTTGTCCTGGGCTTCCTTTGTTTTTGCTACTAGCTGGTCCTGTAGGGCCTTCATTTCTCTTCGTCGGTCGGCTCCCTGCCTTGAGACTTCTAGCCTAAGAGAGGCTGACGTTTCTTTTTCTTTTTCTAGCTCCATCAAGGCCACTTTCTTCTCTTCCTTTGCCTTGTCTAGTTGTGCCAATAGCTCAGCCACATATGCGTCATAATCCGTGTCGGCAGGCATGGGAGTATGGGGTGTGGTGGTTGATGCCTCCAGCCTTTGTCTTTTAGGGTCTTGCCGTGACTCTGCATCTGCGGCAGTGGGCCTTTTCAATCAGGTTTTTGGCACGATCTCGGCCACTTTTCTCACTAGCATTTGCACCATGTTCATTAGCTGTGCCGTGTCGAGGGGAGGTGTGGATTGTGTAGTGGTTGCAGTCGTGGTTTCACTCGTTGCAGGCACAAAAGAGGAAGGAAGTGGATATAGTAGGGAATTTCCCTTGCCTACAGCCACTGGAACTGCTTCCACACTTGAACTAGCTTCGGCTTTATGACGGGGGCTCACAGGTTCGAGCTCTCCACCCTCGTGGGTCTCTTCCATAGATCTTCGTGTAGCCTCTACCAACTCGGCCAGCTCCTTCAGTCTCTGCTCTTCAGCTTCTTCTTCTGCCCTTCTTTTCCTGTCCTCTTCTGCCTTCTTTGATTCTTCTCTTATCTTTACAAGCTCTTCCTCCTTCTTTCTTCCTCAGCCCTCCTAGACTCTCTTTGAGCCCTCTTGATTTCAGCTCGTTCATCTTTGCTTAATTCCTCTTTCCTTTCCTTCTGTCTTCTATCCCCTTTCTTTTGTCCTTCTGGTTTGCTTGCTTGTGCAGGCGGCACCTCCTGTTCTCCCTTGTCACTTATCGTTCTTTCACTTGATTCTTCTCCTTCGTGGTGAGGTGGGCTTTGATGTGCAGCTTACTCTTCCCTGACTCCAGCATCCTTCATTGCTTCATCTATGATGGCTGTCAAAACACCACCATATCTAATTGTGGCCGCCTTTGAGGCAGGTTTCTTCCTTGTGGAGTGTGCTGTTGAGGCAGGGGATTCTCCTCCTGCTGGTGCTTCCGCTGGAGTGAGAAGGGCAGCTGAGCTTTGAATGGTTTTCTGCACGAACCCATTCGAGTCTACCTCCTCAGGGACTCCTGTTGCGATGCTTTCTAACAACGGGACCCCGATCCTGTTCATCAATGCATTGTACCTTTGGCCCGAGAAGAGTGTGTGGATCATCTTCGCTTGCAATTTCACTACTGGATCCGGGATGTCAGCCAAGCTAATTCCGTCCACGGTGTGCACCTCTTCTTTCTTTACCCCCAGCATGGCGTAAACATCCCTTGTCGGCCACCTCTCTTTCTTGGGTATGAGCCCCAAGGCCTTCTCTACGATTGCCGCATTGAGGGGCACTTCAACTCTTCTTTCCTACTCCCCTGTCCTCACCGTGACAATGCCACAGTTCTTGCCCTTATCAAAGTTCCTCAAAAATTTAGCACACATGCCGTAATCCACGGCCTACCCCATCTTTTCCACATACTTTGGAGGTGGCATCTGTCCACCAATTCTTTGACTGCAGGTTCCTCCAAGATGGCCTCATCCAGGTTCATCGTGTGCTTGAAGGTGAATTGACTGAATCCTCGTGTCTCGACGCTGATGCCGAACTTGGTCATCTCTTCTTCAGAAAATGGGAGTTTGTCCCCTTTGTCTTGTCCTACCATGGTGGTTACCTGTCAACACACCATGCCAACATTAGTGCTTAAAAATCGGCTTATTTCTAACAAAACTCAATTTTGAGAGAAGAATGTGTGTCAAAAATTGGTATACTTGCTTAGAGGCTTGAATTTTAGAGACAAGCTCACAGTAGCAATCGCTATTGTTTTCCCTTTGCAGTATCTTCCATTGAGACTCAATTAATCATAACATTCTGCTAGATAGCATGACTCTCATTTTGCTGACTCTCATTTTGCTCTGCTCTTGCTCACATTCCCCCCCCCCCCGTCTTGGACCTTTCAAGGAATCCTTCCTAGGATTAGCACATGAAGTACGAGGCAAAGGCTGTTTTCGTGGATTGACTTACTTAGCCAATAACCAATCATAGAAGCTTGGATTGTATTCAAGTTGGGCATGGCAATCAAGAGCAGATGGTTGGATGGAGACTTGGGAGATGTAGGTCAAGACATCGTGAAAGAGATCTCCAGTATTAAGGCGGCTTGCAACATGTAATTCCTCTTCCGTAAGGAATTGGTTTCCCCTTCCCTTTAGGATCATTCACACTCAGCTACCCTTATCCCCTTCATAAGGAGGATTCACATGCTTATACACTCAATAGTAACCCTATCATCTAAATGATAGTCTGTCTCTCTTGAATTTTATCTTTCCTCTTTGTATAATTCTCTCTCTGTTTCCCCCCTCTCTTTCTCTCTTCTTCTTCTTCTTCTTCTTCTTCTTCTTCTTCTTCTTCTTCTTCTTCCTCTCTCTCTCTCTCCAAATTTTTTCTTTTATCTCTCTTTCTTAAATTTTATCTTTCCTCTCTATAATTCTCTTTCTTCTATTCTCTCTGCCTTGTCTCCTCGCTTCTCTCTCTCTCTCTCTCCTCTTTTTTCCTGTAATAACCTAAATTTTCCCCCTGTACATGAAGGGGAGGTTAAGGGGGCATTAATGGGGGGATTAAATAAGAAAAGGTAAAAGAAAAAAGGGGTCACAACCGCTAACTACTGCACGTCACCATCATCATCTTCACCGAGCTCATTGCCACCTACTCCACCATCACATGATCTTACCGAGGTCTCCATACAATCAGCTATTCAAAGCGGCACCGACACTTGGCATTCGCAAGATGAGAGAAGGAGAAGAAATCAAACGACTATCAAAAGGTTTACTACCTTAAACAATAAGCCTATATATGCTAGAGATAGCCACTGGAAAAGCTAATACCATTTTGCACACCCGTTGTGTGTGTGTGTGTGTGTATAGAGAGAGAGAGAGAAGAGGAAGGAGAAGGGAGGAGAAGAGAGAAAGAAGTGAAGAAAGAGAAGAGAAGAGAAGAGAAGAAGGGAGAGGGAGAGAAGAAGTAAAAAGAAGGAGAGCAGAAGGGAGAAGAGAAGAGAAGAGAGGAAGAAGTGAAGACAATGGAGAGAACAAGGGAGAGGGAGAGAAGAAGTAGAAAGGGAGAAGATGAGAAGAAGAGGAGAAAGGAAGGAAAGTAGAAGAGGTTTAGAGAAGAAGAAGAAGAGAAGAAACATAGAAGAGGTGAGGAGAAGGAGACGAGGAAGGGAGTTGAAAGAGTAAAGAAGAATAATGAGACGGGGAAGGGAGTGAGAACAAACAAAACATTTCAAAGTACAAGAGGAGTACCACCCCGACTCCTTCAATACAAGTATTTCCTACCTAGTATGAGTGCGACCCATAAGGAACCACCGTAAGATCCATTGAGAGTTTATCAAGACCATTAAACTTGAAGCTCGTCTCACAAGGCACCTTCTCGCAATGGCCCCCAAGTGGAGATATTCTGGAGTGAGGGGTAGGGGGGTTACTGACACGGTGACAAATGTGGTCAACACGCCATCTTACACATAGCATAAGATCAAGTTACTTTATCAATTTATGCTCATTAAATACATGGTTAAAAATGTATAAATAGGACATATAGAGATTTATTAAGTCAAAATTGTATAAATTCAAAGATACGGTAAAATTGTATAATATCATATTGAATAACTATCTTGAGATCCTTATAAATGAATAGTTACATAATGAATCAAATTCTTTCGTATTTATAAATCATGAAAAAAAATGGAAAAATAAAAGTAGCATAAAGCCTAATTCCTTTACATCTAGAAATCATGGTAGGATAAAAAATTACATTGAGAACACTACAAGGATTTAAACCTATACTGACGGCAGGTAGCAACGCAGGTAGCGGCGTCGCTATTTGCGACGCAAATAGCGACGCCCCACAGGGAAAAAAAACAGGCCAAAACTGAGCGCGGGTTCATTTCGCATATTTTTGTCGATCGTTTTGAGAGGGAGAGTGAGAGAGAGAGCGACCATCGTGAGAGAGGGAGAGGAAGAAGGCTTGCCACTGCCACCGTAGTTCGTGAAGGAGAGGAGGAGCCTTCATCGCGAAGAGGAGCCGCCAAACCCTCGCCATATCTCATCGGTGAGTCCATTCTCTCCTTCTTTTGCTTGTTTAGGATTTAATTCTCTTTCTCTTTTACTTGTTTAGGAGAGGAAATGAGAGAGAAAGAGAGGGAGAGGGAGAGGGAGAGGGAGGGAGAGAAAAAGAAAGAGAGAGAAAGAGAAAGAGAAAGAGAAAGAGAAAGAGAGGGAGAGGAAGGGGGAGGGGGAGGGGGAGGAAATGAGAGAGGGAGAGAGAGAAAGAGAGGGAGAGGGACTGGGAGTGGGAGAGGGAGGAAATGAGAGAGGGAGAGTGCATTCTCTATCTCCCTCTCCCTTTTGCTTTTATAATTTGTGTATATATATTGAGAGAGGGAGAGGAAATGAGAGAGAAAGAGAGGGAGAGGGAGAGGGAGGGGGAGGGAGGGAGAGGGAGAGGGAGGGAGAGAGAGGAAATGGAAGAGGGAGGGGGATGAAATGAGAGAACGAGAGAGAGGGAGAGAAAGAGAAAGAGAAAGAGAGGGAGAGGGGGGGGGGGGAGGAAACGAGAGAGGGAGAGAAAGAGAAAGAGAGGGAGAGGGAGAGGGAGGAAATGAGAGAGGGAGAGGGAGGGAGAGTCCTCTCCCTTTTGCTTTTATAATTTGTGTATATATATTGAGAGAGGGAGAGGAAATGAGAGAGAAATAGAGGGAGAGGGAGGAAATGGGGAAGGGAGGGAGAGGGGGAGGAAGGGAGAGTGAGAGGGAGGAAATGGAAGATAGAGGGGGATGAAATGATCGAGACAACGAGAGAGAGGGAGAGTGTATTCTCTCTCTTATTTATTTAATTTTTGTATAATTTGTATATAATGTGAGAGGGAGAAGAAATGAGGGAGAGGGAGAGGGAGAAAGAGAGTGAAATTAAAGAGAGGGAGAGGGAGGAAATGGGAGAGCGAGGGGGAGGAAATGAGAGAGAAAGAGAGGAAGAGAGAGAGAGAATGAGAGAGTGTGTGTATTCTCTCTCTAGAAAGAGAGGGAAATCAAAGAGAGGGAGAGGGAGGGGGAGGAAGAGAGAGAAAATGAGAGAGGGAGAGGGAGAGGGAGAGGGAATGAGAGAGAGAGAGGGAGAGGGGAGAGAGACGAAAACATAATACGGAAATGAGAGAGGGAGAGGGAGGGAGAAGAAATGAGAGAAGGAGAGGAAGAGAGCAAAAGGAAATGAGAGAGGGAGAGGAGAGAGAAAAAAAGAGAGAATGAGAAGAGAGAGAAAAAGAGATAAGATGTTAAACATAATAGGCAAATAGAGCAAGAGAGGGTATAGGTGAGGGTGAGGGCGAGGGAGGGAGAGGAGAGAGAAAAAGAGAAAAAATTATTAAAAATAATAGAGAAAGAGAAAAAGAGAGGGTCAGGGTGAAGAAGGGACAAGAAATGAGAGAGGGAGAGAAAGAGAGAAAGGTAAATGAGAGAGGGAGAGGAGAGAGACGAAAAAATGAGAGAGAGAGAGAGAGGAGAGAGAAAAAGAGAGAAAAATCATTAAACCTAATAGGGAAAGAGAGATAGAAAGAGAGGGTGAGGGCGAGAGAGGGAGAGGAGAGAGAAAAAGAGAAAAACTATTAAACCTAATAGGGAAAGAGAGAAAGAGAGGGTGAGGGCGAGGGAGGGAGAGGAGAGAGAAAAAGGAAATGAGAGAGAGAGAGAGAGAGGAGAGAGAAAAATGAATGAGAGAGGGCAAGGGAGGGAGAGGAATGTGAGAGAGAGGAGAGAGAAAAAGAGAGAGGGAGGGAGAGGAATGAGAGGGAGAGTAGAGAGAGAAAAGGAAATGAGAGAGAGAGAGAGGAGAGAGAAAAAGAAAAATATCATTATACCTAATAGGGAAAGAGAGAAAGAGAGGGTGAGGGCGAGGGAGGGAGAGGAAATGAGAGAGGAAGAGGAGAGAGAAAAGGAAATGAGAGAGAGAGGAGAGAGAAAAATAGAAATATCATTAAACCTAATAGGAAAAGAGAGAAAGAGAGGGTGAGGGCGAGGGAGGGAGAGGAAATGAGAGAGGGAGAGGAGAGAGAAAAAGGAATGAGAGAGAGAGGAGAGATAAAAAGAGAAATATCATTAAACCTAATAGGGAAAGAGAGAAAGAGAGGGTGAGGGCAAGGGAGGGAGAGCTTAATATGGGACCACATCACAGGAAAGAGAGACACTATAGGGGCACGAATGGATTTGAAGGAGGTAGGTAAGATGGAGGCGCTTTGGCCGTAGTCGAGTACTGATGATCGCGTGCAGCTTCCTCACACTCCTTGGGTTTTATCCACTAAAGAAGAGCGCATTGTGAAGCAAGTAATCAAGTCTATCCGCACTCCGACAGGTATGATGCATTCTCTCAGGTCCGCATTTTCTAAAGACCACCAATTATCAGGGCTAAAATCCCATGACTGGCATAAGATATGTCAGGTTTGTACTAGGAATGGATTGTAATTAGCGTGAGCATTTTACTATTTGGAATGTAGCCATTATTCATAATGCTTTCTCATTTGTGGCAGCTTGTACTACCGATCGTGATCGCAGGATGTCTTACTCCAGAAATACGCGGGGCCATTTACAGGTTGTCGACTTTGGTGCAATGGATCTCACAGAAGGAGATTAAGACGTCCTCTATTGAATCCGCCAGGCGGGGAGCAGTGGAGACGATCTGTCTCTTTGAGAAATACTTGCCCACCAGCATGCTCACGATACAAATCCACCTTCTTATGCATCTTGTGGTGGATGAAGTGGAGATTGCTGGACTTGTCCATATGTGATGGATGTTCTTCTTGGAGCGCTTCATGAAAACCTTGAAAGGCTTTGTGCGACAATGAGCTCGGCCAGAAGATAGCATGGCCGAAGGTTGGTTGGTGTCTGAGGCGCTAGTGCATATTTCACAATGGCTACCAACGGTGGAACTAGACAATGAAATGCTATGGTCGCTGAAGGACGATGATAGACTGACTGGAGATGTGGTGGTTGGAAATGGGGTAGAAAAAAGAATGGATGCCTCAATGGAAGAGAAGGTGAATCGCTTTTGTATGTTGCACCATGCCTCTATGGAGACGTGGCTCGCCAAGTACCAGATCGCTAGGCAAGATCGAGAGGAAGCGCGAGCTGAATTCTGACGTAGTATGCGTCATCGACCGATTCGATATCCCGAAGGCATAGAGGAGATGCCACGGTTTATGTCAACGCGATGGTTGCATGGAGCTTTGATCGCAGCGTCTCGCGAAGGGACAGAGGTCTCAATGGAGGAGTGGGAATTCTCGAGGAGATATAGTTCAAAGGTGATGAGGGGTTTAGAATCTGTCGTATCTAAATTTTATATGCGATATCTAATTTGAGTGTTTCAATGTACAGTACAAAATATATAGTGCAGCGTGGTCGCGCGGACAGCATTTTCGCGTGGAGCGTATTGACAAAATGCGCTCCACAATGGACTGTGATATCATGACAAGGTTCGAGCAAGAAAGCCGGCGACGAGCAACGGATCCAAACATGGTTGTGGATGGGATGGAGTATTTTGGGAACTTGCAAAGTATTGTTACGGTGGATTACTGTAGCTTCTCCATGATACTATTCGATGTGTAGTGGTTCAAAGTGGTACTTGGAGGAGTTGGAGCAACAGTTTGACGAGGTCCATCTAAATCTCTCGAAATAGATTCCGAAAAAAAATGGACGGATTTGCGTGACACCTTTGTGTTGTCGGCCTATTGTGAACAGGTGCATGGACTCATTTGCTTGCTAATTGTATTACAACATGGTTTATGTCACAATGGTTTGAACTCTCTTGTACATGTTTGTGAACAAGTAATCTTCTATCCAAACCCCCGACAACCTCGATGGTGGTATGTTATACCTTCAACTCCCCGAAGTGCGAGAGTATATGATCAAAGTGATGTTCCGAGCATAGATGAAGATAATATGCAAATAGAGGGGTTGATATTGCAAGGGGTGGAGGCCGTCGAAAGCTTGGAGCCAGCATCAGCTAACAATGATGGAAATACAGGAGTCCAAGAATGCTTTGAGAATGAGGCGAACTCATTCTTTTGTGGTGACATGTCTATCGACCTTCTAGTGTATGCGGAGTTGTGTTAGGAGATTAATATGGGACCATAGAATACTTCATACTTGGAGCATCCACTTAATTCGTTGACCAATCGCTTATAAGGGTACATAAGATATGCATTTTAAGTGAGATTTTTTAAAATGATTTATATTACTGTGCTTTGTATGATTTAAATTGATTATTCTAATATCATTTTTTGTCTGTGCATATGACATTTTCAGGATGAGTCGAGGGATGAGCGATGAGGAGTTACAGGACATCTTTGCACGCATGTCTCCAGACCAGATCGCCAGATTTAGAGAGATGGCAGACCAGGAGTTGTCTGGGTCTTCGTTAGGGCGCTCTACTAGATCTGCTTCAGCACGATCGGATGCTTCAGCTTCGAGCAGACGAGCTTGATGCTCATGACTTAGGCCAGAGGGAGGGAGTGCATTGGGATCAAGGAGATGCTGCAGAGATACAGAGACAGTGAGCCCGTGGTCGACACGGGATACAGGTGCGACTCCTCGCTCTCGTGGATCTTCTAGGGAGCGTGCCTCAGGCTCAGGTGGATGCTGTGGAGACACGGACACGGTGTCTCCGTCTCATCGTTCAGCTGGAGCTATGTCACCTCCAGGATTTGTCACACCTGTGGAGACGTCTACTCCAGTTACTCCGGCTTTTGTGCAGCCGTCAACAGGTGGCACCCCTGTGGGTGCCACTCCGAGAGATATTATCCCTGTCGGTACACCGGATGCACAGGGGTCTCCTGGATATGTCCAGGAGCGTGGACGCAGATGGGAGAGGACCCATCTTAGGCAAACTCCAGGGGGTTATGGATATCTAGTCGATAGTAGGTCAGGAGCCATCATCATGAATGATGAGGGGAGGAGGGTGATGGCTCGCATGAAAGAGTTGTACCAACAAGTTTTTCGGCACAACATCTTGGATCATTGGAAGAACATACCGGAGGGGAGCAATGACTACATAGTAGCATCCTTGCACGAGGAGTTTCCGGTGCCAGCTGTAGTAGATAGATTCTCTACGGGCTGGATGATGGATTGCATGCATGCATACATGTCACATAGACGATCCGACGCACGCAAGGCAATCAAGAGCGGGGCTGCAAAGCCCGAGTGATTAGATGCAGATGACTGGCACCGACTGAGGGAGGAGGCTATAGATTCTCCAGGACATTGGAGTCAGCAATGCGAGGCGGCGAGGGCACGACTCGAGGCAGGAGTGGTCCATCATCTTGGGAGTGGCGGCCACAGGACATATTTGGAGGACTTTGTAAGTTTTTCTTTTGTTTTGCTTGTTTATTTTGTTGAAATATTCTTTGTACTGATAATCATGTTTCTAACAGTTAGCATTTTGTTTTCTTTGCAGCACTCCATTACAAATCGCGATCCGACTGGCCTTGAGACTCGATATGCAGAGAAGTACGGTCTCACTACATTGATCGACCTCTTGAGAGAATACCAAAGAAATAGATTATCAATATTTGGAGCTGTTGAGAGAATACCAAAGAAATAGTCTTGAGAGAAATAGATTATCAATATTTGGAGCTCTTTAGAGAATACCAAAGAAATAGTGATCATACTGTAAGAAAATCTATCTTTTATTCATCAACAAGCTTGTTTTCATCCGCTATGCAACCACAATAGTAAAAAGTTTGTTTTCATCCTCTATGCAACCACAATAGGAAAAAGAGCACCAAGCACAATAAATCTTCACGCAACATTATAGCAAGAATCTTCAACGGCTTTATCTTTAACAAAATTGATCACATTCTTCATGTTCTTCCTAGAAACCATCAAAGAACCACAAAAACACAAAAGAATGATCCGCTTTGAATGAAATTTCATCACATAGTAGTCTCATCTTCAATGTCTTCATAGTCTTTCTCAATCTCTCATATAGATACAATGTTTTTATAAGCATAGAAATGACTATCTCTCATACTTGATCTCTCTCGAGGCAGGAGTGGTCCATCATCTTGGGAGTGGCGGCCACAGGACATATTTGGAGGACTTTGTAAGTTTTTCTTTTGTTTTGCTTGTTTATTTTTTTGAAATATTCTTTGTATTGATAATCATGTTTCTAACAGTTAGCATTTTGTTTTCTTTGCAGCACTCCATTACAAATCGCGATCCGACTGGCCTTGAGACTCGATATGCAGAGCAGCATGGTCTCATTACATTGACCGAGCTCTTGAGAGAATACCAAAGAAATAGTGATCTTACTGTAAGAAAATCTATCTTTTATTCATCAACAAGCTTGTTTTCATCCTCTATGCAACCACAATAGGAAAAAGTTTGTTTTCATCCTCTATGCAACCACAATAGGAAAAAGAGCACCAAGCACAATAAATCTTCACGCAACTTTATAGCAAGAAACTTCAATGGCTTTATCTTTAACAAAATTGATCACATTCTTCATGTTCTTCCTAGAAACCATCAAAGAACCACAAAAACACAAAAGAATGATCCGCTTTGAATGAAATTTCATCACATAGTAGTCTCATCTTCAATGTCTTCATAGTCTTTCTCAATCTCTCATATAGATACAATGTTTTTATAAGTATAGAAATGACTATCTCTCATACTTGATCTCTCTCTCACATATTCTCACTCAATAGTACAACAAAATTATAACCAATAATCCTCAATAACCCTCTCTTGGTCATGGATACCCCTTCCAAGAGGTATGCTTGATATGAAGAGTCACACCATAGCCACTTTAGTGTCCCTTAAGAGCTCACTACTATTAGTGTCACTATAGTCTTTACTTCAAGTCTTCTTCAGCTACTTCTTCTACTTCTTTAAGCTAGTTTGAGCTTGCATTCTTCCTCTTTCACGATTAGAAAACATTCCCAAGTTAAACATCCATCCTAGAGAACATTCACAGAGCAACATAACAAAAATAGAACAAAGATAGAGGCTCTATAGAAGCCTAATAGAGGGTCAACAGAAAGCATAAAAACCATACAGCTTCAACCAAATCCACTTCAAACCATCGAAAACCATTCAACACACTCAATCAATCCTCAAAAGACTTATTCACCATCTCAGCCTTACCAACAAAAAGAAAACACGTCAAAACATATGCAAATTAGACCTAACAAAACCAAACAAACTCATTACAGAACCTATTAGAATATCATATCTCCAGCAAAAACCATCATGACTCTCCCAAACATACCCAAACTATCCCAACCCACTTCTAAAGTCATCAAAGTTCAATCAACACATCCTCATATAAACCAAAAACCATCCAAAAATTAAAAAAGAAACTAAAAATACA
This sequence comes from Lygodium microphyllum, assembly GCF_053477565.2. Lineage (NCBI taxonomy): Eukaryota > Viridiplantae > Streptophyta > Polypodiopsida > Schizaeales > Lygodiaceae > Lygodium > Lygodium microphyllum. The sequence goes on from NC_141161.1 coordinate 77,638,780, forward strand.
ATCATTTTAGCACTCAACATATCCCCACACTTAGTCAGGGAGTATCATTGTGACCTTAGAAAAGGAGAATAGAAACTCAAAACACTAGCTCATCACTTTATCTTCATTATCGATCAATCTGCATTCATCCAATAGGTAGCAACCAATCACAACTCCATCCATTCTTTAAAATAACTTGGATCTAGCAAATAGATTGATGAAAGGAAAATATCTCAAAGTATAGATCAATCCTTAGTATGCCAAACTAGAACTAAACAAATTAGTAAAGTATACAAGAATTTTTTGCATTGTAACACATTGTTATCCAAACAATCTTTAACTTCAACCTCCAACCAATTTTAATTAGCTCAAGCTTTAATCTTCTTGAACAATAATTTCATCGTCTCCTTGTGACAAGGATAATATATAGACCACACATATCACAGAGCATAGAACAAACACCCACAAATGCACAACAAAATATAGTCTGAATGACACTAGTCACAGAAAATAGAGAGCTTAAAAAAAGAACAATTTTTATTTAAAAATGGTACATCCAAAGACTACACTGCTTCTATGTAGGATGAAGATACTTCTTCTTAAACTTCATGCTAATCTTGAGACGTTCTAGGGTTTTTCTTTCATCCACAAAATGGAGAAGTACATTTTAAAGGAATTGCAGACAACACATCCTTTTCAACAAGATAATAAATCTAGTAGGAAATGCCTATGCAAAGTAGTATAGCACATCCATCTGAGCAATAGTCACATCCTCATTAGGATTTATTGTCAAATTTGGAATGGTCTTATGAGTGTTCAAATTGGACTATTGATGCATGAATGCAAGATACCAACATAAATGTGCACCCAGGCATACAAAAGTATCTTTAGATTGAGCATGCACACGAGCAAATTTAAGATAGGAGTTTGAACATGTTGAAGAAGTCTCCTAGAACCCAAGAATGAGAGGCCAATTAAATACATATCCTTCACAGAATCATGTAAAGTCCACTACAATCGATGGAGAATGTCATTATCAAATCAAGGAGTATCCAATACATACTGAGGTGGAAGATTTATATATTCTATAGGAGGTGGAATAGGAATAAGGGTAGAACATTGAAGAGGTGGATCTAATAGATCAAAGAAAGATAGAAAGTGCAAAGATAATGATGTTGAAAATGGAGTAAATGATACTAAAAAGGCTTTAAGTGATTTTGAAAAAAGGGTGAAAGGAATAGGAGGAACAACAAGAGAAGGAATTGTAGGAGGATAAAAGGTAGTAGGATCAGCAATAAAAGGGCAAGAAGTAAAACTAGAATATGAGGGGATAAAGCAGGGGTAAAATATAAAAGAGGAATGGAATTAGGGTTAGTGGTAAGAAGATGAATATAAGAAGGAAAGTGAGCATTAATAAGGGAATATGAATTAATATCATGATGATAAATAGAATAACAAAATTTAAAATTCTAGAAGAAATCCTAAGTAAACAAGGGATTATCTAGCACATAACTGCTAGATTTCGAACTTATAAAAAGCACTCTATTAACATTGTGGACCCATGAAAAGAGAGCAATTTGACTTGAGGATTAAGCAGGTCATCCAAGGCTCTGTCAAACACTGATTTAAGCAAATCATTTGACCAAAGATCCTACCAGCCACCCTCTAGAGGTTATAAATCCATATTGCTCAAAAAGATATATAAGGCCAACCTGTGCTAATGATATTCATGCCAAAAAGAGGGTGGAGGGGAGATAAGTTCACTGTAATGAGAAAAAGCTTCATGCACACAATCCATACAGTGTTGTAATCTTTCCACCTTGGCAGCAAAGGCATCACACAACCTAGCTTGTTCTTGTAAATTTTCTAGCTCCTCCTTAGAAGGAACAACAAAAGGCATAATAGGAGTAGGAGGGGGAACAAAGAGGGTAACTATTTTAGACTACAACTCATCAATATGCTTCTATTGAGATTCCGTAGTCACTTAGGCATGTTTTCAATTCACCCTCATAAACACTGAGCTTCATGGCTAAAGTAAGCATCTCTACTAAAGCATCATCCTTCTCTTTAGTGATGGATATCGTATCTACCTCTAAGCTTGCAACTTTAACTTCCAGCTCTCTAATGGTATCTTTTTGACAATCCATTACAACGATAGCTCCTTGAATTTGTGTATAGATGTCACTAAGGCTAGACCTTTCTGAAGCTAGATCTCTTAGTGCCTTGCTCAATTGATAGGTAAAGGAATCCACTTTGTCTTGGAAAGAGGCACAAACTCCTATATAGACAGAGTGGAGGCAGGAAATTCAATATGTTTCCATTGTAGTTTGGGCATTCCACATAAGCTAGGAAAACAAGGTGCTAGTAACCAATGTTTGGAAGGATGAAGGGATCTATGAATCCAGTGTAATCTGCATCACATGGTATGATGGAGCAGGGACATGATTAAGAGGACCCTATGTGCGGTACTTCTTTCAAATGATCTTGACAGGGGGGCACATTTGCTCCTATTAGGATCATTCGAAAGCTTCTTGTAAGTCTCTAGAAAAAAGAGTAATAGAGCTTCACATCCACTGGAGGGAACTTCAAGGCCATAAAAAGATGAAGATTAGCCTTAAGAATGCAATCTGTATTTAGTAGGAGATAATAATCATAGACCAAGAGAGGAAAATGCTGAATCACAAGCATAGGAAGTTCAAAAGGTGCCATTCAGACTATTTAAGCAAAGATGCACAAAACCAAGAAAACAAAGTAGATAATTCTTGCAAAAAGAAAAAACCAATACACAAATCACAATTGAGATAGAAAATTCGAAGGAAAAGAACAAGACTGAGAAGACTAAACTAGACAACCCCAAGCAATTCGGATAGCCTACGGAAATTTTTTGACATGACCTATGTACACAAGCAACCGAAAGCTTCATGCTATGTAGACAAATAGGCATCCTAATCCCCTGTAATCAAACAATCCAAATAAAATATAATTAATTCATATTGTATCCCTAACTCAAGGATACTGAAGCAAAGAAATCATAATAGACTCATGATAAAACCATAGACAACATATTGGACTTGACCAAACTACCATTGGACTGATAAATCCCATCCCTGTAAGCATATGTCGTCAACCTAAGGTGTGGTGATATGGGTGAATGAGAGCTATATGAATTCCTTTTATGGGTGAAAATTTTACTTTGTAATTTATTATTAAATTATCCATTAATGCATTGTGAATTAGATTACGTAACAACCCAACCCCACTCAGACTTAGACTAAACGTTGGTCTCTACTAATGCACTTCCTTGTTTCAAATTGGATGATATTTGGTGCAAAGTGCATGCATACATGACGGTGGGGGGGTTCATTTTAGTTACAAACTAAATGTGTTTGCAGTGTGGTATGTGTGCATTGTGGACCCTTAGAGGTGAATTTTAATTTACAAAAGTATATGAGTTATTGTACCATATGCTCATGCAATATCGGGGGTTCCTTTTATAGGTTAATGGTTGGGTGATTTTAATTTAAAAATTTATGGGATGTACTCTGTTAATTTTGTGGGTGCAATGAACGAGTTAATTTTATTTTCAAATTACATGTGTGTTATGGTGCACATGAAGAAGAAAAAAGAAAATGGAACTTGGTAATATCTATGGTGTGCTTGCAAAGTCTAATGGCACGATGAAAAAGAACCAGTACGACTACCATGTCCAAAAAAATTCCACAAATAGGAGTGCAGTAGATTGACCATAGAAAATTGACTATTGGACAATGATAAAATAGAAAAAACTTTATGGCTAATGCCCATCATTCAAAATAAGAAGAATGTCTAGTTTAGTAGGTAAATTATGGTTTTTCTACTTTTTAAAATGGTGTTTTTGTGTTCTTGGTAAGTGTATTTATATTTCTTTTTTTTTTTAAATTATGATATTTATTTTTTTAAAAGAGTGTGATTGTACTGTGAGTTTTTTTGTTTTGGTGGATTTTATTTATGTAAATTATATGTGAGTTGGGTTATGTTTTATTGGATTTTTATATATTGGTTTGTGTTTTTTGTTGTTTTTTAAATTTATTTTTAATTTTAGCATGTTATGTTTGTGTTTATATTTGTTATAAAAATGGATGGAATTTATGTAAGAAAGTGTGTTGGAAATTTTAGGATTTTTTGCAGACTTTTTAAAGCTATTTTTATGAAATTTTATGCTTTTTTATACATTTACTAATTTTGATGAAATTTTTAATTTTTTTCTTGAATTGTTTATGTAAATCTCTCCTTTGGAATGGGTTGCGCCATTTTTCAAATTTTTTTTAATTTTGGTACACATTGTTAGTAAACTTTTCCATTTAATTTGAATTTTTAATAGTTTTAATGGATTTTTAGGGTTTCTGGGTTATTTTTAATTAAATAATAATGTGAGTAAAAGGCATGTAGTGGGTGTGAATAGTAGGGGGCTGGGTGTGAACAACCGCAAATCCACTACTCCGGGAAGTCTACATACACTCCATTGCATGTGAACAGGGGCTTAGATATGGCATACACGAAACAATGAACTGGAAAATCCGTGCATGAACGATCACGAAAGAATAAACATACGAGACGTACCCCACATGATCCACATGAATGAGAGCATGCACGATCACAAGCATGACATGAAGAAGAACCGTGGCATGTGATGCAATAGCCTAGACAAGAACTCTTACTTCAAGGGTCAAATTAAGGGGGGGAAGGATCTAATTTGGAAGGTGGGTTAGGTGGGGGTGGGGCTAATGGGTGGGGGTGGGGATAACAGGCAGGGGCGGGGAGAAGGGAGGGTAGGGGGGAGTAGGATGAGGGGTTGGGCAACATGGAATGGGGGGTGTGAGGGTGGCGACAAGAGAAGGGGCAGGGGGTGTGGAGGGCATCGTTGGGAGAGGAGGGCAAGGGAGAAGGAGAAGAAAGAGAGGGCGGGAGAAGAGGGAGAGAGAGGAGGAGGAGGAGAGGGAGCATGAGAAGAGGGGAAGGAGGGGAAGGAGAGAGAGGAGGGAGGGGGAGATGGAGAGAGAGAAGGGAGGAGAAGATGGTAGGAGAAGAGAGAGAGAGAGAGGAGAGAGAAGGAAGGAGAAGAGAGAGGATAGAGGAGAGAGTATGGGAGGGAACATGTGGGGGGATTTTTTTAAAATATTGTGCATGTTTTTTGTTTTTTTACACATAAGAAACCACATGGATCAAAGGGAAAATTGTCCACAATATCATAGAACTCATCATTAGTTCCATCATCCTCATCATGCATATCTTCAACCATAGGGTCTGGATCCACAAGAAACACATTTCCCTCTTTACCTTCATCTTCATCTTGATCATTGATGATGACAAAATTAAGCTTGCTATTTGTGGATTTACATTTCAGCCTATGGTCTTGTGTCCACTTTTCTCTACACTTGAAACATAAATCTTTGGCCCTCATGTCCCTAATTTGATGTAATACTTCCACCCAATTAAAAGTTAGTTGGTTAGTTCAAAAGTTAGTTAGTTAATTAGTAAGCTAGTAAGGTTACTAACTAAAGTAAAAAACCAATAAACATTAATAACTAACTAACTAACGATTAATTTTTTTAAAAAACGAGGATCGTAATCGGACATTTTTTTTAGATTGACAAGGACTATAGCCACCCATCACGGAAGTTATCACCACATGAACGAGAGTTATGAGCCATATTAGTCACTAGTGTTAATGTGCATAGTATGGATGGTCCAAAAATATTAGATTTTTGGACAAAACTAGCATATTTTTGATATTGTAGATAGTTGTTTTTTGGGTAAATATCCTAAAAAGCTATTGGAAACTTCTAGCATAGGATATCATGTAAAAAAAAGCAAGTGGTTTTTTCAACCAATTTTGGAGATTTAATACAAAAAAGAAGGATTGGCAAAATCGCACACGTTGCGATCGTACTTGATAGACAACAAAGAGCACTTTGAATAGGGAGAAGAAGAAGGAGGGATCTGGAAGATTTCTAATCAAGTGTCTTGGGGTTTTACCCCCCCTTTCAAAGCCAACAGAACCATCCGATTTGTGATTTGAGCTTGCTAATTTTTCCAAGATCCCCTCCATAAAGAGCTATTCTTCTTAGCACAACCCTCCTTTTCTAATTCAACTATAAATAAGAGGCATCTGGAATGGTTTAGAGAAGCACAAGGATACCCCGAAAGGTTGTGAGAGAGAGGTAGAAGGATAATCCTCCAAGAGGCTACAAGATGGAGCTATTGAGAGAGAGAGAGAGAGAGAGAGAGAGAGAGAGAGAGAGAGAGAGAGAGAGAGAGAGAGAGAGAGAGAGAGAGAGAGAGAGAGAGAGAGAGAGAGAGAGAGAGAGAGAGAGAGAGAGAGAGAGAGAGAGGTTACCCCGAGAGGCTGCAAGGGAGAGAGTTAGCTCAATTCCCCCTGTCTCGGTCTTTGACTAAGCCATATTCTCTTACGCTCTCCTATCTCAAATTTATTTATCCTTCTTCATCTCTTGAATCCACTTACGAATGATGGCTCCAAAGTGACGAGGGGTAAAGACCATGGGAACCACTGCAAACCTGTCAAGGAAAGGGTATTGCCACAGATACGGGAGTGATTGAGGTTTCCGAACTTGCCACTACCAACGGAACATCGGGTGTGGCAAACGCGAGCACGAGCAAAGATGAAATTCCCAATGTCGTTGTGTCAAACCAGGTTATTCACTACTAGGCTATTATTTCGACACATAAGATAATAAGGTTTATGCTGAATTTCTACAAAAATATAAATGCTAGCCTTTGCATCAAATGGTACAAGAGCTACTTATTAGATTTCACAGATAGCATCCGTATAAGAGCTAATTACGTAAAATATTAGCTCTATATTTTACACTTACACGAATTGACAGTTTCATCTAGAAAGCATACTAGTATATGCATAAACGATTAATCGCTATGATTTGTAGTTAGATTAATCGAGACTCTAAATCATGGAATCATGATGGAAATAGTTGCAAGAGGTTATTGCACATATGATTTTATGCGCACTCGAGATTAGTAAAATAACTCGATATAATTATTGTCAAATGTGACAAGGTTGAGTATTGACTAATTCTTAAAAAGGTGAAACTCTATTTTAATTGTCTTGCGTTGCTCAGCATTGGTCATTATCTGGCAACCTTTTTTCTCCCATTGGATTCTTCGAGCAAACCACTGCTGCAAGAACATGGAAGGCAAGCTTGTCATTTGCGTGAGCTCTTGCAACTCGTGCTCAGGAATAGAATGAGGAGGCTTATGATATGAAGTAATTAGTCTTCTGAGGGCAGCTTGCTCCTTCAAGATTTCGTCGTTTGCTATCAGTTCAGCAGCAATTTTGGGGAATTTACAGGTCATAAGTTCGTATTCTTCCCAAGTGCATGGCAATGCACAAACATCCGAAGCAAGTGTTTTGTCAAGAAGACCTAGGTCTAGCCTCTCATAACTTCTAGCAAATGTAGTGAAAGTTTTGTCCAACATCTTAATGCAGGTTACTAAGTCATCCCCAGAAGTCACGGTGAGGTCTTTAGCCAAGGAAAGGAAAGGTCGTACCGTGTAGGACGGCTTAAGACTTGCTGGTGGGAATGGCGCAAATGGACTGGATAGTGGTGACTCCATCACTGGTGTCACAGGTGTGGTTTTGCACTCCGAAGCACTTTGAGGTGCTGTAGGAAGCCCTGGGGGCATGGGAGTTGTGCTGGGTTCCGAGTGAGCAATCATGGGGGTATTTAAGTTCTCTGGATTAGGTAAGTCTAAGGCTTGTGGCGTTTGCTTTGGTCGATAGATGAGATGGGGCTTACTAGCCACAGCGGGAAATGGTTTGTTGACTATGCCCTGGGCACCATGTGTGCAAGCCTCCCTCCCTGGGGTGAGATTACTTGTGGATGAGCTTTTAAACTTGCCATTTTTAGGCACCCAAATCTAGGGTTGCCCTCGTAGTATCCTTGTTCTTGCAAGAGATCTTTGGGGATCCATCGCGGCGTGGTTGTGTGTCTACATCGATAGCGTCTAGACTGCCTCTTAGGCCGTGATGGCTGATTATTTTGGCATTTAGAATCACGTTTGGTGGTCTGCCCGGATGTGGTCTTTGCCGTTTTGGCACCCATATAAGCTTGGAATCCTTGGCCTTGTGAGCACTCTTGGTGGGTTTGGGCCTAGGGTCGAGAGCTTGGCATGAGGCCTTAGTTTTCTTCTGTTTAGACTTGGCCTCTAGCATGGTCGTAGGGGTTTCTACCGGTGGCTTCGTAATGGTGGAGGAGTCAGGATAGCCCTTGCTGAAAGTCGTCACTATACGCACATTGCCTATAGCAAGATGAATGCGGTTTAGGTTGTAATCCACATTATAGTTCGTTTTCTTCTTGAAAGTAGGACCTAATAGTGACATATTACCGGCTCCTTTAGTGTCAGGCAACACATGGAAAAAAGCTGGTAAACTTTCAGACTCGATAGAAACGACTACCTTGCACTTCCCTAGGAGTGAATAAGCATTACCCCCAAACGGGGTGATTTTGGCATTAGTGGGCTATAGTTTCGGTTGTCCAATGCGTGTCCAATGGTCATGCATCAAGATGTTGTAGTCGGCATCTTCATCAATCAAGGCATCGAAAGAATACATCGCTCCTACTGTGACTGTGATTCGTAGATACGCCGGTGCCACTACTTCTTCGTCCTGATCTGTAAGGTTAGTTATAGTAGCCATGTAGACATTCACTAGGGGTTCTAGCATGGGTGGCTCATGTAATGGATGGGAAGGAGGATAGTACTTCTTTATGCGGCTGCCATTAAAAAAGCCTATTCCTTCGCCTTCAAGTGTCTTTAACTCAACATTCCCTGTTCTACCAATCATGCATACTCTGAAAGGCCCTAGCCCCCGAAACTTCATCTTCTGTTTATGTCCTTTTACAAAGTATAGCAGAACAAGGTCCCCTTGTTCAAAGTCTCATTGTTTGACATGCTTGTCAAACCACATCTTGCATCGAGCCTTCTCACAAATCAAAGAGTGAGTGGTGAGGAGTCGGGTCTCTATTAGGTGCTCTAACTCCACTAAGCGATTGGTCCAAGCCTCTCTTCCCTCCCAATGCTCTTGGACTACTATCCTTAAGCTAGGGATGAATAATTCTAAGGGTAAAATGGCTTCAGTTCCGTACGTCGGCCTAAAAGGCGTCTGTTCTACAGCCGTTTTATAAGCTATGCGATAGGTCCACAAGGCCGCCATTAGCTTGTTGTCCTAGTCACTTCTTGAAGTAGACACTACCTTTGTAAGCACGTTGACTAAGATTTTATTCGTGGATTTGGCTTGGCCATTAGCCTAAGGGTAATAGGGAGAGGACTTCCGATGAATTATTAGGAAGGTAGAGAGCAGGTGGGAAATCACCTCATTAATGAAGTGCGTGCCTTGGTCACTTATAAGTTTGATTGGATAGCCAAACCGTGAAATGACCTGCTCCCACAAGAACTTTGCAGTGGTTCTAGCATCATTCTTCCTCGTGGCTCGTGCCTCTACCCACTTTGTTAGATAATCGGTTGCCACTATGATGTAGCGAGCTTGGAAATATTGTGCCGCAGGACTGATAGGTCCAATAAAATTGATGCCCCATTTTTCAAAGGGTTGTCGGGATATGACAGGGGTCAACTCCATCTTGTCTTTCCGCACACGCACTTTGGTCCTTTGGCATTCATCGCAGTGCTTTACAAATTTAGCTGCATCACGGAAAAGGGTGGGCCACCATAGTTGGGATTGTAGCACCTTTCGGGCTGTTGCGTCCCCGCTAAAGTGTCCTTCGGCGATTCCGCCATGTGCTTCTTTCAATGCATTGTGCATCTCGTGCTTACATACGCATCTGCGCAATAAACCGTCTTGTCCCAACGTGTAGAGTTGGCTGGCTATCAGTTGGTATGGCTGAATTTTCAGGATAAGTCTTCTCAGTCTGGCCTTCTCAATGGGTCTCTCAGGTAGTCCACTCTCTAGCACTTACACTATGTCATCGGCCCAATACAGCTTTAGATCAGCTTTAAACAATTCTCTCTCGCTAGACAGGTTAAAGAGATGAGCATTCGGTAAATCATTAGGTATGCCTTGTCCAACGGCTTCTCCTATGGGTATGCAGGACATGTGGTCAGCCATGTAATGCTGCTTTCCTTTGCGTACAACCACAGAGAAGTCAAACTCCAGTAGAAGGAGTAACCATCTCGCTATGCGTCCCATAGCGCAAGGCTTGTTCACAATATATAGCAAGGCTTGATGGTCAACAAAGAAGACAAAGGGAGTGGCCAACAGGTAATGCCTAAATTTCTTTAACGCAAATACCATGGCCAACCCCTCCCTTTCTGTCGTGGAATAGTTCATCTCGGTCTCTGTGAGCTGCCTGTTGAAAAAACTCACCGGGTAATCTAAGTTATGTTCACCAGGCTGGCATAGCACGGCTCCAATAGCGAACTTAGAGGCATCTATGTGTACATGAAACGTTATGTTCCAGTCTGGGGCTCGTAAGATTTGTGCAGTAGTAAGAGCCTTTTTCAACTCCTCATATGCGCGCTGGCATTCCTCGGTCCACTCAAACACTATCAATAGCTTGTAAAATGGTCTAGCAATTAGTGCGTAATTTAGTACAAAGCGTCGATAATATCCAGTGTGTCCTAAGAAGCACTGGACTCCCTTGTAGTTATCGGGTGGCGGTAAGTCAACAATGACTCTGACTTTAGAAAAGTCAGTGGCAATGTCGTTCCTTGACACTACATGCCCTAAGATGCATCCGTGTTTCACCCAAAACTAGCACTTTAAGGGGTTCAACGAGAGGTGGTACAACCTACACCTTTCAAAGACAGCTCTCAATTTCTCTAAGTGTTCGGCCCAACTAGAGTGTACGCATAAGTCGTCTATAAGCACTTCCAATTCGCACCTAAGCATGTCCTTAAAGATAGTGCACATTAGGCATTGAAAAGTTGCAGGTGCGTTCATCAGCCCAAAAGGCATGACAATGTAGGCAAATACACCCCATTCCATGGCAAAGGTAGTCTTGTGCCTGTCGTCGGGGTGCACTTGCACTTGATTATAGCCCGAGAAACCATCCAGAAAACTGTAGGCTTCTTTACCTGCTACCCTCTCAAGCATGTGCTCGGTGTAAGGTAAAGGATAGTTATCCCTCTTTGTAATGGCATTCACTTTCTTGTACTTCATGCACACTCGGATTTTTCCATTTTTCTTCATGACAATCACAATAGGTGATACCCAGTCCGTGTGCTTGATCTCATATATGAATCCTGCCCTCATGAGTTTATCAATCTCCTCTTTTACTACATGGGCGTGTTTGGGATTCATGGGGTAAGGTCGTTGTTTCATTGGCACTGCATCAAGGACCATTGGGATATTATGAGTCACAACCCTAGGGTCGACTCCCTTAAGTTCATCCAATATCCATGCAAATACATCAATGTACTCTTGCAAGAGTGCAACAAGTTTGGTCTTCTCATCCTTCGTCAAGTCATCTGCAATGAATATAGGCCTTGGCTTTTCACCTTCCCCAGCCAAGTTAACTTCCTTGACTTTGGTGGGTCCCTCGATCGGTTCACTAGTTTGGCCTTGTCTTTTCGCACCTAGCAGAATCACCACTCTGTCACCCTTTTTAAATTTTGTAAACTGTTTGGGTAGATCCTGCGGTTTCTTTTGCCTTTCTGCTTCTGAGTCCTTTGCTTGCTTCTTGGCCTCCTCCTTTAGCCTCCTGCACCTTAGGTGGACTGGCAAGTCTCCCTTGGTGCGTTTGACTTTAGAAGGTTGTGGTATCTCGGGATCACTCTCAGTGCTGACTTCCGACTCTGAGTTACACTCGCATCCCTCACTTGAGGAAGGTGTTTCCCCAAGGGGTCGTAGTTCAGTAGGTGCATCCGTCTTGAGCACTGGGATTATCCATGGCCATGCCACTCCGGCTTGCTCGTAATCCACGGCTTCCATGTGTTCTAGCCAGGATCTGTCACACTGCATTCACATGACTTCTTTTTTTGTTCTGACTAGTCCTTCCTCTCCTAGGCCTCGAGTCTGCCCTGATTTGTTCTATCGCTTTTCCTTCTGTGTCGTACTTTTTTGTATCTATCTCTTCTTCACTCTCCTCTCCCATAGAGCGACAGTCCTCATACTCCTCATCATCAGAGTCCTGTTCCTTCTGACTGCTCATCATCACCTAAGCTTTCCTCTCCAAGCTCCTTGTCATCAGTAACTAAAGCCCAGTTATATAACAAATTTAGGTCGTGGACCTTGGTCCATTTCCATTCTGGCTTAGCTAATAGATCACGTAGAGGTTTTAAGTTAGTAGCCAAGTTGCCTTCCAGTTTATTGGTCAGATACTCTACGATTTCCTGAAGCTCTAGTTTGTTGTTGGGGATATGGAACGAGGCTGGTTTGCCTGGGTTGAGTGAGCTTCCTACCATCATGCTGCCGATATAGTTCTTCCTCATCTGAGAATGGTAGGTCAATGGTTGCCAAAACGTGCATCCAATCCCTCTCATCCTCAGGGCAAGGAATATATTTAGTGAGTGATCCATAGGGTTTGGTCGTTTGAGTATCACCTTTCAGCATAGATGAGATGGCATCTAGGTCAACAGGGGTCGTCTTCCAAGTGTCCACCTCCACCCTTACTGCACTAGTTCTGTTTCCTAGGAAAATCAAACCATTGCCCCAGTCCTCAATGACACGCGCATTCCTCATCCAAGGTCAGCCTAATAGTATGTTGTAATCCACTCCTTTCATGACAATGAAGTTTACGGAAAACTGCACACTGGCAATCTTTACTAGCCAATTCTTTAAGACCCCGAATGGTCTTACCTTCATTCCATTTGCTAACGTGACGTTAAACCTAGCAGTCTCTACAGGAGGGTTTCCCCATGCCTCTAAGACTTCATGGCTTAGTACACTAACACCTACGCCTGTGTCTACAACTCCTTTTCGCATCATATCTCCTAAGGCTAGGACGGGTAAAACTGCATGCATTTTAGTGCCTTCCCAAAAAGCATTGATGTGCAAAGACTTAGGAGTTGAGTGTAGAGTCAGACTTGGGATCTGTGTAACCGCATCATGATCTTGCGGATCAGCACCCGCAAGTCCTGTGTGTCCCTCCATCAAGTCTTTTAATTCCTGCCATAAGGAATGATTCTGCCTAAGCAAGTCTTCCAAGCTTAGAGTTACTGGAGTAGACAACAAGGTTGTGAGGAGGCTATTGGGCTCTTGTCTTCCCTTGAGGCTAGCATTTCTAGGCCATGCGTTCTGTTTGCCCTCGCAAGTTTTCCCTTGGCCTTGCTATTGAGTTTCCCCCAGTGGTGCAGATATGCTCGCAGCTTGTGGTTTTGAAGGTGAGATTGGTGTGCTCACACTGGAGAAATCGTCAATAGGATCTTCTAATATGGATTCAGTATCCTTGAGGTGCTTTTGGGCGTCCTTGACCCACTCCTTGACCTTAGCTATAGCCTCGAGCTGCCGTTTGGAATGGGGATATTCCCCTACCTTGGCACTCCCTAGCTCCGCTGTCTTAAGAGCTGAGGTCTCCGCCTCTGCTTCTGTGACCCTCTTTCCCATTACTAACGTAGTTGCTTCCTCGGTTTTAAGAGTTATCTTTGCATCGGTTCTCTTTTTCCGTCTCCTCTGGCTTTTCTTTCCTATTGAGGTTGCGTCAAGGTTACTTGGCCCTGGCAAAGAGATGCCTGCCTGTTTTGTTTGAGCTCGCGTCATAACATGTAGTGGGATGGGTGTATCCTCACTGCCAAAGGTTTCCACTCCAAAAATCCTATTACCTAAGTATGGAGGGTTGTACTGCTGTGCGCATGGGAACCTCCTTGGCATTCTACAATGCACTGCACCATGAACACTGTAGACATTGCCCTCTCGATAGGTCGCTCATTGGCAAGGATTCTCTTATAGAGGCTACACACCTGAGTGACGTAATCCCTAACGTCTTCCTTATCCCTTTGACTGATATTCATCAACCTAACGATGAGGTTATCCGAATACCCTGCCTCCGAAAACCTCTTGATGAAGAGGCCCTTAAGGCGAACAAAGTTCGTACGTTCTGTGTCATCTAGACTAGAACACCAGGTCCTCCCCTTATCGCCTAAGCACAGGCCGAAAGCTTTAGCTCGCTGCGTAGGGTCTGTAAGACCATTTGCCTCACATACTTGCTCGAACTGCTCCATGAAGCTGTACGGGTCACTGCTAGGTTCGTATCTAGCTAGTTGTTTTGCTACGATGGGGATTCTAGCCTGCCCTTTAGCCCCTTGTGTGACTCCCAATCCCAATAGTAGCGCGGTGGCTAGGGCAATAGCGCTCTATTCAACGGACGTATTGTCCAAGAGTCACTTTGCTACCAGTTCGCTCAATGTCATGTCAGCCTCTGCTGCCCGTTCCCTCTCTGCATTCGGTCCAGATTTGGCCGCTCTGGCTAGGTCTAGCACTCATCTAGCCTCGTACATATCTACGTCTTGTTGTAGCCTTCTAGCCCTTTGCTCATGGTTATAGGCAATTATGCCTTCTAGCGCTCTCTTGATTGCTCTTCTCTCTTCTTCCAAACCTCTACAAGTCTGCCCTGGATCACGGTCCTAGTGAGTAGATCGTAGTTGTGGACTAGTTCCTGGACTGAGATTGGAAATTCTCCTAAGTCTAATTGGTCCTCTCCTCGTTTGCCTCTTGATCCTGACATTGTTTCTGCTTCCAGCTCCACGAGGTTGTTAATAAATCCAAGCAGCTCCCCGGCAGCGTCCAATCCTCTATATTGTTGCTTTCCATGTCTTCGTGTCTTCTCCAGGTCCTACTAGTAGGGCACTCAGGCACCTGTCTAAGTCTTGGGGTCTTCTCCTACTAGTGGGTTTCTTAATGTTATTAGATATCCTTATGTGTTCCTTGTTACTTGAAAGCAGCTGCAATCCTTATTCACACGTTATGCTTAGTGCTTTCGTGGTGCTTGGTGCAAAAACATGCTTTTCTCTTTTCTTGCAGTGCAAACTTAGTGGAACACAAGAGTGAAGTGCTGATGCAGAAGGCGTTTAATGCGAACTCCACTATGTTTCTCTCCACATTCTTAGCCTGATTTGAGTTCTAAGCTCGGTTCCTGGCTATTCTATGGTCTTTCTGAAGGTCTGTGCTGCATTTTCTATTCTACTCTAAGTTCGATTTGTCTCTGAGGTTCTAATGGTCAAACTGGGTCTTGGGGTTGTTCAGGGTCGTGTCCTGGGGGTCAGGTCTGTGGCAAGGTCAACTAAAGATTCTATTTTTCCTTCTGGCAGGATGGTTCGATTCCCATAATCGGACTGTCCGATTCTGAGAATTGGACAGGGCTGGTCCGACTCCAGCAGTCGGACAGCGTGGTCCGATTCTTGCAGTCGGAAGGCGTGGTTCGAGTCCAGCAGTCGGACAGCGTGGTCCGAGTCCCTCAGTCGGACGGTCCCACTATGATGGCGGTCCGAGTGCCACGTGGCATGTCCGATCGGATTGTCCGATTCTGAGAATTGGACAGGGCTGGTCCGACTCTAGTAGTCGGATGGTCCGATTCTTGCAATCGGACGGTCCAACTCCAGGACTCGGGTGGTCCGATTCTGGGAATCGGACCACTGAGACCTGGTCCGACTGCGTCTGGCGACAGGCGCGATTCCGACGCGTTTCAATCCCACTTGACGCCTGCTACACACAATCACAAGAGACTTTCTAGATCTGATTAGGGCACTACTAAGAAGCACCAGACTCACCTGGAGCAGCACAAATCGATGGCACCTAGAATCGTGATAGTGCTCCCTCTTCCTGGTAACCAGAAGCTCTCTCTCTCTCTCTCTCTCACAAAGCTAAGCAGTGAAATGAGGTTTGTCCTGGCCTCCCAAGCCTCTTAAGGTCCTTTCCTAGCACTGCAAAACCTTAAAGCTAGTCCCCTTTTCCCCGTTTTACCCAGAAATTTGAATCTAGTCCCCTATTTCCTTGTTTCCAGTAGCAGCCAGAACCTCTGGTTTCTCTTTTCTTAACCTAATCTAACTTTAATCTAGTGCAGCCAAAATGCAAAACAGAGATGCAGAATGGTAGTCCTACATTAATGCTTTCAACAAACCAAAACACTTACTTGTTTCTCGGATTAAAACCTCCTAAATCTCCTAGCTATCTCGAGCACCGGTTCGAGCTGCAAACCCTACTTCTATGCTCGATTTGATGCGCGCGGCGCTCAAGGCTCGATTCCGTCTGTCCCGGCAATAGAACCAAAATGAAGGGGAGCTACAAGCTCTACCCCGAGACCTACGGACCACTTATTGCTCAAGTGTTTCGAACCGAGTGGCCATGGCTACCTCTCACATAGCCGACGTGCAATGCCTACCTTACGGGTGTAGTGAGCTTACCTTGATGCTCGATCGAGTACCCTCCTCTTTCTTGCACACCGGTAGCTCCACAATCCTTGAGGCAAGCTCAAGCAACCTCAATCCCTCTCCCATGAGCTTCATCCTCCATAGCCACGCGCGAGACAAGAGAAGAGAAGAGAAGAAGGGAAGATGAAGAGAGAAGATGGAGAGCTTCTTCTCCAAGATTCCTCACTCTCACACAATCACTCCCTCACTCCTCACACTCTCTCAATCCCTCTCTCAAGCACAAGCAAGAAGGCAAGGAACAGGAGAAGAAGAAGAAGAAGCTTTGGCCACACACAAGAATGAGCTTCTCATTCACTTTTCAACTTTATATACAAAACCCTAAATCCCTTTTGGGCGGTCATCCCCTTTTCCCCTTTTTTACATGGTCGGTCATAGCCTAGGCCCTTTTTCCCATTGTCCTTCTATCTTTCTAGCTTCCTTTCCACCACCCGTCTACATTTACAAATTGCACGGGTGAGAGCCCGGTGCTCTTTTACAAGATTTCAGGGTGCGCCTTTTTATTTTAAAATGCACCTTTCCCCTTTTGCATTTGCCTTGGACTTTTAAGGTTGCCCTTGCGCTTTTGGCCTTTTCTCCTATTCTTTCTTCAGTCGGGCTACCTTTTTTCCGCCTTTGCCCTGTGTCTTTTTTATTTCCTTTTGCTTTCTTTGTGTTGGGGTTAACAGCTAAGCAAAGTTACTTTGTTCATACCTATTAATATATTTGTTGAGATAAGAATATTAAAGGCCATGATTTCAGTGAAGAGACTAACATATGATCATGTTATACAATTTTTTGATGAGAGATGGGACACTAGGACAGAATGAAAAATTATATGTAAGATAGATCAAGACTCTATACCTTGTAAATATATGACTGCTGCTCAAAATTTCATCCTTATCTTTTATTATAGTAGATGGCATTATGTTGGTAGTAGTTTAGTTGCTTTAGATCAAAATCTTGATAATTTTAGCAAAGATCCTATAGTGGATCTTGATGTTTGGTATAATGAGGACATTATTGCAATCCTAAAGGTTAGATCATCATGTATGCTACATCAAGTGAGGATGGATTTACAGAATGAAGATATTGAACTACCATACTCATTTTTGTTCAACTTAATAACAACCAAGTAAGTTTTATATCAGATTATATCCACTTATGTGTATATTTGATTTCACTTCTTGATTAATAAACATTTGTGACATGTTTTTTTTTACAAATATCAATGAGGAGAGACTTATACACACAAGGGCTTATAAGCAATGAGGTAAAGATACTTCTTTTTTTGAGAAATTTTATTAGGAGAAGGGATATTATTTCTAGGAGTCATTTTGCCTTACTTTGATGCTTTGATTGCCTTGGGTGTTGAAGGCATGGCTTCACTTCTTGTAGTTACATGCACCTCCTTTTCTTCAATGTCCAAGTCCCCCACCATTGTCCTACCTTGCCAGTTGCATACAATTGACCATTATGTACTTCATGACCTTTACTCTTATATGCAAAACATTCTCACTTGTATAGCAATCCCTTGTAAAGTGTCATACATTGGTAAGAAAATATTTTTAGTTCATTGTTATTTTTTACAAAGGACTATATTATTATCATCAATGGACTATTTTGCAATAAACTTCTATCTTAAAGTTTAGTATCTTTCACATTACCGTTATAAGTTTATAATCATTGAGATAAATAAACTTAGCCAATATTTTGGCATTTGCAATTACTCTCCAACCATAAGAGTGACTATCATCTTGATGAGGACACTAGAATCAACAATATAAAGTAAAACTACGAAACTTGTTTATGGTATTTTATAGAATGAATTTTTTTATTATTTTCAAACCATATTAATCATGACCGCAACTTGTCTATATTGCATTATTGCAATATAAAAGTAAATTAGAAGGCATGGGAGGCTTTTTGTCTAGCACTTCAATCAATCTTTTTACAACTTTGTATAAAAAGGCAATAAAATTTATAGTAATTGTAAAAAAAGAATTTAGAGTACTTGCAAAAAAAAGATCAAAATATCAAGAAGACCCTAAATTATATAACTTACAACTTGGCATTTCTATGGCTTCCTTTCATAGAATTGAGGAGGAAACATTGCCTCTCCACATAGTCTATTCCAATTCGGCTCCAATGAGAACTAAAAACAATCATATTTCTGTAATCTAGCAAAAAAGATATCATAAAATCTAACAAAACATCAAATTACTTACTTTTCATTGTATGGAATTAAAAAAACCTCCAAAGTTTCTAAGTCAATTGGATTGAACCAATGATCAAATAATGAACTTGCATCAAGATCACTCCTCATATAGTATGAGATCGATGGATTAAGAATCTCAATTTTTTGTTGTTTATCAAAGGGGAACTCATGCATTACACACCTAGCAAAGGAATGGAGATAGTAAGCATCAACATGAAATTCTATTGCTAGAAAAATATAAAGAGTAAAAACAAATTTTGGTATACTATACCTCATCCCAACAAAAAAAATAGAGTCATTTACTTCTCTCATTTTATTCTTGAGAATTTGAAGATAGTTAGAGTCAAAAAATACCATATCATATATTTTGTTAATATCACCGGGTAAAAAGCAACAGACATTGAAGCCCTTAAGGTTAGCCCTTTCAAGAAGGGTAGATAGCTCTTCTTCAAAAGATGGGAGTCGCTCTGCTTCCTTTTCTTTTGCCTTTCTTTTATACTTCCTCCATTTATCTTCCTACTCTTATGTGGCCTTTTCCTCTTTCTCATGTAGTCTTGTGTCCTTTTTATGGGTGACATCTTCAACCTTAGGACCTCGATTATCTTTTTTTTTCCTATATGGAGGCACATTTGAAATATTGAAAGCCTTCACATCAGAAAGGGGGATTGGCTCAAGGACCTTTGAAAACCTATATCTTAACCTCCTAAGAATTATCATGTATTTATCCATAAGTGTAAGCTTATGTGCATGAGCAGCACAAATATAAGAATCTTGCAAAAACTCAATCAAAAAATCTTATGTAACCTCCTAAATGCAATTGAGAGCTACCCTAGTCCATCTAAAACTATCAAGATTATGCTTGTCATAATTTTTTCTAACAAGCCTTTGAAAAGACAGTTTTAGAATTGCATTATCTAAAGCCTTCATTGCACTTCTAATCTTCTTTAGGCATCTAACATGCTGTGAAAACCTTCTCCTTGGCTTTGATTTCCTTGTAATTTTGGAAGGCTTAAAGGACTAATGAATCTTTGAAGCAAGACCTCTAGGAATAACTTTCTACTTCCTTGCAGTGGCCTTAGTTCTAGCCATTTGAAACACCCTGAAAAAAAAACCCTCAACATTAGGATAGATCTCCAAATCTATGAAATAATATAATCTACAATCACTTAGTAGTAAAAAACACTACTCGCATAATCTACCTCAAATTTCAATCAAACAATGTAGGCCCAAGATGTATGAAACATGAACTGGGCCTTTTGGACAAGAGAAACCTATAACTCCTCGCATTTCACACATCACCTTTTTTTTAAATACATATTTAATCAAAGACCATCATGAAGTTTTACAAGTCTCATGATAGAACAACAATCATCTAGCAAATCTCAAATCTTATTCTCAATGAATTCAACCCTTGAGAGAAGATCTATCTAAATGTTCGCATCAATAATATTTAAATCTTATCCACAATGAAAAAAAGCCTTGTGGGACTTTCAATTTGAATGCCAACATCTGTGTCTAAACCTCAAGTAGAATAATCCATTACTCATATAGTTGATGCACTCATAATTATTATCATTATCAGTGGAAGCAAAATTACCCTTCTGTGTGATAATGTATGAAACATGAAATGACTACTGTCTATGGGAAGAGCCATGACTAATCATATTTCATACATCAGGCTCTTTTTGAGAACATATAGTGTGATTCATTACATTGATACTTACAGAGCTATCTCAGATTTGTCAACAATCTTACATTTTTTAGGCCTTGACGCGTATGTTGGGCGATGAAATCTTCCCAACTCATCTTGTGTTGTGGAATAATTTTGAGTTATGACCAAGTTAGCCTTGTGTTGGTGTTATCAAGCATAGAAAGAGCTTTGTCTTCAAAAAAATATTTTGCGGTTCAGAAATTGGGTTTAAAAGGATGTTTGTTTACACGTCTGGTTGTTGTAATGCATAGTTAACTTGACATGTGCGATGAGTAGACTGTTTTTTCATCCAAACTTGTGCCATGTGTCATTGATGTTTTTGGCATGATAACAATTTTATGGCTCCATTTTTTAAAGGTAAGATATAAATTTTAGCCTCATATTTTTCATTTTAAATGCAACTCTTCCTAATGAGTGCGCAGTACTTCTCAAACAAACATGCGGTGACCGTTGGCATATATATACAACAACTCAAGGTCAAGTTTAAGTTAATTATTATTCCACGCATTTTTTTTTGTCTTCCACAAAATATTTATCTCACGTGCATTGCAAGGCCAAATCAGGTGTATTTCTACCAAAACCCATTTATTCTCGGCAGGAAATACAATTCTCATGTATTAAACATTTTCTTGTCACTTTTTCTCTACAATCCTGAATTTTGAGGCATTAAAGATGATCAAGATTTTTAGTTTTCCTATGAAACAATTCACTAATATATGAAACCTGATTTAACCATTTGTAAAGATCTTTGAAATATAGTTGTCATGTTTCATGAGTCCTAAATGTAAAATAAAAATAGATTGATGAAATGCGAAATTACATGCCTCCTCTACTACTCAAATAGTCAACTCATTTTTGCAAGGCACTGCTATTGTATTTTGATTAATTTAACATATATGGTATCTTAGGGATTTGGACATGCAAGGTGAATGAAATAAGGTATCATTGTTGGACATTTGCAATGTGTTTGTTCATTTAAGAGGAGAAAGATACATTAGGAAGTTAGAAATTCTATACAAGGTTTGACTAAATTTTTCTATCTTGGTTTAATCTTGTCTATATGTTGAATGATGTGGCTTTTATGTTCTAGATGCATTATCTTAGACCAATTTTTTGGATGTATGAAATGTGGTTTCGTCAAGTTTTTTGGATTAACTAATGTATGAAACACGATTTTATTAATTGCGAAGTAGTTTGGATCATTGTTGTTGCATTTCATGAGTCTTGAATGTAAAACAAAATTTGATCAATGAGACACAAAATTGCATACTTCTTTTGCTGCTTAGAGGGCGCATTTTCTTTTTACAAGGCAGTGCTATTGTATTTTGACCAATTTAGCATGTGTGTTATCTTAGGGGTTTAGACATGCTAGATGAATGAATTAAAGTATCATTGTTGCACATTTTTTTGTGTATGTTGGTTTAAGAGGAGTAAAATAACATTGTTATCTGTTTGTTGGTTTAAGAGGAGGAAGATAACATTGAACCCTTGCTCAGGATTTGTTAGTGAGCATGTCATATATAAGGAGCCTAAACCTTAAAGCCAAGAGTGAGTTCTTGACATAATATTAAGTAGTTAGAAATTCTATGAAGGTTTTGACTAAATTTTTTTAGCAATCTTGCTTTAATCTTTTGGGTGTGAGTAAATGTGGATTGGTATATTGTGTCCCTAAATTGGGTTTGTGAGTAATTAGGATGACTAAAATGAATTTTTCTTTAGAGAGGGAATGGAGGAAGAGGATCTGGAGGATGCCTGTGATGAAAAGCTCTTTGAATTTTTCCATGCAACTAGAAATTTATCTAGATTTGTTTACATCAGAGATATGCTCAATGATCCCTTTGATTTGCAAGAGCTCTTGAAGGATCTTGAAGACAAACTGAAGGATTTTAGGGAGTTTTATGATAGACATGTGGAAGGCCTAGAGATTGAGGGATTTGTCCATTATAGTGATATAATGGAAGCTACCAATGCTACTAGAACAACTTTTCAAATAAGGTTTAGCCTCATTGATGACAATTTCAAGAAGTGGGAAGTAGATTGCCCTTTTCATTGCAATCAACATCAATGTCTTCTTGTACAATAGGATGTTGGATTTCTTGTATATCTTCAATATATGGATAGTTGTTCTTCAAATACAATACAAGAGAAGAAGATAGAGAATATTTCAGGCAAAGATAAAGAGGTTGAAGAGAAGGGAGAAATGTTTCAAAAGGATATTGAGAACCAGTTAGTGCAGGGATTTTATGTTAATTTGTTTAAAAGTGAGAACATTATAAAACTAAAAGAAAAGGAGATAGAGTTGAGTGTTGAGATTGCAACAAGTCCTCTTAAATGTGTCCCAACATTTCCAATTATCTTATCAACAAAAGGAGAGATGTATTGCTAAATGATATTCAAACCTTTTTTATCTTATAGAAGATTACTGCTTGGCAATCCTTGTAGCATGAGATCAAAATTATAAGAATTTACGAATAGGAATTGCTAGCAAGTCTTGATGTTGAGGGAGAGAATTTTCAAGACAGCTCTATAGCCTTGCATTCATGTATTAATCGGATTATGGAATATGAAAAGGGGGGATGCCTCTACAGAGGAAGAGTTCTTATAAATTCAGTAGAGATTTGGTATTGATAACATGGGGTATGAAGAGAAACTCAAGTCTCCATTAGAGGAGAAACTAAAAAGTTCAATAAATCTTTATGATGTGTTCTTGAAGAAGATAAAAACCCTAAGGTAGGAAATATAATTCTAAGATATCCATTGAGGTTTATATTAGAGTATGTTATGCATTATAGACAAATATTATTGGATATTTATCTACTAACATCTTACACTATTGTGGTTTATTGTACAGATAGAAATAGAAGATACAAACAACTTTCTTGGAAGAGCCAAGGGCTCAAGGCCATTGAAGCTTGGGCCTTGGTCATTATATTGGAAGCTTTAATAATCAAAGAGTTATAATTTATCATAACAAGTTATCAAGCTCTCCAAGCTTACCAATGATGGCTTTGAAAGCTATCTCCAAGGTGATTGAATCTCAAGTTCTCAATAAAGGTTCAGACAAGGTAATTTTGGTGGAGAAGAAAGAAGTTGTAAGAGTTTTTGCCTTCATGCCTAGATACAATGGATCTAGGGAAGGATACTTTGGAGTTCTTGGCTCTTATTTGCTGTAGGAGATGCCAAGAATTTGAAGCTCCTTAGGAAATAAGAGTTCCTAAAATGTAGAGGTTTCATTGAGTGCGATGAAACAAAAGATTCATCTAGAGGACCTAGAGAATTGTTTGAAACTAAAGATTCTTCTGCAATAGAGTCAGACTAAAAGATGTTAAGGGTTTCTTGAAACCCATCTTTTTTCATCTCTTTGTCTAGTTTGTAACCATTCTGAAAATCTTCACTTTGCATAAGAGTTTAAATATCCATCTTTTCTTCTTTGGGTAACTGTGGATGCCAAAGATGATGTATTACATGATGCGGTTGTGTCTTTGAGCTTGAATTTGTGCCAAATTTGTTTGTAGAACCATTGAAAGACCTCTAATAATTTTTTTTATTTGTATCTTGCACCTCTATGTCTTGTGTATCTAAAGTATTTTTTTATTACTTGATAATGTGATTTTTCCATACTTTGGGTTGACCAGATAGATAGAGATCCATACTTCTTGACAAAATATAGAGCATAGTTGTATAAAATATGATGCATAGTTTACAAATAAAGAAAGTCAATTAAAAAATCTTATATGAGTCAGATAATAAAGAGACATACATATCCAAACTTCTTACCATATAGTGAGTGAAGTGTTGATTACCCCAAGCTTCTGTCCATTGCCTTAAAAAAAAGGTTAAATTGGTTTTTGAAGTCTTTGAGATCAACATCATTCCACTTAGTTTTATCACAATAAAATAATACTTTGTCTAGTGTTTCCCAAACATTGGCTTTTCTATTCTAGGCTTGTCCATTATCAAAATGATCTAATATTATGTAGGTACTTCCACTAATTGTATCTAATAGTTGAGCCACCATTCCTAGAGTTTATCTTACCAAGTCTCACATGAAAGCCTAGAAACCTTCTAGCCTTCACTCCACCAATAGATAGCTTTTTGGGGACACAATTGCCATCCTTAGACTTTTGAAGATCTAGTTCAATAATAACATTATCACCATGTAGACCAATTGCATATAAGAATTTTTCAATCTTTGTTATAGCATATGTTCTAGTTAATAATGGCTTCAGCTTCCATGCAAATCCTATATGAAGATGAACGAGTGATGGGACCTGAAATGGGCCGACACTGGCTATGGCACTAGCCAGACCTCATACTCATAACAGACAACCACACCCTCACGGCCTCACGGACCAGGAGCGTCAATCTAATGCTAAAGGACATCCTGCCCTAAAGCCTAATCTATGCGTTTATAGTTTCATCGTTTTGTAGTCCAACGTTTTCCTTTCTATAAACTCCTCAGAGGGAGAACCCATACACATTGGCAATAAATACCACGATCACATACATGAAGGCAACCTCTCGGTAGTAGACACACCGCGGCCCCACTGCAGCTCTCCTACATTGCAAGGATTAGCCCCTTGATGCGCTCCTCAACATATAAAACAAACGAGCACAAACTCCTCTCTTTTATATTTCGAATCCAGGAGATATACCATGTGGCCTCACCAAACAGTCCCTTAGGAAACCACTCCTCTATACTACGGCAAGGGATAACCTTACACTCTCAATCGTGGGTCAAATTCCTAAGAAAACAATTGCTATACAGTCCAGAAGCTTTATCATTGATAGCATGAACCATGCATAGTGCATAATGTGAATGGTTTAGTGCAGAACCAGAAGAAAATCAGCATTGTGCATCGTGCGAAACCAATCTTTTCATGATTTCCATGCTAGTGCTTATGTGATGAGAAAAGACACCGAGCCTTACGCTCATGCTGCCTTTCCCTTTATTTTAAAACAACGTCCTATAGGCATGATGCAACACGTAAACCACATTGTAATTTATATTTCGACGCTCAACCTCCCCTCTCACCCTACTATTTAATGTTTTGCATTCGTTGATATGTGAAAGAGTCATTTTATGTATATTTCTTTCACAAAGAAAGCGATAAACACGAACAAAAATATAGAAACGAGGGTAAACTGAGTCTAAACTCACGCTTTACCTTCATTATATGCTGCACAAATACACATGTAATTTTTTGGAATTTTTCTTTTACCGTTTCCTAATTTTCTACCATTTAAAATCCATCTTTCACCATTTTTTGATATTTTTCCTCTATTTTCTTCAATTAAAAATGACTAGAAATTAAGATTGATTGTGGGCTGTGGCCCTTAGGTTCCTTGATAGCAAAATTTTGGGTTTTGTAGGCATCATGTCTCATACTCCCCATTTATTTTGCAAAAATCCCATTTTTACCCCTTAAACGCTTGTTTTTCGAGTTTTATGACATTAATTTCAGCCATATCACTTATGATTTTTTTATTTTCAGATTATAAACTGATAAAACTCATAGAAAACAACATCATTAGGAATAATCATCCCATGGGAACAATGTTTCATCAATCAAATAGCATAAAAACTCATTTTTTCTTCATAAAAATTGAATTACCGCTTAGGCTCCATGTCTCGGGATCAGGATTTTGCTACGGGACTGCGGGTCAGCCCACATTCAATATCCAACATCTTCACAATCAGCAATCTTCATGTCTTCATCGATCCGGTCCCAATCGGACAAGCTTTCCTTCACCATTCTTCATTTCCTCTTGTACACAAGAACAGCCCCTTAAGGGAGAGAGAGGGAGGAGAGAGAAAGACCAGATTTCCATCTCTTCATTCAGTCCACCATTACACGAGCGAAGACAAGCGATAAGATCAGCCCAGAGAGGGAAGATCAACCCCATGATCGATTGTATGGGTTGCTTTTAGCCTGCATAGTCCATCTCCATCATGAGAGGGCGTAAAAAACGGCCACCATGTTGCTCCACGTTTTTTATTCATCTTCCTCACGTTTTTTTCATTAAGAATGCATAAAATTTTGGTGGGGGGGAGGGGGGGTCCAAGGCTCCCAAAAGGCACACCCAATTTCCGCCTTAAACTTGTCCACCTCTTCAAATCTTGACCATTTTGTGGTCCTTGTCTCATCCGGCATCCAATTCGAGTTCTGAAAAATCCTGGGCATCCGTCTTGACATCCCGCATTGACTAGCAACTCCTGACAACCTGCACGGTAGTCTAAAAAATTATCAAAAATCCAAAAGTGTCGCTCGTGCACCTTTTAAAAGTCGTCTTTCACTTGGTGCTTAAAATCGTCCTAGCTGGAGCCACCGCCTTCGATGTTAAATATTTTTCCCCTAAATTCTAGATTTTTTGGCAAATTTTAGGCACATCCCAGGCTCAAATCTCTACTCTCATTGGTGACCACAGGATAGGGCGACTCGGCCCATTGAATCCCACAAAAAATTTGCACAAAACAACCAAAGGAAGCATCAAGCTGATACAAAATAGATATATACTAAAACACAGCACAATACTCACCCTACCCCCTGACAAAACCAAGGCATGACATCCACAAGGAGTAGGCCTAGCATAATCTAATAGAAGGTCCGAAGTAGCTAGTCACTAAACCGACTGCTCCAACACGGCCAAACTAAAAAGAACTATCAAAGAGGTTGCCCTAAGTGGTGGTCTGAACTACCTTCCTAACTAAGGACAACACAACCAGAAGCTCCTACTAGGCGAGAACTCCTATAGTCTAATCAAGAAGTATCATCTTTTAGCAACACGGCCAAACTAAAAAGAACTATCAAAGAGGTTGCCCTAAGTGGTGGTCTGAACTACCTTCCTAACTAAGGACAACACAACCAGAAGCTCCTACTAGGCGAGGACTCCTATAGCCTAATCAAGAAGTATAATCTTTTAGGACATTTCTTCTTTTAGGTTTTTTTAATTCTTCCATACTTGGGTACCTAAAAAGGAGGGAGTTGAGCATAGTGACCCAAGGAGAATAGGGCATCGGCCTCATGTCCTGTCTCGATACCCAAGAACCTACCAAGCCCTCGCAAGGCGACACTTAATCCTTTTCTGACACTCACTTTTATTTTCGCTCCAACCTTTCTTATTTTCTTCTTTTCCAGCAAGATGCCACCCCTAGGAAGACAAAGCATCGACCCCAGGTCTGACTCGTCCCCAGGAACCTACCAAGCCTTTGCAAGGCGATGATCAAGTGCTTATAACTTTGCCTTTCTTTTCTTTTTCTATTTTTATAGGGGTTAGAACCCCTTTTTACACACCTTCGTATATATCTTTCTTTGAGATATTCAGGGGTTTTTACCTCCTTTCTAGCATCATTATTATTTGTCTTCTGGCAGGCTTCTCTAACTGCCTCACAACTAACAAGAACTCCTAGAACGGCTGCCTAGCAGGCTAGTAGAACAGGGCCACTAGAACTCCCGTCTAAAATAGGTCTTTTGACGCCTGGCAATGTCTTTATAGGAGGCAACGACTACTCAGACCTCCCTCAGACATACCTAACCTAAACTTGGGACTTCATGCCTTGGACGCCAGTCCCCAACAAGAAAAGAAAATCCCCTACAAGTACACCGACACATAAGGCATAAAACATGGTACTCATAAAGGAGAAATATCACCTGGATAGGGCCACAAGAAGCTCCCGCACAACAAAGGCTCCTTCCAAGCTCTTCTTTGAACCTGTTTAGCACAAAACTAAAACAAGAAACCATTAACTGCACCTGTACTAAATAGACAACTGGCCCTCTTGGCCTAATGAAATAAAGCATTTCACTATACGACTGAATTGGCCCTCTTGGCCTAATGAAATAGAGCAGAATAGCACTTACACATCCCTCCCTGAAAGATTACATATATATAATAATAAGCTTCTTTCCAAGGAGGAAAAACAGGCTCACAGCCCTAAACTAAATGCATAAGATTATGACCCATCCCTCCTGCATATACAGCAAGAGGCGTATGCATAACATGTTGTCTAATTAACCTATGGGTCCAGGATAACAACAGTAGATTGGTCTCGGCTACTCTTTGCATCACCCATATCAACCATCGTCTGCCATATAGTGCATGCTCTGATAACATCCCCCACAAGCGACCGGGTCCTGTCTCATTATTGATGGCAATATCCAAACTAGGACCACAGTTGAAGAAAATGTCTTCCTCATAAGCAAGATTTGCCAGTGAATCCGCAAATTGATTCCAGTAACGTGGAATGAGCTGAAAAGACACTCTCTCAAACTCCTCAAGTAGGGTCATCGCAGTTCGATGATACATACAAAGAATGGGATTCCGCACTGTGTATGTCCCATCTAGCTGATTCAGGATCAACTGGGAATCCCCTTTTACTAACAACCGTTGAATACCACCTTGCTTGGCAATATGCAATCCCATAATCAAGGCTTTATACTCCGCCATATTGTTAGTGAATCCTACCCCAAGATAAGTAGCTAACTTCATCATAACTCTACGTCGGGGATCTCGGATTACTACTCCAACACTTCCTTTTTTATTAGGACCCCTGGATGCTTTGTCAAAATATAATGTGTACGTCCACAATGGGTTTACACAACCTGCCATCACGAAGTCCCTTGTTCGTAATTACGATAGTCAAAGTTTAGCATGTTGAGAGGATGAACTGATGGCTCCATCCCACCTTCTTCATTGAACTCAACAGGGATACTTGTCAACAGTCGTAAGCAGTGATGGTAGAAGACTTTGATCTCCCACACAAAGGTTCCATCTTCTTGCTCAATCACTTTGTATCCTTTGCTCCACCAGATAAGTTTCCCCTGATGGTATCTCTGCTCCAGATATGGATGCTCCAAATAAGGAATTAACTGCCCCATCAACTAGCTTTAAGCTCTTTTGCAGGTCTTAAATCAGCCCCAGCATGGACCTGCAATGCATTTTTCTGTATTAGCATACTTAGAAATAATAAGGTTTAATCTTATTACGATTAATCTTATTTTTAAACTCTACTCCTTGTAGATCAGCTAGTAGAGCCATAGACCTATTTTTCCCTATCCTGACAATCTTGTAGGGGCCATCCCATCTAGGTTCCAGCTTTCCTAGAAACAACTCCCTACACGCATCATAGTACAGAACTAATTGCCCTTTTTTAAAGGTATACTTCTTTGCTTTAAGGTCGTGCAACTGCTTCATCCGACGTTTAACTATCTCCTGGTGTAATAAGCTCTGCAATTTCAGTTCATCCAGGTGGGCTATGGTCGTAAAACATTCAAAAAGTGAATCCTCATCTCCCAAAGAGTGATTAATTGCAAACCATATGGTTGGCAACTTGATTTTGAGGGGTAACACACACTCTTCCCCATAAACTAATTTAAATGGATTATAACCGGTAGCTCGCTTAAACGTTGTATTATACACCCATACTGCCACATACAACTTCCTGTCCCATTCTCATTTCTTCTCAGAGACTATTTTAGATAAGATACCCACAAGCTACTTATTAGTACTCTCGACTTGCCCATTTGCTTGCGGATTATAGGGGGTCGTTTTGTTGTGCTTGATTTGCCAAGCTTCAGTCAAGCTTTTGATCACCTTATTCAAAAAGTAAGTTCCACAGTCTGACACTAGTTTCTTCGGTGGACCGAAACGGCAGATAATCTGCTCTAAAAGGAAACTTGCAGTCTCTTTTACATTGTCCTGGCTTGTCGCCTGTGCTTCTGACCATTTTGTAAAATAATCAGTTGCCACTATAATGTATCGCATTCTGAGTAGTAGACGACGAGGTGATAGGACCCACAAAGTCAATGTCCCACTTCTCAAATGGAAGGATAGCCATAATAGGCATAAGTGGGTGTTTCCTATTCTCTCTGCTGTCATGTCTTTGATAGGTATCACATCTCTTCAAAAGAATCTTGGAAGATGGACGGCCACAAATATCCAGCTCTTAAAGCTTTTTGCGCCGTCAACCGTCCAGCGAAGTGCCCTCCACATGTAGAGTCATGGCACTCCTCCAAGATGAAAGGAACCTCGTCAGGCATCACACATCGGCGGTAGATATCATCAACACCCTGCCGATATAGTGTTCCTGTGATCAAAGAAAACTTCAAAGCTTGTTGTCTGATTTTTCTCTTTTCAAATTTTGATAAACGAGCTTCAGTCTCTCTTGTTGATAGATAATGCGTAATAGCAGGATACCAAGATGGAATAGAAGCTGTATCAATTTTAAACATTTCTTCAATATCACTTCCTTCAGCCAAAGTCTCTTTCGGCTCCCCGAAATCCACAAGGCATTCCACAATACCCTGCAACCTCGGTGGCTTACTCTTAATCTCATAATCAAACTCCTGCAAAGTGATTAACCACTTTGCCAAACGATCAGGCGGTTGTATCTTGTTCATAAGCAATCTAAGCCCTTCCGCCTTCGTATAGAAAACTACCTTTTCATAGAGGATGTAGTGCCTGAATTTTTTAGTACCAAAGACCATCGCAAGGCACAACTTCTCCATGTAGGTATAGTTAATTTTTGATATGCCCAATTTTCGACTAGCAAAAGCTATCGGATGATACTACTTTTCCTCCCAGATTTGGGTTAAACAGCAGCAGTTGATACTATGCATGGTGGCTGCTGAAAATATGTAAAATACCTTGCCTCTTTTAGGTGCTTTTAAAACTGGTGCTCTTATTAGCTCCTGTTTCACATCCTCGAAAGCTACCTTACAAGGGTCGCTCCATACAAATAGACAGCTAAAGGATAATAAGTTCGTTAATGGCAGCGTCCTTTCTGCCAAGGCATTTATAAACCTCCGATAGTACCCTATCGATGAGCAGAAAGCTATGTACCTCTTTTGGGGTGCGTGGTGGACTCATAGCAACTATAACCTTGATCTTTATAGGGTTAGTTGCAATCCCGACTGAACTGACCACATGGCCTAGCAATAGCCCATAAGGCACTCCAAAGACACACTTCCGTGGATTAAGAGTGATACAAAATTGTCTGCATCATTCAAAGCACTTTCTTAAAATAATCAACATCCTTTCCCTTACAGTGGCTGCCCCCAGGTCATCGATAAATACTTTCAACTCATCTGGGGAGATGCCACCAAAGGTCTTGTCTGCTGTTTGTTGCCATGATCCAGGTGCATTGCACAAACCAAAGGCCATCACATGGTACGCAAAAGTACCAAATACAGTAATGAAAGTCGTTTTCAACTTGTCCTCTTCTGCAATTGCCATCTGGTTATATCCTACAAAGCAATCCATAAATGAATATATTTCCCTACCCGCTAATTGATCCAAAATCTGGTCAATAAATGGCAATGGGTAGTAATCCTTAACCGTCTTCTTATTCAGCTCCCTAAAATCTACACATAGTCGGATCTGGTTATTTTTCTTCTTCCTGATGACAACTGGTGAACACCATTCAGTGTGTTGTACAGGGAAAATTAAACCAACTTTCCTTAACTTCTGTAACTCCTCAAACACCCCGTCCCTCAATTCAAAAGGCATACGCTTGACTTTCTGACGCACATGACAACTGCCTTCTTTTAGAGGAATAGTATGAACATCCACGCTGGGAGGAATGCCTCTGAGCTCGTCATAACTCCAAGCAAAGATGTCATGGAATTCTTGAATCAATGACACATAGTCCTCCCTTTCTGTTGAACTGAGCATGGAACCTAATTTAATTGGCTGCAAATCATTCAGCGTGCCAAGGTCCAACTCAATCACATCCGCATCTCTTATCCTATCTTGCGGCTCTATCGGCTCATTTAGAGTTATCTAATAAATATCCTCTGTAGTGGACCCCTCTTTAGATTCATCACTGGATGATGTCTCACTACCAGATGGATCATCTGCCGTCTCTAATTCAGTAGAGGATAAAGGAGCTCTCTCACTCTGAGGAGACTCAGGGTAAGCATCGGCTATTACTCGATTAGCACCTATGCCTAGAACCACTCGACCGACGGGTATATCGACTTGACAGTCTATTCATAAGATCCAAGGCTTGCCTAGCAAGACTCGATAACTAGGACGTCCTACAAATCTTATCACCCTAAAGTCCAAGAAGCATTCTACACTTGCAACTGTCACATGGACTTTAGTAACGCAACCTTCTGGTTGTCTTAGACTATCATCAGCCATTCTAAGAAGGATGGAGCTGTCTTTTTGGATACCTAGACCCAACCTCTCCATCAACTCTGAACTCATGATATTGACGGAGGACCCAATGTCTACGATAGCATGCTCTACTAGTATTCCATCTACATATGCTGGAACCCTAGGGCAATTCTTTTCAGCATGATCAAACCAATCTTCCCCTAGTATTTCCTTCACAAAGAAAGCGATAAACACGAACAAAAACATAGAAACGAGGGTAAACCGAGTCCAACCTCGTGCTTTACCTTCATTATATGCTGCACAAACACACATGTAATTTTCTAGAATTTTCCTTTTACTGTTTTCTAATTTTCTCCCATTTAAAACCCATTTTTTACAATTTTTTGGTATTTTCCTCTATTTTCTTCAATAAAAAATAACTAGAAATTAAGATTGATTGTGGGCTGTGGCCCTTAGGTTCCTTGACAACAAAATTTCGGGTTTTGTAGGCATTATGACTCATATTCCCTATTTATTTTGTAAAAACCCCATTTTTACCCCTTAAACGCATGTTTTTCGGGTTTTATGTCATTAATTTCAGCCATATCACTTATGATTTTCTGATTTTCAGATTATAAACTGATAAAACTCATAGAAAACAATATCATTATGAATAATCAGCCCATGGAAACAATTTTTCATCAATCAAATAGCATAAAAACTCATTTTTTCTTCATAAAAATTGAATTACCGCTTAGGCTCCATGTCTCGAGATCTTGGTTTTGCTGCGGGACTGCAGGTCAGCCCACATTCAATATCTAGCATCTTCACAATCAGCAATCTTCATGTCTTCATCGATCAGGAAGCAATCTGGTCCCAATCGGGTAAGCTTTCCTTCACCATTCTTCATTTCCTCTTGTACACAAGAATAGCCCCTTAAGGGAGAGAGAGGGAGGAGAGAGAAAGACCAGATTTCCATCTCTTCATTCAGTCTACCATTGCACAAGCGAAGACAAGTGATAAGATCAGCCCAGAGAGGGAAGATCAGCCCCATGATCGATTGTATGGTTTGCTTTCAGCCTGCATACTCCATCTCCATCATGAGAGGGCACAAAAAATGGCCGCCATGTTGCTCCACGTTTTTTCTTCATCTTTGTCACGTTTTTTTCATCAAGATTGCATAAATTTTTTCGGGGGGGGGGGGGGTAAAGGCTCCCAAAAGGCACACCCAATTTTGGCCTTAAACTTGTCCACCTCTTCAAATCTTGAACATTTTGCGGTCCTTGTCTCGTCCGGCATCCAATTCGAGTTCTGAAAAATCTTGGGCGTCCGGCTTGACATCCCGCATTGACTGGCAACTCCTAACAACCCGCACAACAGTTTGAAAAATTATCAAAAATCCACAAGTGTCGCTCGGGCGCCTTTTAAAAGTCGTCTTTCACTTGGTGATTAAAATCGTCCTATAGCTGGAGCCGCCGCCTTCGATGTTAAATATTTTTTCCCTAAATTCCAGATTTTTTGGCAAATTTTATGCACATCCCGGGCTCAAAAATATGCTCTCAACGAGCTTTTCAATTATCCTGCAGAGCACATGAAGTGTGCAGATATGGGCATTCACTAAAGGAATGTGTAGGACTAGCTTAAATTGTGGATCTTTGTTGTGCCTAGAGGGAGCGCTATTCCAATTGCTTGAGTGCAACTCTATGGATGGGGACATACAATATACACAAGGAGATCTGGAGTTGACTCCCTTTGATACATTGTACATACATTTAAGTGTCTTTAAGTCACCATCTATGTGCCAATCAATCTTATAGTTCCCAAATTCTTCAACAAATAGTTCTTCTCTTGCTTGTTGTCTCTTAATAACATCAGGTATTGGTGTTTGATTAAAAACCCAATACAATATATCAAAATCCTCTATACCTACTTTGAATGCTCCTAGCCACCAAATTTTGTATTTCGATTGAACACTAAATGACATTGAATGATTGCAATGATCTGATGAAAGTGCTCTATTCATCAAGGGAATAGATACCCTCTCTAGTTTTGTGCATTTTAGAATCTCACTTTCATCAAGTTTAACCACAAATCTAGCCACTCCTTGTGTCTCTTCTAGTGATAAGTCATAGAATGTAATCATTAAACATTGTAGGGTGGACAAGTCAAGGAAAATATTGTTAAATTCATTGAATATAACTTCCTTTTTCTTGCTCTTGAAGCTAGCCTTGATATGGAAAGGATCACCTAGACTCTCCATCACTTTGTTATTTTGATAGTTCTAACCATAGATGACCTCGGAAGTATGCAATTGTGTACTTGTCCTTGCTTCATATTTGATTTTAAAAGTTGTATATAAGCATCTCAACTAATACCAATATTATCTAGTGTCTTCTACACTAACTCAGTATCCAAAGAATGTGTGAGATGTCCACCAGTCTCAATCCACGGCATACCTTTTAGTAGTCCATCAGTAGGTTTTTCAAAAATGATTCCGCTCGATGCTCCCTTGGAACATCATGGGGTTTGTCACTTAGACCTTACTGAGTCCACTTCGCAATGAGAGAGTTTTGGTCGAAACCACTAGGATTGACTTGAATTTTTGGGTTCCTAAAATTAGATGAGTCTCTTAACAGCTAGCTAGTGTCAGTAAATTTGAGTTTCCACTTCTATAGGATTACTCGATCTGAAGTGGACTTGCCATTGCACTCGGTTCAAAGAGAATGGGTGACGGAGGAGAGTGTGGTACGTCAACCCTCTTTCCCATAAGGCAAAATCCCATTCCAGAACCCTAAAACAATGCAAGTCGATTCTACCTAATGATTACTTGGTCAATTTATCATCTTCCTATTTCTTATTGCCAATTTAGAAAAGCTCCCACCTAACCTAGACCACCCTACCATTGGATGAGGACCTACCGTCAGGGGTCACACCCACCCCCTTTCCTTTAATGATGGAATCATCTTTAGTTTTTTAATTACCTACAACATATTTATTGGAACATATACAACCACTTTCTTAATTAGTCCATTAAATCATATGTTCCTTCATGTAATTTATCTCATGGACATGCATACAATTCAAACAATCCTTTATTATATTGGAAGCTTATTATAATTTCCATCTTTTTAACCCTGCGAAAGATACACAAAATTCCTTGAGGGTATTCTGCCCACCAAGATTCCACCCATGTAACTAGTATTTAGGATTCCAAGATCCCACCCTGGGTCACGAAGGGGATTGTTAGATGTATGATTAACAACCATATCCCCCCTCTGGCACCCACATTTCCTACTGCCCGAGACTATCCCTACTAATAGACCTTTTACTAGCGCAGCCGGTCTAATCCTCACAAAGCGATAACCATGACCCCCTTAGAGTAGAGTCTCGCAGCTAGCTTGGGGGTAGCCTAGCATGATCCTTCCTTTTATCATATTTGTTAATATTTTCAATCAGAGATCTAGATTCTAGCAAACACAAAAAATCCTTTCAAATGTATATCAAGTGATGCAATGACAATCACACCATCGTGCAATTCACAGCTTCCACAGCCAAGGTAGACCTTATCCTAAGGTAACCTTACATTCCAATGAGGATTCTTCTCCCCATAAAGAAGTGTTGAGTACGTCTCTTACCACAAGTTAAGCAAGGCATGAATTTCCCATCTGGGCAATCTTACCCAACATAAGCGAAATTCCAATGAGGATTCTTCTCCCCATAAAGAAGTGCTGAGTACATCTCTTACCACAAGTTAAGCAAGGCATGAATTTCCCATCTAGGCAATCTTACCCAACATAAGCGAAATTCCTTAAAGAAATATATTGTGCCAATAACTTAACAAGATGACTTACAGACTTTAAATAGAGTTTCACCTTTTAAGTGACACTTAACCTTGTTGCGTTTGACAATAATCATATCGAGCTATTTTACTAAACTCGAGTGCACATAAAGTCATATGTGCAATAACCTCTTGTGATTCTTTCCATCATGATTCCATGGATTTAGGATCTCACTTAATCTAACTACAAATCATAGCGATTAATTGTTTCTGCATGTACTAGTACGCTTTCAAGATGAAATTATCAATTCGTGTAAGTGTAAAATATAGAAGCTAATATTTTATGCAATTATTTTATGTGGCAAAATCATAACCTAGTAGTAAATAACTTAGTTTGGCATGATAACATTGGGAATCTTGTCTTTGCCCACACTTGCATTCACCACAGCCGATGTTCTGTTGTTGGAAGTGGCAACTCTGGCAACTTCAAGCACTCTCATATCTCTGGCAATACCCGCCGGTTGCAGTGGTTCCCATGGTCCTTCCACCTCTTTGCTTTGGAGCCATTGTTCGCAAGTGGATTCAAGAGATAAAGAAGGAGGAATGAATTTGAGATGGGAGAGCATAAGAGAAGATGTCTTAGTCGAAGATCCAGATAGGGGGGAATCGATCTCTCTCTCTCTCTCTCTCTCTCTCTCTCTCTCTCTCTCTCTCTCTCTCTCTCTCAAGCTCCTTCTCATCACAGTCTCTTGGAGGGATATCCTTCTACCTCTCTCTCGCAGCCTCTCAGGGTCTCCTTATGCTTCTCTAATTGATCCCCATGCTTCATATTTATAGTAGCTAAACAAGAGAAGAAGGGTTATGGCTGAGAAGAAGAGATCTTTGTGGGGGGGATCTTGGCGAAATCAACAATCTGAAACTTCTAAGATGCAATCTGATGCTCAAATCACAAATCCGATAGTTTCGTTGGCTTTGAAAGGGGGGTAAAACCCAAGACAATTGTTTAGAAATCTTCTTGATCACTCCTTCTTCTCCCTGTTCGAAGTGTTGTTTACTGCTTGTAAACTGTGATTACGACGCACACGATTTTTTTTCATGCCATCTTATTCTAAAAAATTTCATAGCTTTTTAGGATATTTATAATAAATAATACCTAAAATATTCTAATTTTTCCCAAAAATCTAATATTTTTGGACTATCCATAGTATACACATTAACACTAGTGACTAATATGGCTCATAACTCTCATTCACGTGGTAACTTCTGTGACGATGGGTGGCTACAATCCTTGTCAATTGGAAAAAATTGTCGGGTTACAACTCTCAGTTTTTTTATATTTTTAATTAAATAAAAATTGTTAGTTATTAACGTTGCCTTACTAGCTTATTAATTGACTAACTAGCTTTCAAACTAACTAACTGACTTTTAATTGCGTGGAAGTATTACATCCTCCTCCCCTTAGAGAAATCGAGATGTCCTCATCTCGAGAGAAATCGTGGGTATTGTTGATGAAGAGCATTCTCATCTATCCATGTAGCATCTTCTTGAGGATAATCCTTCCACACGACAAGGTATTCTTTGAGGGTTCTACCCCTCAATTTTTTTTCTCTTACATCAATTACTCTGAGTCAGGTTATAGCTCAAGGACTCCTTGGTTAGGTATTACAACTTGTTGATCATCAAGGATATGGTTCGGGTTACCTACGTATGCTTTCAATAAGCTAACATGAAATACATTGTGGATTTTTATATTCTCAAGGAGTTGTATCTTGTAAGTGCTTGGTCCAAAGCACTTGAGAACCTTATAGGGTCCACAATATCTCAGACTTATCTTCTTAAATTATTCTAAAGACAAAGAACTCTTCTTTGGATGGACACGGACGAAGACAATGTCTCCTTCTTTGAAAATTCGTTCTTGCCTTTTCAAATCAGCATACGCCTTTTGTTGGTCATTGGCAGCTTGAATATCTTGTCTAATAATCTTGATTTGATCATCCATTTCTTCAAAAAAATTTCTCGAAGCTTCTACCCTTAGAGAAGGATCGGAAAAATTTAGTGGCATACGGCAATCTTGACCATATAGTGTCTGAAATGGAGTCATCTAAATACTTTGATGATAGGAGGCATTATAAGCAAATTCCACTAACGATAGATACCGAATCCACCTTTTAGGTTCCTTGCTACAACATGTATGGAGAATATCCTCAATCACTTGATTAACTTGTTCTATCTGCCCATCAGTTTGTGGATGAGAAGTAGTACTGAAACAAAGTTGGGTTCCAATGGCTTCAAATAAACTCTTCCAACAATGTGGTGTGAAAAGAGAATCACGATCACTGATGATCCTTTTAGGTAACCCATGTAACCTAAAAATCTCTTTTACAAAAATTCTTGCAATATCTGAAGCTTTGTAATTGGTTTTTGTTGGAATAAGAAGAGTGACATTTGTTAGCATATCTACTATTACCATTATTGAGTTATATCCTCCTTGCACAGAAGGTAACCCAACTACAACGTCCATGTTAATAAATTCCCATTTCATCAGGGGAATGTCAAGTGGCTGGAGTTTCCTTGGTAACTTGACACATTTAGATTTTACCCTTTGGCAATTTAGACATTCAGTGACATACTTAAGTACATCTCACCCTTGAGTTTTTGCCAATAATCGCTTTTCCTAACAGCATTAAGAGTTTTTGCATATCCTGGGTGTCCTGAAAGAGGATAATCATATGCTTCCCAAAGTATCCTTCTCTTGAGAGTTTCACTTGAAGGAATGCATAGTCTCATTTTGAAATAAACAAGTCCTTCGTCTTCATCTGTAGAGGATTCTTGATACTTAGTCTTGAGTTTGGGATCTTGTTCTTATTGTGAACTTCTCAAAATAATTGTTGATAGTGTGGA
The DNA here is from genome assembly GCF_053477565.2 of Lygodium microphyllum. Lineage (NCBI taxonomy): Eukaryota > Viridiplantae > Streptophyta > Polypodiopsida > Schizaeales > Lygodiaceae > Lygodium > Lygodium microphyllum. The sequence goes on from NC_141161.1 coordinate 77,677,834, forward strand.
TCCTTATTTGCTTCATCCTTAGTCAACTCAATGATAGGATTAGTTGGCATTGATACCATTGTAGCTAGAGTTTCTACCCTAGATGGTTCTTCAACAATGAGAATATTAAGGAAGGCTTTACGACTAAGGGCATCTGCTACTACATTTTCTTTGCCAGGTTTGAATTTAATTTCAAAGTCATACTCCTATAGAATTTCAATCCACCATCATTGCCTCATATTAAGATCAGGTTGAGTAAAAATCCACTTAAGACTTTTATGATCTGTGACTAAGGAAAACTTATTTTCAAGCAAGTAATGTCTCCATAATTTCACAGCATGAATCAGAGCTAACAACTCCAGTTTGTGACTAGCATATCTTTTTTCATGGGCTTTCAACTTTCTAGAAGAGAAAGCTACAGGATGACCTTCCTGCATTAGCATGCATCCCAATGCAAGAGAGCTGGAATTTGTGACCACTTCAAATTCCTAGCTTAAGTTAGGTAGCCTTAAAATAGGAGCACTTACCAAACTATGTTTTAGTTTCTCAAAGCTAGACTATTCAATTGGCATCTAGTTAATGGCAACTTTCTTTTTGAGTAGGTCTATAAGAGGTGTTGCAATTTGGGCATAGTTTCTAATGAATACCCTATACCATCCTGTCATACCTAGAAAAATTCTCACTTCTTTGATAGTGGTTGGGGGTGGCCAATCTTGAACATCTTTGACCTTGGCAAGATCTACTAATATACCTTTAGCAGACACTATGAATCCCAAGTAAATCTTCCTTTTGAAGAAGGGACACTTCTTCTTCTTGGCATATAGTTTGTGTGCTCTCATCGTCTCCAGCACAATGCGAAGATGTGGTTCATGATCTTCTTCCTCCTTAGAATAAGTTAGGATGTCATCAAAGAATACAAGAACAAAATCATTGAGATGAGGTCTAAAAATGTCATGCATTAACATGTTGAAGGTAGTTTGAGCATTTGTCAATACAAATGACATCACAATGAATTTGAAATGATCGTATCTTATATTGAAGGAAATTTTAGGAATATCCTCATTCTTGACTCTGATATGGTAATATCTTGACCAAATATCGATCTTAGAAAGGATCCTTGCTTCTTGTAGATGATCAAGAATCTCGTCTATCCTTGGTTAATGTACTTATTCTTTACTGTTACCTGGTTTAGCCCTGGATAGTTGATACAAAGATGGAGAGTTCCATCTTTCTTCTCTTGGAATAATATTGGGACTCCCCATGGTGAACTTCTTGGCCGAATATACCCTTGTTCTAGTGGTTGTTTGAGTTTTTCTTTTAGTTCAATGGCTTCAAGAATAAACATTTTGTAAGATCTCTTTGCCACCCACTAGAGCAGCTCGTGGAATAAGTTTGATCTCATGATTAACTTCTCTTTCTAGAGGTAACTTAGTTAGATCTTCACGAAATATGTCTATGTAATCTCATCTTGATTTACCTTGTTAAGATTGATCAAATAAATAGGTAATTCTTTCTTCAAGCCTTTCACAATTCGAGAAGCTTTTGCTAATTGAACTTTAGGTTTCCTTGTTTCACCTTGTGTAGTTGCTATTTCACCATTCAAATCCTGAAATGTAACTTGACCTTTTCCACAATGGATATGAGCATCATTGGGAATCGGCCAATCCATTCCTAGTAAACATTCATAAGCTCCTAAGTTCATTACTCTAAACCTCATACTTGAAAGGTTTTCTCCTAGGTCAAACTCTACCTTTGCAATTTGCTGTTTAGAAAGTACTTCGTTTCCATTTGCTAATTCCACAAGCAGATTTGATGCATTTACTGTATCTATTCCTAACTTCTTAGCACACTTGGGTGAAATAAATGAGTGTGTACTTCCACAATCAATCAAAACTTTAAATGATTTACCTTGGTGACTAGCTGGTGTCTGTATTACCGAATATTGACGATTTGGACCTTTCCTATGGAATGTAGCATGAACAGTTGCTCTTTCAATATCTTCTTCCATATTAGGGTCTTCTTCCCTATTAATCTCTTTTAGGGTAATATTTGACGTTCTTCCTCTTACCATAGCTACTTGACCACGGTCTTGGGCAACTCTGCCTTGACCTCAAAATTGGCCTTGGCCATGGTTTCCACCAAGATTTGGAAAATTTCTCTTGAAATGTCCTAGCTCATTGCAATGAAAGCACCTAATACCATCCTTGTTTCCCTCTTGGGTAGGAACAAAATTTCCAATTGCATTGGATTTTACCTTTTTCTTTTGACCTTGGTAAAATTGGCCTTGGGGTCTTTTTGCTTGACCTTTGAATCCTCCTTTGTTTTGGTTATTGTAGCTCCAGAACTTATTATTGTTAGGCTTTGATTGTACTTCCCGCACAATAGGAGTAGCTCGAATCAAAGCATCCTAGAGGTCTATTGGGTGCATTGATTCCAAATGAGTGTTCAGAGGATAATTTAGCCCATTGCAAAACTTGGACACTATAACATGCTGTCGTGACAACGACCTCCCCCTTTAATTATCCCTTCGTCACCGTCAATAATTTTTTTTCCCTTTATTTTTCCGCCGCCATCGCCATCAATTTTCCCCCCTCTCTTTTATTAGAAAACAATAACAATAATAGTAAAGCAAAATTTATCTTTCATCATCTCTCCTTGTCAACGCCATCTAGTTGGCGGGGGAAGAGGGAGTTTATCTGCACGTCGACGAGGGTAGGAAAAGTTGAGTGGATAAGGAGTCGAACTGCGAGACGAGAGAGGGAGCTCGACACAATTGGCAATTGCATGGTAGACCGGTCGTTCTGGCCATCTAAACAGAGGAAGAGGAAGGGGGCCTCGTGGTCACACCCCCTCCCTGTAATACCCTTCTCAACCTCCCTATAAAAAAGTCCCCTCCCCCTGAAAAGGGGGCTAATCCTCTTCTTTCGCCTCCCTTAACCAACACCCCCTCCATTATAACCCGTTTTCCTCCCCTTTTCCCTTTAGGATATTGTTATTTCTTTTTCTTTTTTTTCTTCTTTCTTCTTGCATTTTTTGCATTTCATTTTCTCGGGATACTTCTTCCAACAGTTGTTTACAAGATGTCCTTTTTTCTTACAGAAAGAACATCTAGTGAGAACTATATGTACCAATACTTGATCACGGGAAGTTGAAGATGCCTGACTGTTGTTGCTTTCTTTGTGGTTCCTCTTTTCTTCATCCAAACATGATTGGATGGTACTTGCCAATGTAGGGTCTGGAATGTTGGTAAGAGTGGTTACAAGAGTAGGAAACACCTATTTTACAGCTTTTAGGAGAATAGCAATAGTATCTTCTTCATGTATTGGAGCTTGTATAGAGGCAAGCTGTGCCATAAGTCCCTTCATGTGAGAGATGAATTTTTCCAAATCTTCTCCTGATCTATATTCCAAGCTAAAGAATTCAATTTTAAGGAAGATTTTAGTATTTTTACTAGTGGCTCCATAGATCTTTTCAAGCTCATCCCATTTTTCTTTAGCAGTGTTTAGTTGATCAACATGATGAATTAGGGACTCATCTAAGTGTAACATTATGATGGCTTGGGCACGTTGGTCATCCTCTACATCAACTAGATTTGCAAAGTTTAAAACTCTAGTGCCTTGAATGAGAGGCCAATACCCTCTCTCCATCATTTTGTACTTTATAAGTACCTACCATGGGTGGAAATATTTGCCATCAAACTTTCAAATTCAAGGACGTACATCAGCATATGTTGTGGCCATTGGGAAGGTCTTACCACTTGTTAAGACAAGGGTAGTGTCTATTCCTTTACAAACTTGCCACTGAGTGCATAAGCAAATCAAACAATTGAAATCAAAGTTGTAATGAGGAGAAAGGCTGAAAATCATACAAATGTAATAGTTCAAAGTATAATTGTGGTGGTCCTTTCTTATGTGCAATCTTCTTCCGAGGTTTAATAGTCTTTTTAGGTTTTAATGAGGTAAACCTAGACTGGACTTCAGGCTCCTCCTTGTGGTATGGCTTAGTGGATGAAGCTTGTGTTGGACAAGGTTGGTCTATGATCTCAATGCTTGTTGCTGATGATTCCGAGGAGAGTACAATGACACTCATCCTTTTGATTGCATTGACTAGTGTACTTGAACCAAAGTCACTCAAGATATGCAATACAATTCTAGTGTATGATGGTCTATGTGTTTATAATTATACACATAACCTTACAACAATATAAGAAGAGGAAGTTGACAAAATAACACTCACTAGATTTAGTAAATAACCAGCAAGTAAATGATTAGATGATTAATGATTAATGTTTAGAAACACTAATGTCAAGCTTAGTGAAATGCTTGAATGAAAGCAGGTTGGAAGTCGGCTTCCCAATGCACTTAGTGATGTCTATCGAGCATGTCCAAGAGCTTTTAGATTTCAAATAAGCTTCAGAGAAGATGCTTTAGTGATTAGAATCACTGTTAATAAAGTTCAGAGTGAAAAATATGAAAAATGCCAAGTTTAGAGCTTACTGGCTATGGATACTATAGGGTACACAGTTAGGGTTTGTCAGAGATCTCTCTCTGTAGAGCAAATTTCTAGGAACCCTTGTTTATGAGGATAGCCCACTAGGGGGGCTATCAAAGCCCCAAGGTGGATTGTGTCCGCTATTGCGTGCACACTGGTACGGATGTCACGCTGACAGAAAATTGCACCTATTTTGGAAAACGCGTAATGTCGGGCTCAGTCTCGTGGACAATGTTGGAGACAAACTTGACAAGCATCTATGCCCTAATGTGGAGAAGGGATCTCCAAAAGAAAGTTGGAGTAGATACAGCCTCCTTTGTCCTCCCCAAGTCCTCCAAGGTTTGCAAGTATAGGCTAGCTATGGAGGTGAAGGAGATAAGTTGAAGATGATGGACAATATTGTGCACTTAGTGAGGCTGAGGGTATAGGAAGCTGAAAAGATCAGAGGAGGCTCTGATACCATGTGGAAAAAATCAGAGTTGCAGCATTGGAATGTGTGCACAAGAGGGAGAAAGAGGCTCAAAGTACAAGAACAAATTCTTGTTTATTAAGTTGCTCAAGGTACAACTTGGGTACACTCTATCTCAAGTTTGATAGTGACCCATAGGTTGTTTATATAGCCTTTGCCAAGCTAGGGTTAGGGTTTCCCCCCTAAGGCTATTCACACCCATTTGCCCTCATATACCCTTGCTTATAGTGGGTTCTTATGCCTATCTTCTAACAATGTTGACTAAGGTTACCCACCTTGTTTCGGTCAAAACCAGCTATAAAGCCTCAAATATTGCTAGGTTATTTGTCAAAGAAATCTTTAGACTTCATGGACTACCAAAGAGAATTATCAGCGGTCGTGACTCTCTATTCACTTCGCATTTTTGGAAGGGATTATTTGAATAGCAAAGGATATGAGGTCCTATAGGAATTTGTTTTTACAACCAAATAGGTCATCCAATAATCTGTTCTGTGAGAGTTTTCTTCATATATAGAAGAATATCTAAAGGCTTAATTTTGCTTTGATCTGCCAGTTTGATAAGCCATTGTGTGTAGGTTGCATACCTTGCAAGCCTAAATCCTTCATTTTCACATATGTCATTATGTTCACTAGTGAACCTCCATCAATCAATGCATTTACTATAAAGCAACCTTCAATCCAAATTCCAATCTTTGGAATACCGGGATCTAGGAAGGCATTAGGCACATCTACTTCTCTTACATGCTTTGGGGCCTTATTAGACTTAGGGGTAGTTGTAGGAGTAATCCGTAGGCCATGTCTTCTTGTCAATATGCTTTTAAAGTTCTTTCCAACAACTAAGGGACAACATTAGCAATTGTTGAAATATTAGGTTTGGTTTGAAGGTATTTAGGTCTTTGACCAAGTCATACTCTTTAATGGGATCCATGGGCTTCTCGAATTGGCTAGGGAATGGGGTAACACCCACTTTTATATTTCCTTTTTCTTTTAGTAGTAGATAAATTTGCACTTATTCTATCACTAGGGGTACTTCTATGTCCTCTATCTCTTGGAACTTTGGTCCTATCTCTGTAATGATCTTTGTATCCTTCTATAGTACTGAATTGCTTTGTACTGTACTGTTCTATTCTTTACTATTCTGTTTCTCCTTTGGAAGATTGAACTTCACCGTTTTGATAGAGGGAACCTTCTCTTTTGGAACTGTGGGTTCTCTTTTCTTGGCACACATTATTGGAGAAACTTCCAATTCTACCAAGTTGGAAGTAGGTTCTTGGGTTTTCTGTTGGTTGTCAGTGGTGTTGGATTTTAAAGGAGTTGGACTGGGACTTGCAGTGTGGCCTTCTCCTTCACATTGACTACATAAGGGTCTATAGTCCATGGACCTTCTAGGGTTTGGGTAATTTGGTGAGGTATATCCCTTTTCTCCATATCTCTAACACTCCACTTTTAATCTCTGGCCACCACTAGATTGTCATCCTCTATAATTCTGAGAGGGAAACCTCCTTGGGCCAAAATTAGGACCGAACTCTCTAGGCTTTGGTCCAATATCCTGGGTGGTCATCTTGAATTCCAACAAGTTGAATCTTGCTTCTTCATCTTTCTTCCTTCTTTCATGCATATCCTTCAAAGAACAAATATCTTCTATATGGTTTTTTCTTAAATAGTATGAACAAAAGGCTCAAGGGATAGTTGTTTTTCAAGTACATTTAATGGAACAATATCATGCCTAATGGCACTTTTTGCACCATGTATTAGATCACATCACATCTCTTCCACGTCTTGCATCTACAACTATTTTGTAGTCACATCCATTAACTCTTTCTTGATGCTTGCAACTGAATATGACAAATAGTCTTTCAAAATTTCTCCTCTTGGAGTACTCACAATAGGATTTTGGAAAGTCTCCGTAATCACTGCATAGACTGGCTGGATTTATCTAGAGGGTTCTCTTTTCTGATTCTGATTTAGAGCTCCCATTGAGACTGGTGGTTTTTTATTCCAATTGTGGTAGGGTTCCACTGTTGTTGTTGAGTTTCCATTGGGGAAATTGTTTGAGGCCACAGTTGTTGTGGTTGAACCATCATTTGAGGTACTATTGTCTGCGGCCACTATGGAGTGCACTATATTGTGGCATTGTTTGCATTTGAGGGTAGGGAACTCAATTTTGGATGCTTTCATCCAAGTGGTGGTGGTTGGTCTCCGTAATCACTACATAGATTGGTTGGATTTATCTAGAGGCTCCTCTATTCTGATTCTAGTTCAGAGCTCTTGTTGAGACAGGTGGTTTTTGGTTCTAGTTGTGGTAGGGTTACACTATTGTTGTTGAGTTGCCATTGGGAAAACCATTGGAGGCCATTGTTATTGTGGTTGAACCATCATTTGAGGTACTATTGTCTGCCAGCCACTATGGATTCACCACATTATACTACCGCATAGTTTGCATCTAAGGGTAGGGATAGGGAACAATCACTACATTTGGTGGATATACCATTATTGGCATGGGAGGAGATAAGACTCCTCTTCCTGAGGTCATCAATAGTCTTACTTCAACTTCATTATACAGACTTGCACCTTCCATTGCAACTTATAGGTTGACTAGTTTTCTCAATTCCACAAATATATGAACTTCTCGTTGTAGGCCTCTGAGAAAAACTCCATTTTGGATGCCTTCATCCAAGTGATGGTTGGTCTTCATAATCACTACATAGATTGGTTGGGCTTATCTAGAGGGTCCTCTGTTCTGATTCTGATTCTGAGCTCTTGTTGACTGGTGGTTTTCTAGCTCTAGTTGTGGTAGGGTTCTATTATTGTTGTTGAGTTGCCATTGGGATAATTGTTGGAGGCCAGTGTTGTTGTGGTTGAACCATAATTTGAGGTACTGTTGTCTGTGGGGCATTGTGGATTCGGTGCACTATACTATGGCACTATTTGCATCTGAGGGTAGGGATAGGGAATAGTGCTTGGGACTACGTTTGGTGGATATATAATTCCTGGCATGGGAGGAGGTAAGAATTCTCTTCCTAAGGTCATCGATAGCCTTGCTTCAACTTCATTATACAGTTTTGCAACTTACAGGTTGACTAGTCTTCTCAATTCTACAAACTTACAAACTTCTAGTTGTAGGCCTCTAAGAAAAACTCCATTTTGGATGCTTTCATCCAAGTGATGGTTAGTCTATCTCTTTAGTATGGATTCCATTCTAGAGACATATACTTCCACCCATTCACCAAAGCATAAACTCCTCTCGCATTCGCTCTTTAAAACCTTCATGCTTGAATTGAGTGAGGAAGGCCAACTTCAAACGTCCCATATGCCAAAAGTTTATGATGCTTGTCTCTCATACCATTGAAATGCCATGCCTTTGAGAGTGGTGGGGAATATTGCCAATCAATGCTCAGGGGTTCTAGCATTATTGGCTACACATGCTACCATGAACTCAACTACATGAAGATCAAGATCTTCATTGTACTCTCCCTTGAAGATGGACAATGGGACTATATTTGCTAGTCTATTACATCAATATTTCTAAGACAGATCTAACTAGGAAGGTGACCTTGCGTTGCCATTGTTCAAAGATGGGAGAGAGAGACAGGGAATACTCCATATCCATGAGCCTTCAGGCTCTCATTATGTTTTTTTCATTATTCAAGAACTAACTGAGAAGTACACAATACAGTGTAAAAGTAAACTAGACTAGGTGTAGACCTAACTGACTAACTCTAGTCAGGTCACTGACTAACACATACCCGACTTATTCAATGTAATCACATGGAGACAACTGTACACACACACTAGCTATCATAGATGTCGATCACTCATAAAGACGGATTGAAGTGAGCTTGACTTCTAACACTCCCCCTCAAGCTCAAAACAAAACTCAAATCATCTGCATCACTCCAAGTAGCTGTCTAAAGTGAATGAACTTATCTTTACCAAGTGATTTGGTAAAGATGTCTGCTACCTTGTCTTCAGTCTTCACATGCTCCAAGTCAATCTGATCTGCTAAAACCATTTCCTTGATGAAATGGTAGTGAACCTCAATGTGTTTCGATCTTGCATGATAAACATGATTTCTTGCTAACATGACACTACTTAAATTGTCACAGTACAGCCTTACTTTGCTGTCCAAGTGTACTCCCAAGTCATTCAGCAACTTCTGTAACCACATAGCTTCACAGGCCGCTAAGGCCGCACCACGATACTCTGCTTCCATACTGGATAGTGCAACTGTAGGCTGTTTCTTACTCTGCCAACTGATCATGCTACTACCCAATCCAAATGCATAGCCGCTGGTTGACCTCCTGTCATAAGTGCAACCAGCCCAGTCAGCATTAGTATACCCCATCAAGTCAAGGGGTTTCCCATATGCATAAAATAGCCCATGATCTGTGGTACTCTTTACATATCTTAGAATTCTCCTGACTGCATCCAAGTGTGGTTTGCGAGGCTTCTGCATGAGCTGTGGTTGGCTGATCAGCCCCACAGCATAACTCAAGTTAGGTCTAGTGATTGTGAGATAGATCAAGCTGCCTACCATCTGTCTGTACATGGTAACATCCTCAATCTCTGTCCCAACATCAATCTGCAACTTGACATTCTGCTCTAAAGGTGTATCCATAGGCTTGCAATCAGCCATACCATATTTCTGTAACATGTCTTGGGCATACTGCTTCTGTAGCAGCCATATGCCTTGAGGTGTAGAGACAACCTAAATCCCCAAAAAATATTTCAACTCTCCTAGGTCCTTGACCTTAAACTCAGCCTGTAAACATGTCTTTACTTCAACAATCCCGCTTTCATCATCTCCTGTAATGATCAAGTCATCAACATAGACAACTAGGAATACATAGCCACGATCAGTCTTCTTCATAAACAAACTATGATTAGCATCACCCAATCGGAAACCATGTTGCTGCAAATAACTGCTGATGTGAGCATTCCATGCTCTGGGTGCCTGTTTTAGCCCATATAATGCCTTTTTCAGCCGGCATATATGTGTTGGAAATTTTGGATGCACATAGCCTTTAGGCTGTTCCATGTAAACTTCTTCCTATAACTCTCCATTCAGAAAGGCATTCTTTACATCCATCTGCCATAGTTTCCAACCTCTAGCTGCTGCCAAAGCAATCACAATTCTAACTGTAGCCATCTTTACTATAGGGCTGAAAGTCTCCTCATAATCAAGACCATACTGCTGTGCATACCCTTTTGCAACCAGCCTGGCCTTGTATCTTTCCAATGATCCATTTGATTTACATTTTACCTTATGCACCCACTTGCAGCCAATAGGTGTTTTGCCCTCAGGAAACTGTACCAAATCCCATGTGCCATTTTCAACCAAAGTTGAATATTCCTCATCCATAGCAGCACGCCAATCCTCATCTGCAAAACTGCCTCATCAAACTTACTTGGTTCTCTAAAACCTGTTACTTTCGTCATATAAGCATAATGACGGGTTGAATATCCAGTGTAAGTGTACCTATCAATAGGTCATCTGACCCTCTCTGATCTCCTGAGCTATGGCTCACTGGGAGCTTGCCTCTCATGAGGCGGCACATAACAACTCTGCCTAGCACCTGGCGTCATAACAGACGGAATCCCCAATTCACTGTCTAAGCTGTCATAGCTAGATGAGTCATAACCTGCAGTGAGTGGACCTGTTACATCTTCAAAAACCTTTTCTTTTCCCTTATCTATTCTCCCCCTCACTGACATATCCGTGTCAGTGGATGCAGTAGTGTGACTATGCAATCATCCTATCCAAGGACTCACTGTAGATGATACATCACTTGTTTGACCACTCATGGAAGTACTCTCTGCAGGAGTATTTTCAGCACGACTCATACTGGGTGAGCCATCAGTAGGCACTGCAACAGAATTTCCATACTAGGATGCTAACTCATCAAATACCACATCTCTGCTTATGAGTGTCTCATGCGTAGAAGGTACATAACACTTACAGGCTTTCCGTTCCTGTGCATATCCCACAAACACACTCTTCACTACCTTAGGGTCCAGTTTCCTCCTCTTCTCATTCGGTATATGCACATATGCAATGATGCCAAATACCTTCAAGTGTGAAATATCAGGTTTATGACTATACAGCCTCTCATATGGAGTGACATCATGAATCCCTACTGTAGGGGTTTGATTCAGCACATAGACAGCAGTCATCAGTGCTTCAGCCCAATAACCATTTGGCAGACATTTCTCATTCAGCATAGCTCTAGCTGATTCCATCAGGACCCTATTTTTCCTCTCTGCAGCACCGTTTTGTTGTGGTGTATAGCTACATGTGAGCTATCTTCTGATCCCATATTTAGCAAGATACCTGTCAAAGTAATTAGAGACATATTCAACTCCTCCATCTGATCTCAAACAGGATATGTAGCAGCCCACCTCATTCTTTGCATGCTTCTTGAAGTCTTTGAATGCATCAAACACATCATCTTTATACTTCAAGATATAAAGCCAAGTGTACCTGCTGAAATCATCAATAAATGATACATAATACCGTGCACCTCCAAAAGAAGCATTATGTGAAGGACCCTAGACATTAGAGTGCACCAACTGTAAAGGCCTAGTGCTATTTTTTACTTGTCTCATGAAAGGAAACCGTGCCTGCTTCCCAAACTGACATGCAGGGCATACATGACCAAAGTCATTATACTTGAATTTGGGTAATCCAAGTACTACTTCCTTTTGCTCCATAGATTTCAGCTTTTGTACATTGACATGTCCAATCCACTTGTTCCAAATCTCTACATCTCGAATGGTACTCTTATCATGAGCAAACATGGTTGCCTTAAGTCCCGGAATGGTTACATCCAATGTAAACATCATGCCATCCCTTCTGCCCTTGGCAATTAACTTGCAACCATTTCCATACTCCTCAATGAAACATCCATCTTTGTTAAATCTCACTTGCAAATTCTGTTCTACCATTTGACCCACAGACAAAAGATTATTTGTTATGGTCGGTACATGTAATACATCATGCAGGCCTTTCTTCTTGCCATCAAGCATCATGAGAGGAACAATCCCTTTATGCTTTATGTAATGTTGGGTGTTATCCCCAATACATACATGGCCATGTGTACCTGAAACCATCTCATCAAACCACTCTCCATGCAGTGTCATGTGGTTTGACGCTCCAGAGTCAATGTACCATCTATCATCTCTATTATGTCTCGATGCATTTTTGGATACATGCTGCATGGCAAAGAGTCTATCAACTTGCTCATCATGAGCACCACTGGAAGATGCATAGTGCCCATGCTGTCTACCCTTTGCCTTCATATCTCCCTGCTTCTTGTAACAGTCTTTTGCAATGTGCCCATACCTGCCGCAATAATGGCAATCCTTGTCCCTTTTGGACTAATCAGATGACTGCCATGAACCAGATCCACCACCTCTACCGCGGGGTGATCTCCCCCTGCCTCTAAACCCACCAGATCCACATTGACCTTGTGTATTTGCACCATGCCAATTACCCTTTTGATGCTGTTGTCCATAAGCATTACGAGTGTCACCACGACCTCGAAATGAACCACGACCTCTAAATCCTCTGCCATGCTGGCTAGAGTATAACACAGTGTCTCTACTCTGAGATGCACTGGAACCTGTATTCAAACCAAATTTGACCTCCTCATGTAGCAACAAAGCAACTAGCTCTTCCTAGGTAGGAGGCTCTTCTCTAACAGAAATAGATGTGTCAAAAGCTTTGTACTCTTTCCCTAATCCATTCAAGGCAACATCAATCATATCATCTTCTGATACACTTGAGCCAATGATAGCAAGTTGATCAACTATGGTCTTAATCTTCGTGGTATATACCTGGATGCTCCTGCCATTCCTAGACATGTTGTTGAACTGCTATTTCAACTGGATCTTTCGTGCATGTGTCATGGTTCCATTTTCATCAGTATGTCCCAAGCATCCTTCGGAGTCTCACATCCACTTATTTGAATTACCATAGCATCAGATATACATAGAGAAAACCAATGCAGCACCTTGCATGCTCTCTCATTCCATAGCCTATGAGCTCTTTTCTGTTCATTAGTTGGATTCGTTGCAAGCAACTCAGGAGCAACCTCATCTCCTGTACATAGATTCCAATAACCCCTGCCAACTAGAAAGTTCTTCATTCTGAATTTCCATAATGTAAAGTTCTTGTTGTCTAACTTCTCTCCAACTATGTGAGTGATATTATCAGTCCCATGTGCATTAGCCATGATGCAATAGACTGTCTGTCAGATGTTTAACTACCTGAAAACCAATAAGTATGACTGACCAGTCCACAACAGTTTATGATAGTTTTCTGCAACTAATTGCAGTAAAAAAACCAGGGTATTTCAGCCCACTAATAACCCAAAACATTCCCAAAACAAATGGTCTAACCCATAGGTAAAACAGTCAATATGCATGCTATGTATTTGCTTTAGTTTAAACTCTTGCAACCTCACTCTGCCAGGGACCAAAGATGCAGTCTAAAAATTGTAGACTGTGTATAACCAGCAACAAATTCAAGTCCAAAAACAACATGCATACATGTCATACATGTCCCAGGATTTCCTAGATAGCTGCTAGTACATATGTCACTCCAAATATGTCTTTATAAGCACAAAGCAATGCATAAATAGCAAGTACAAGTGTCAACTAATTTGGTTGCAGGTTGCAGTCAACCAAAAATCAGCATAACAGGCTTTAAGCAGCTCCAAAATGTCTTCAAATCATGTCATATATTTGCTCCAGTGTGGCAGAGTCAATACATGACTATGCGGGTAACTCTAGGCTTCCTACCTTCAATGAGCCAAGTCATACATTGCATTTACAGTCTATATTCATCCAAGAAGATGAAATTGCATTTGCTTCAGCTCCAAAACTTCAGCATTCAGTAATATCCAAAGCTCTCTTTGATCCTCTAAGAACTCAGCATTCATATGTCACCTCATGTAGATGATGGGTGCCCAAGGTAGCATGTAATGCTTCAGTGGAAGGTGATGCTTGTTGTCCACTATTTAATGACAGTTTTCAGGCATTAAAACATGCCAGATCTGAATTCTTTTTTGTGCCAAACTTCAATCCATAAGCATGAGAGATGATACATAAGCCTTCTTGGACATATCAATGCTTTAATAGAAGCCAAAATACATTTCATGTAGCTTCAGTGTATCAAACAAGACCTCATACATACTATCCTGTCACAGATTCCAGCATGTCTGCTTCAGATTCAAATATGTGTATCACTCCAGCACCTCATAATAGAGTTCACAGTCATGTATTAGGCTTCAAATTCATCAACAACTCTTGCAAAGTGTGTATCTAAGCTGCCTATCAACTGTAGTATGCACTATACCTTGCATCCCAGTCAATTGTAGTATGCACTATACCCTGCATCCCAGCCATGGAGGGCCTTTATGGCAGCAGATGCAACCACACAAACCTGTCCAGAACTTGCTGCAGTACATTTTGATGATTATGTTGATGATGAGGCACTAATTAGTGCTCAATACTCCCTTCTCAAGACTCTAAGCAAGCCACAGACAATAGCTTGAACCATAGAATGAGCAATCACACAATGCGTACCTTCCCATTGACAATGGCAGCCTGCCTGTTTTGAAAAGACCTAAGGCTTTAGCTTCTGCAGGTCATCTTCACTGCCTCCTGCTCCAAGAAGTCCACTAAGTCCTGCTCTGATACAATGTTCAAAGATGGGAGAGAGAGACAGGGAATACTCCATATCCATGAGCCTTCAGGCTCTCATTATGTTTTTTTCATTATTCAAGAACTAACTGAGAAGTACACAATACAGTGTAAAAGTAAACTAGACTAGCTGTAGACCTAACTGACTAACTCTAGTTAGGTCACTGACTAACACATACCCAACTTATTCAATGTAATCACATGGAGACAACTGTACACACACACTAGCTGTCACAGATGTCGGTCACTCATAAAGACGGACTGAAGTGAGCTTGACTTCTAATAGCCATGGGGACTTCTATAAAGGGTGCCACAAGGGCCTCAAAGGAGGATTTTGCTGCTAGCTTGTTCTCAACTTTGATTTTTTCATTCTCTCTTCTCACATACCTCTAGACTCACTCTACTGCTTACCTCTTGATTACATCATTCATCAGGGAGTTAGCTCAGAGGGATTTAGTCTCTGGAGGACTCTCTTGCCAACATTTCTTCTACTTCCTTCTTTTTAATATCTCTTAATTTAGCTTTCATTCCACTACAGAGAGGAATATATTCAATTTTGAAGATATCAAAACTCATTCTTTTGAGGATCGCCATAGTGCCATTGTCTTAGTGATACCAACTTTGGAGGGTTTCAATAGCATAGAAAATCCAATAGTATTCTATGCTATCTCTCACACTCTATCTCTCTCACACATGCTCTCTCTCAATAGTAAATTGGAATAATGAAGAATAATCATCCATAATTTATCTTTGGTCATGGATACCCCTCCTAAGAGGTATGGTTGATATGAAGGGTCACTAGAGCCACTACAGTGTCATTTTGTAGCTCAAGAGTGTCACTATCACTTCAATCTTTACTTGAGTCTTCAATAACTACTTCTTCCACTTATTTGAGCTATTTTGAAAATTTTTTAATATCTTACCAAGATTAGAGAAATTTTTCAAGCTACACATTTATCCCATAGAACACTTATAGAGGCATGTATAGAAAAAAAATAGAACAAAGACTGAGGCTCTACAAAAGCTCAACAAAGGGTCTACAATACCATACAAAAGGTTATCAGAAAGCATTTAGGCCAACTAAAAATCATTCAAAACCATCAAATGTCATTCAATAAGCTTCCAAACACTCTCAAACACCATTAATCATTAGTTCAACCTCTCATACAAAAAGAAATCAGAACAAAATAGAAGCTAAACAGAACCTATCAAGCACTCAATAGAACCTTTTAACACATCATATCTCTACTTAAAAATATCATAAGCTTCTCAAACTTATTGAACCTTATCCAAAATTCTCTCAAACACTTCCAAACCAATCAATTAACATTCAAATCATACAAAAATCACAAAAAATCTAACAAAAAGTAGAAAAAAACATAGTCATATCAACCCTCAATAGAATCATCTCTTGAATGCAAAACACTTGATTTCAAACAATTGATCCACATGAGTGTGAAGTTACCTAAGCCGTAGGTCTAGTATTATCATTTTCTTTGGGGACTAATGTGGTAAGGATTAAATTATTTTCTGGAACAAATATTATAAAGAGAGGACTATGTTGCATATGTGCTTTATGTTGAAACCATGCATTCTGGGGCTAATCCATGGAGTATAGGAGAGTTGTAGTGGGACCACATTGATAAGATTGGGGATGCTCCTTTGTTTATACTATGAGGTGCTAATCACTATTATGTTTGGGTCCTCCATTTTCTTGGAGTCAAGAAGGGCATCACATTGGACTAAAATCTAGAGATGGTATCTACAAACACATTCTTTGGATAAATCAGTTCATAATGTCTATATGCTCCTGGGGCTACAAGACCGTGGGGTTATCTAGGTGAGTATATGAGGCCGCAGCTAGAACTTAGAGCCAATATTAGGCCCATTTTGGTCCCGATAGGCGGTATGTTTGTCGGGTCCAATAATAAGTGGTGGTTTTTGAATCTTGGTTAATTAGGGACTATTCAATTAGTTTATGCCAATGAGTATTGAGATGACCCATTATTTTCCGATAAACAATGTCAAGCCAAGATCCAAAAACAAGAAAGAGCCAAAAGGGCTAGAGGGTGGGCTGAAATCATTAGGAGGTATTCCCCTCAATGTAGCAACCTAGTATAGGGGCCCAATACCCCTACGAGGGAGAGGTCTTAGTGACTCTAGTGTCATAAACAGCCCATTAGGAGAAGGAAGCTTGAGTACTCCCCTTCTCCCAATAAGTTAACCCACTTCACATGGAGTTGTAGTCACATCGTTACAAACTCATATAGAAAATCCAATTGTTGTTATGGTGCAATCTATGCAATTCTTGCAGAACATCAAATTTGCGAGCTTTAGGTTAATGATGTTCTTTAATATGACCCTAAAAGGGAGGGCTACAATGTGGTATCATGGCTTAGAAGCATAACCACAATTGATTTATTCTTTGCAAACTTTCGAAGAGAATTTTCCCCCAAGAGAGGTGGTCAATATTGGTTGTGTTCCAAATGTGACATGTCAAGAGTCCCATGAAAATGCTTGAGCATATGCCAAGAAGATGAAAGGGGTCTTTCACAAGTTGCAAACCTCTATCCTTATCCAACCTACATTTCAACTGCAATAGTTCTTGCATGGATTGGACTTCACTATCCAAGTGTAGTTGAGTAGTGTCCCTTTAGCAAATATAGATACAACTATAATTTGAGTAGAGGAAGTAGAGTCCCGTTTATAAGCGGCCTATGTCTCGAGGGAAAATCTAAATTCAAGCCTTGGTTCTAGAAATAATTCGGGAGATAAAGGTGTGATCAATACTCTTGTGACCAACCCGAATTGTAGAGAAAGCATGATGTAGAATGTGTCTTTGTTGCCAACTACTCTAAATATTATTAAGCCAATAATGAACCAAAGAGATCCTTTTGTAAACCAAGGGTCAGTACAGGTAGCAGCTCGGTAGCAGTCCCTTTGCAAGTTGTGCAACCTAGTGAGAGGGTAGCTCCTGAAGCCATAGGTTATGAGTCCTCTACATCAAACATTTTAGGGGAAGTAAAAGATATGATGAAGCATTATATGGATATGATTACTAAGAAAAACCTATAGATTGCCATAGATGTTAATTTATTAAAGCATCAGCAAAATACAATCGATACTAGAAAGCCTGATGATGGGGGCCCATCATGATTTAGCTATAAGTGGTGTGGTGGAAGAAATTTCCCTCGTAATTTTCCTAATGTTAAATGTGGTATATGTGGGAAGTTTGGTCACTTAGCCACTACCTACTAGAGTAGGGATAGTTCTCTCCAGCAAGGTAGTCAGCAACCTAGGCTTGTGAACCATTGTGCGAATAATGAGAATACCAAAGGAGAAGGCCCTAAGAAAATTTTGCAAAAGGGATAAAGCCACACTCAAGGAAATGCCTAATAGGGTAAGTTTGGTTGAGACTTTTCCCCAAATAGTGAGAGTTTATCTCCTAAAAATGTTAGGGTGGTAATGAGAGGTCAAAAACTAAAAGATGCTAAAAAAGATGACCCCAATACAAGAAAAGTTAACCCTAAAACTAGCTGCGATGATAAGAATGTGTTGGATGCCCATGTGGGTCCTCTTAAAAATGATGGTGTTTTAGAGGAGCTTGTGATTAAAAGAAAATGTAAATCGAAAGAAAAGGAGGGTACTAAGATTATCAAGAAGCCAAAAGAGTGGCTAGTGTGGAAAGAGAAGAGAGTACTAGCAAATATCTGTAAGTTTGACCTAGCAAACATGCTTTGTAAAGTCAAACTAGATGTGAATCTACAACTGATTCAATTGTCACCAAAAATTTGTAATAAGGAGTTTAAGAAAATCCTACAAATTAGTTATATCATGGAACCTTTTGGTGTCCATTGAGTAGGTAGTGAATGGTGGGATCATGTAGCGAAGCACTACCCTAGGGTGCAGGCATATATTGATGGAATCTTAATAAACAATACAATGGTAACCCTGGCTCATCCATGAACATTATGAGTACGGATTTATTGGAGAGGCTAGGTCTATCAATCCAAAAAGATAGTATGATGATTTTAAAAATGGTTAATGATAGTCTAAGACAATCGAAAGGAATGGTAGAATGGTAATACAAGTACATGTGATGGTTGCTAATATTGTGTGCATCCTTGACTTTTGTGTTATTTGATTTGCTAGGGGAAGAGGATAAGTTAAAGATGATATTCATTATACTTTTTGATACTTTTTTGTACCATGTGATGGCTTTTGACCTGTGTAATGCTCTCGGGTCTTGACAATGTTGGGGGTAAAGGTGCTTGTGTCTAGCTGCCCATGTATTACTACATTGATAGTACCCACACTTACACACTGCAAGCGGCGAGCACCCATCACTGTCACTTCACTATTTATTCTTTTAGTGACATTTGAATAAAGGGAAGGCTGATCACACATTGTGATTGTTAGAGTTCCCACATCTTAATTCTCTCTCTCTCTCTCTCTCTTTCTCTCTCTCTCTCTCTCTCTCTCTCTCTTGTTCTCTTGCTCCATCCACCATAGCTCACACCTCTCTTGCTTATGCTTACTTGTTCTTCCACTAGGACTTCTCCCTTCAACTAGTATTTGAGCCTTTTTCTCTATGAGCTTGAGCTCAATCCAACATTGCTTCAACTCTCATTTGAGTTACCTACAATAGGGTTTCACCATTGGCAGCCATAACTCTATCTCTTGATGTTTATATCGAGCTCTCAGTGCTTTAGGACTTCTCAGGACCTATTGGGGCTATCTCAATGCGTTCTTAAGCCTACATTGAGCTTATTTCATGGAGTATTCAACTCAATATTCAAGACTATAAATACAAAACGTTTTTTCAAATCTGGCCATTTTCAAGCACTTGTGCTTGCTTAACCACTCCTCAGCATTGGACAAAGGCTTTGGCATTATTTACCACTCCTCCCGACATCGACCATTAACGTTGAACATTGGTTTAGAGTCATTGAGCTTTAGCTATTAACTATGCAAATAGGGCAACATGCTATCAAAAAACAAGGACATACATATCTTCAATGGTTGGAGCTTGTATATGCTTCCCAAGATGCCTGTATACCTATGTTTTGTTGCCAGATACTTGGGTGATCATATGTCATTGGTTTGAGATGCTATTGGACTAATTTGAGCATTGTTTTAGCTCAAATTTCTCATAGATATCACTACTATCATAATAGGGCTGAATGCTGTTTGTTTGGAAAATGCCATGTTACTTATGTGATGCTCTTGAGATGCTCATTTGATGTTGGACACTCTCAGGATGCTCATTTGATGTTGACCAATGTATTGGAATTCTTTTGGACTAATTTGAACCCATATTTAGCTCAATTTTACTATAATTTTTACTACTATAATAAGTAGGCTGAAGGCTATCTTATCAGTGAAAGCATATGCATATTGCTTGTTGATGCTTTCGGCTACTTGGGATGATACAATGATATCTATGGTTGATTCCACATGATTGGCCATGCTCCTGAAATGCTTTTGGGCTTCCATTAACCTCAATTTTTCTTAGTCTTAACTGCCATTCTACTGCTATACATACAGTGGATAGCAAGCTTTTAATAGGGGCAATCTATGCCTAATTCTATTTCATGGTATTTGGACATTCTATTGGATGTATTGGTACATGACGTTGAAGATCTATGCTTGGTTATGCTATTGAATGCATTTGAGCTTAGAACATTTGACATTGGTTGTTAGTTACTTCATTCAATGCTTTAGAGGTCTATGAGCTTACGAGCTTGAAGGTTTTATTGGGTCTTATGCTCTCAGCTATGTACTTGATGTATCTTGGATGCTTGGATGCCACCCACATAAGGATATGAGCTTTGTTTACTAATCTCGAATCCAACTTTTTGTAACATGCCCGCCTATTGGCTGTCCAAGCACATTTTAGTGGTCCATCAAGAAATGATTCTAGGCGTCACCGACCGACACTCCCATGGAATGTTTCGGGGTTTGTCACCTAGGGTTTCCCGAGTCCACCTCGCAACGGAACAAACCCACTAGAATTGACCTGAAATTTGGGTTTCTAGTAGACAAAGTCTCGTGACAACATCCTAGCATCAGGTCTTGGACATCCTACTTTACGCAGAGATACCCAATCCGAAGCAGATCCATATTGCACTTGGTTCAAAGAGAATGGGAAACGAGAGGGATGCGATGCTCAACCTCTTTGCCCGTAGGGCATAGTCCCATTTCGGTCCCCTAAAATGGCATGAATCAGGTTCTAACTTAACAATACCTAAAGTCATCATCGGTAAAACCTTGTGAGAAGCCTCCCTGTTCTCTGGGACCAACTAGCCGTAGGACGGACCCGTCGGGGACTCCGCCCACCCACCTCCCCTGATAGCTTTAGCTTTCTAATTAGGTCCTACCACATTTGTGTGTGACATTTAAAACCAGCTTCATTAATTAAGCCTTTTAGGGAACATCGCTTATTCGTGTAATTTACAGCACAGACATGAAAACAAAGCAAGTAGACCTTTTGACAAACAAGTTCCTTAATTTATCTTCAAGTTAATCTTTGTCTAGTGCCCATAGAAGAATTATGTATTCCTTCTGTCTAACAGAAGTACTTGGTCCAAACCACATGGCACCAAAATTTCCATCCTTGATCTAGAATAGGATTGATGACTGGCAAATCAGTGCAAATAAATGCATGAAAATGTGCTAAACATGGAAACATCCTTTGCAAACTAACACTTTGCTTTTGTACCCCTTTGTAAAATTTCAAATATAAAGCAATGTAAAATGTGTAGTCCAAAAGGCTCACATTAAAAAAATGTTGAAAGGAAAAGGAAAGGTCAAACACTTTTGTCTCATTCCAAAAATTGAAAGGTCCTTAGACCTTAGCCAATGTATGCAAATTTGAATTTTATAATTCAAGAAAGGAAAAGGAGGTGGTTGTAGCCGTGGGATTTGGGGAGGTGGGAGGTTGAGGTGGTTATACCCTCTCTCTTCCTTTATCTTCTCCTCTCACGGTTCATTTCTCTCTCTCTCATTTTGGCACAACACTTGCCTTCTTGTTCTTGCTTTCCTCTCTTGTGCTTCATGCTCATTTTTATGGAGAGTGAGGAAGAGGAAGAGGGTGAGGATGGAAGAATTGTCCAATTTCTTGTCTGTCTTCCTCTTGTGTGTCTTGAGGATATGGATTCTTGGTGAGAAGGAAAGTTTTCTTGCAGGTTTTCATGGCCAGCAATGTATTTGCAACCTCTACCTAGCCGGTTCGTGGTTCGATTGGTGCCGTTACAGGGTGCTCTTCAAGGATCTTCCAATGCCTCCAAATGTTGGGCTCATGGGGATCTCCAACTCCATTCTGGAGAGGCAAGGGGTGCCCAGAGCTCCACCTGACCCATAAACGATCTAGGAGTGAGATGCCATTTTTATGGTTGGCCTTTTCACCACTTGACTATCGGCCTGTGAATCGAGTAGCGTCCTCTCGGGGTAATCTGGGGTGCAATCTTGGAGATGATCCACCCGTGCAAAATATCATTCCTTAATTAATCCATTTAGGAGTCAAGCACGATCAAGGCAATCAACCTAATAACATCCTCTAGGAAAGCATTCCTTTATTCCCATGGCAACTTGTCATTACAGACCCTTGCCATGCATTTGCCATCAACACAAGCCTTGGAATATTTATCCAAATCACAATGCAACAATCAATTGATTAAAAGAAAAACATGTAGGGTGTTGCTCAATCAACCGACAAAACTAATTGTATTTTTCCCAAACAATACAAGAATAGATGTGATAATAATTCCATCACATATTCGCCCTTGGGACCCAAGAGTAAAATTTACTTAGCATTCCCTCCTTTAGCCTAAGGCATATGCTAAAGGTTCCAATGCTATACACGATGTAAGTCCTATCATTCCAATGCAAATTAATCAATCTAGCAAGAGCATTTATGCCTCTTCTCTAAGTGACAATTATCTTTTAGCCTTTCCCTACTATGCAACATTTTATCTTGGATTTATCTTCCATTCTCCTAAGGCAAGGAGTCGCATGTCATTGATGTAAAGTTCACATAATCTCTCCCATGTATGTATCCTTTATGTGCATTTGCAAACCTTAAACAATATTGACCTAGGTAAAGATTAATCAAAGACTCATCGATGCTCAATGCTTTAGTGTCCCATATGCTGCTTATGCTATGCATGGATTCATCACATAGCAACTAGGTGCAATTTAACTCCCTTTGATACAAGCACTTCACAAACTTCATCTTTGAATATTTGAGATGCGATTTATCCTTTTCAATTACCTATTCTAGCACCACAAGGTACAGAGCCTAACGTATCTCTTGTAAGCATTAAAATAAGCATCTATCAATTTGAAAATACATTACTTACGACCGGTACCACAATTGGGTTGACAGTGATGCCTTCGCCCGAAGCTTTGTTTCTAGTTGTAAGATTGCCATCCACACACGACATTCTTTGCTTGGAGGCCATCGTCTGCAAGTAGACTCAAGAGATTAAGAAGGCAGAATAGATTCGAGATGGGAGAGGGTAAGAGAATATGGCTAAGTTGAGGATCGAGATAGAGGGAATTGTGCAACCTCTTGAGGTAACTCTTCTCTCTCTCTCTCTCTCTCTCCCTCTTGGAGAGGTATCCTTCTCTCTACCTCTTTCTCGTAGCCTCTCGAGGTCTTCTTATGCTCCCTTGTGCCTCCCCATGCCTCATATTTATAATGAATTAGAGAGGAGGGGATAAGGCGGCCGAGAACAAGAGTGGATGGGCTCTTGGAAGACTCAATGATCTTATGCTCAGATCATAAATCTGATGGTTGCATTGGCTCTAAAAGGGGGGTAAAACCCCAAGACACTTGATTAGAAAAATCTCAGTTCACTCCTTTTCTTTGTTCGAAGTGCTGTCTACTGCCTATAGACTGCGATTGCAGTGCGCGCAATTTTGCCAGACATTTTTCTTTATTTTTTTATTTTTATAAAATCTCCAAAACTGACTAAAACATCACTTATCTTTTCTTTTAAATGACTTTTAGTTCTATCTTTTTAGGATAATATCTAAAATATCTAGAATATGCTAGTTTTGCCCAAAATCTAATATTTTTGGACCATCCAAACTATATACATTAATACTAGTGATTAATATAGCTCATAAGTCTCGTTCACATTGTAACTTCCTGATGCCAGGAGGCATATTTCACGGTGGATTCCGTGCCACAGTGGATTCCGTGAGGTTTTACGATGGATTCCGTAAACTTTGATGACCGGGGCTCATACACAAAGTGGATTCTTTGTGCGAGAAGTTGATGGGGACGCCTGTCCTTTTCAGGCGTTTCATTAATTTAGTGTGTACATGGGTGATTCCATAGCGGGTGATTCCGCAAAATGCATATTAAATTAATAAACGTTTATGAGTTTAGAGTGCGCACTCGTAATAAATTAAGGTTAGGATTGATTTCTAACCAGTTGATTTATTTATGTAGCTGAAGACTGCTAGGTATTCACTTTTGTCAGTTTAATTGTATTATTTTACTAACGATTGTGAATGCTTCAATTGATGTGTAAAGATAGCAGTAGTGGCGGAGGAAAGCATTGGAGGATAGCGAGTATTCGATTTATCATTTATATTTTGATGGGCACCACGCCTATATTTTGTCGCACATATTTATTGAGGCGTTGGATATTTATTATTATTTTGTATACGCATGGGCACACGATTATGTTATTTCTACTTGGACATTGTATTGGGCATGCTAGACTCTTTGGGCACCGCCCACTAGCTTTATTCCTATTTTGTGTTAAAGCAAACTCAAAAGCTAAAAGCTTGCTATTTTGTAATTTGGGCTATTATTTGAGCTTGAAGATGAATAATACATAAAATACATGCTTTGTGGAGCGCTCACACAAGGCATGGGGGGAGATTGCACCCAATTGGTCTCTTGTTCATGTCGTGCATGCTTTTACCTTGAGTTTTGTGCAAAAAGTAGAGTTCTATTGTTCTTGGGGACCTTCCGGCATTCACTACGCGAGCGTACAGCATCCGATCTGCGCATCAGTGGTATCAGAGCGAAGCTGAGATCAAGAGCTTCCAATCGCTACCCATCTTGTGCGAAGGCGGAGCTCCTGGAACGATCGAGCTTTACGGTCAATCTCGTCGCGAACGGTCAATACAGGCAGATTCCTGGCGATCAAGAACCTCTGTTTCCATCATCACACTGCGAAGGACCAGCTGGCAGAGGCGGAGGACCACTTCTATCTCTTCTTCATCAAGTCGTCAAAAACCAGAGAGATAAGTCTTCTAATCATAAGTTTAAAAGCTTGAGAAGCTTAGCTTAAGCTTAAAGAAGCTTTAAGCTTTATGAATTTTAACTCGGCGCCTCAGAGGATGTTCCGAAAATTTTGCCGCGTGGGAAAAAAACGCCCCCCCCACGATTTCGCCGTTTTCAGTGAGATTAAGCTTATAAGCTTAATCACTTAAGCAACAAGTCAGATAAGTCTTACAATTTAGCAAGTCCTGCAAGTTTCTCAAGTCGAAGTTCTGCAAGTTACATAAAGCAACCAAGTTCTGCAAGTCTACAAACTTTGCAAGTCACATAAGTCTGGTACTCTACAAGTCAGACAAGTCACCTGAAGTCAAAACTGACTTCTGTTCAAAACTCATAGAAGAGTTGTTCCTGTGCAAAAACTCCGAACTACAAAGTTGTTCATTGGAAGATACTCTACGCATACGCAGGTTTGCTGAAGCATTTTCAGCATATGAAGAAGGATAAAACGTAGATTTTACGAAGATTGTGAAAGCCACACCCAAAAAAATATAAGCCTTGTATTCCCGAACTTGAGCTACGCTCATCCCGCTAACTTGATTTTGAGAGTGAGAGGTCTTTTGAGTTTTGCAGAATGACGGAATCACATATGGATGATTTAATGGCTGAAGGTGACCTACCTGAACCTACGATGGAGCAAAAGCTGGACTTAATTATGATGCAATTGGATGAAGAACGACGAGCTAGGCAAGCATTGCAAGTTCAATTGGCAAATTTACAAAGATCGTCTACCGACAAAGAGGAACCTCAATCTGAAGATCTTATCCGACGTACCATCGATGCGACTCTCGAAGCTCAATCCATCCGCAAGGAATCAAAGGTAAGTAAAAGAAATTTCAAATTCTGTACTTTCAATGGCACTCGAGAGGGAAAAACTATTCTTGCATTCATTAGTTAGTTTGATGACTACTTTCATGAGGAAACCTATGCAGAAAAAGATAAAATCAAGTGTGTCACTAATCATTTAGTGGATAGAGCATCTCTATGGTGGACAGTGGTACGCAAGAGTATAGATTGTCCCACTACCTGGGAGAATTTCAAGAAGAAGTTTATGCAGAATTTCCTTCCTCCACAATTTCATGAAAAAGCCATAAAGCAATGGGACCTTCTTCAGCAAACGGGATCATGAGCCTATTCCTCAGTACATTGAGCGCTTTTGGAATGCATTACTCCAGTTATGCATGCTTGAAGACGTACCTGAAGTGACACACAAGCGCAAGTATATGTCTGGACTCCTTGGGCATTACTACGCTGAAGTTAACATGTTCAAGCCTGCAACTCTTGAAGATGCAATTTCATTAGCTCATGACACTGAAGACAAGCTGCAAGGTAGAGACAGACGTTCACAGTAATTCCAAGCCAATGGTAACTATGGATCTAAGCAATTCAACTCAAATTTTAGAAGATTTAATCAAGTCGTTTCACTTTATCATCTTTCCGTAAGAATTGGGCAAAACCACCTGCATTACCATCCAATACCAATCAAAACCCTAAGCCTATTCCACAGCCAAATCCTAATGTCCCTAGACTTCCTGCCATTGCAAAGAATGTAACCAAAGCCAAGCCTATAGTATGTCATAAATGCCACCAGCCTGGACATCTAGCAGCAAATTTCCATTCGAAGAAGCCACCTGTCCATATTAACTACCTTGGAGCAATGGAAGAAGACGAACATGAAGATATGCTTGATTTCACAGAAGGTGAGGACGACACTAATACTCCTTCGGATACTTTACCAGGTATGTCAGCTCCACATTCTTTATTGACAATGAAATGTTTAGTGCATGGAAAGGAAAAGATTATTTTGCATGATGACGGTAGTACTCATGATTTTATTTCTGCAAAACTAGTGAAAGAATTGAAGTCTGTACCTATGCATTATCGCATTAAAGTAGCATTCTTAGGCACTAGGTATAATGATACACAGGAAGTGCATGACTTAGAAATTCAAATTGGTCAATACACTGAAAGAAGAAATTTTCTAGTTGTACCACTACAGTCCAGTGATATTATTTTAGGTATGCCTTGGCGTCATCAGCATAACCCTGATATAGATTATTCCACACATTCAATTAATATTCAATTTCAAGGAAAACATATTACATTGTATGGTGTGCATGCATCTAATGCTTTTCCACTGCTTTCGCATACTCAAGCTAAAAGTGCATTATGCAAAAGTAGTAAATCTTATCTCATTTGGGTGAACGAATTGCAAGTTAAAGAAAATCATATGCATCCTAGGCATAAAGAATTTCTTGCACACTTTAAATATTGTTTTGCAGAAGATCTACCACCTGGTTTACCTCTTTCACGTCCAGAAGACCATAAAATAGATTTGATTCCTGGTACACAACCACCTTGTAAAGCACCATATAGGCATAACCAAATAGAGCAAAAAGAAATTCAAAGTCAAGTTGAGGAATTACTAAATAGAGGATTGATTAGACCTAGTAGTTCTCCATTTGGTGCACCTGTTCTGTTAGTCAAGAAAAAGAATAATACCTATCATATGTGCATTGACTATCGAGCTTTAAATAAGATCATTGTAAAGAATAGGTATCCAATTCCTAGAGTCGATGACCTTATGGATAAGTTGCAAGGATCTGCTATATTTAGTAAAATAGACCTTAAGTCTGGTTATCATCAGGTGAGACTAGATAAGTCTGACATATTCAAGACTGGATTTAGGACACAGTTTGGTCATTATGAATTTTTAGTGACGCCTTTCGGATTGACTAATGCACCTGCTACATTTAGTAGAATGATGAATCATATATTTTTAAAATATCAGCATTGTATTATTGTCTTCTTTGATGATATTTTGGTGTCTAGTCAAAATGAGAAAGAACATTATGAACATTTATCATTGGTTTTTCAGTTATTAAAAGATAATCAACTGTATGCAAATCTAGAAAAGAGTGAGTTCTTTAAAACAGAAATTGAGTATTTAGGTCATATTGTATCATTTGATGGAATTAAAGTTGACCCTAAGAAAATAAACGCAATATTGAACTGGCCTGCCCCTAAAAATGTGCATGAGTTACGATCATTCCTTGGTCTTGCTAGTTTCTATAGGAAGTTTGTGCGTGATTTTTCATTACTTGCTTTACCATTAACCAAACTTCTGAAGAAAGGTATTGTTTATCATTGGTCCGATAATCAACAGAAATCCTTTGACTTATTGAAACATGCATTAACTCATGCTCCTATACTACAGTTGCCTGATTTTAATAGACCATTCTTTTTAGTAGTTTTTGAAAACTGTTTTCACTAAC
The DNA here is from genome assembly GCF_053477565.2 of Lygodium microphyllum. Lineage (NCBI taxonomy): Eukaryota > Viridiplantae > Streptophyta > Polypodiopsida > Schizaeales > Lygodiaceae > Lygodium > Lygodium microphyllum. The sequence goes on from NC_141161.1 coordinate 77,706,053, forward strand.
CATGGATTACCAAAAGTTATTATTTCTGATCGTGATTCTAGATTTTGTAACAACTTTTGGATTACTCTGTTTGCTAACCTAGGCACAAAAATTGATTTCTCATTTGCATTTCATCCTGAAACTAATGGACAAATAGAAGCTACTAACAGTACTATACTAGATCTTTTACATGCTTATACTATTTCTAAACCACAGACATGGGACACACATTTGCATTTATTACAGTTTGCATATAACAATACACCCTACACATCTACAAAGAAAGCACTGTTTGAAGTGATTTATGGTTATAGATTATCTACACCTGTTGCATCTTTGTCAAATAGAATTCAAAGTGCTGATGATATTGCTAGCATGCACAATACTATTTTTGATGAGGTTAAAGCCATGATTGCCAAAGCCCAGCAATCATATACCAAACAAGCCAATAAGAAAAGACAAGCAATGAATTTCAAAGTTGACGACTATGTTTGGTTGAGAATAGAAAAACGTAGATTACAAAGTGTAGATAGACACCCAGTTGTCAAATTAGCCCCTAGATTCTATGGACCATTTAAGATCATTCACAAAATTAATGACAATGCATTCAAGTTAGAATTACCATCTCACTGGAAAATTCACAACACATTTCACATTAGTTTATTAAGACCATTTAGAGGCCAATTACCTGTACACCCTGTTTATGAAAACCCACCTTTGTTAGAGGAAGAGACTGAAATACTTGAACCTGAAGTTATCATAGACACTGACTTTTTGACCACTAGAACTGGCCGAAGATATTCTAGATATCTAGTTAAATTTAAGAACAATCCTGTAGAAGAAGCACAATGGATGCACGCTAGAGACTTAAATGCTTTCCCCACTCTGTTAGCTCCACATTGAGCTAATAGCGATTGAGGTCAATTGCTATCCCACCCCGGGGGTATGATGCCAGGAGGCATATTTCACGGTGGATTCCGTGCCACGGTGGATTCCGTAAGGTTTTACGGTGGATTCCATAAACTTTGATGACCGGGGCTCATACACAAAGTGGATTCTTTGTGCAAGAAGTTGATGGGGACGCCTGTCCTTTTCGGGCGTTTCATTAATTTAGTGTGTACAAGGGTGATTCCATAGCGGGTGATTCCGCAAAATGCATATTAAATTAATAAATGTTTATGAGTTTAGAGTGTGCACTCGTAATAAATTAAGGTTAGGATTGATTTCTAACCAGTTGATTTATTTATGTAGCTGAAGACTGCTAGGTATTCACTTTTATCGGTTTAATTGTATTATTTTACTAACGATTGTGAATGCTTCAGTTGATGTGTAGAGATAGCAGCAATGGTGGAGGAAAGCATTGGAGGATAGCGAGTATTCGATTTATCATTTATATTTTGATGGGTGCCATGCCTATATTTTATCGCGCCTATTTATTGAGGCGTTGGATATTTATTATTATTTTGTATACGCATGGGCACACGATTATGTTATTTCTACTTGGACTTTGTATTGGGCATGCCAGACTCTTTGGGCACCGCCCACTAGCTTTATTCCTATTTTGTGTTAAAGCAAACTCAAAAGCTAAAAGCTTGCTATTTTGTAATTTGGGCTATTATTTGAGCTTGAAGATGAATAATACATAAAATACATGCTTTGTGGAGCGCTCACACAAGGCATGGGGGGAGATTGTACCCAATTGGTCTCTTGTTCATGTCATGCATGCTTTTACCTTGAGTTTTGTGCAAAAAGTAGAGTTCTATTGTTCTTGGGGACCTTCCGGCATTCACTACGCGAGCGTACATCATCTGATCTGCGCACCACTTCCGTGAAGGGTGGCTACGGTCCTTGTCAATCTGAGAAAAATGTCAAATTATGACTCTCGATTTATTTTAAAATATATTTTTAATTAAATAAAAATTATTAGTTATTAATGTTAGTTAGTTTTTACCTTAGTTAGTCTTTAGTTAGTGCTCTTACTAACTTATTAATTGACTAACTAACTTTTGAACTAACCAACTAACTTTTATTGCATGGAAATATTACACTTTTGTTCTAGTGGGAGGCACTTACTTGTGACTTGGATGTTACATTAAGCTTTGGATTTTATTTGTAGTTGAGCTTGAGCTACTTCAACTTCTCCTTGCATGCTACATGTTGTTTGGTATAAGTGATTGCCCCTCTTTGACATTGATTTCTTACTGTTGTACCTCATTTTTAGTGTGATGTAATTGTAGATTGTTGTAATATTTATGAGAGTTGTCCCATCCATTTGATGCTATTTTGGTCATAGTTTGTGGATAGCTCATTATGTAGCCTGTACCTCTTGTTTTTAGCTTGTTTTTTTAGTGGTTTTGGGGCTTTTTGTAGGCATTACAATAGCCTATTTCATTTCTATTGTGCCTCTTTTTCCTATAGTATGGCTGGTCATTCAGATGACAATGCCATCTTCAACACTGAAAAGCTAGATGGCAGTAATTATGGCTATTAAAAGACCCAAATTTGGCAAGTTTTGAGGCAAAAATCTCAGATTGGACCGATCAAATGCAAGAGCATTAAGCCTGAAGGTCAGGATCAGGATGTATGGGATGACTTAGAAGAGCTTTATAGGTCCATGATTATCATGTCCCTCAACAAGAAGGTTTAATATAATGTTGTCACATATATGGGCAGCCTGCATGGGATCTTTAGGAGAAAATCTGTAATCTCTATGATAAGCAGAGCCTTGCTTCTGAGATGTATTAGCTAAAGCAACTTATGGACCTTTGTACGAAGGAAGGTACCAGTGTTTCTTAGCATTTGAGCTAATTTTCATACTATCATTGGCCAACTCTCATCACAGGGTATTGACTTTAAGTACAATATTCCACCTTTATTCTTGTTAATCGTAGTGCTTGAGACTTGGGACACATTTCGTACTACTATGTGTGCAAATATGCTTTAGAATGGGCTGAAATTGTCTTGCGTAGAAGGTGCACTCCTGATAGAGGATATAAACAGAAAAAATGTGGATGCTTATCATACTTCTCATGCTTTGACTGTTCGTGGTCGCCATGATGGCAAGAGCAGGAATGACTACCATGGTAGAGACTTGCAAAAGTCTAATTCTAAGTCCTTGGATAGTCTTGCAATAAGTGCCATGAACACAAGTCCTATTTGAATGCCATTATTGTGGAAAATTAGTACATATCACGCCACACTACCATAAAATGCATGATGGCAAGCACAAGGAAAAGGGCAAAGGGAAAGCACATGACACGTCTAATGTTTGTATCATTATCCTTGTTAAGTCCATTATTAAGATCAAAGAGATCAATTTAGTATAGCAACTTGACTCTAATGATGATTATATACTTGTAACTTCTTCTTTGGATAAGTCACCAATTGACTAATGCCTCACGTGGTTTTACTCAGTGTTGGTTGATGGATTCATGGGTGTCCTTTCATGTGACCCCTCATAGAGAATGGTTCCACTCCTATTGCAATATGATGGGATCTGTCCATTCGAGGAATGACTTAACATTGGAGATAGTTGGTATTGGTGATATTCATCCAGGTAATACGTTTACTTTGCAGAATGTTTGACATGTACTGGCTTTCACAAAGAGTCTTACCTCTACTAGCACAATAGAAGATGAGGGTTACTTTGTTTCCTTTGGGGATTCTTCTTAAAAGATCACTTGTGGGAACCTTATTTTGGCACGTGGTGCCAAGTCTAGCACTTTATATCCATTGCTTGTATTTGGATCCATAGATCATGTTTTGTTTGTGGTGGCTGTAGTACCACATGTATCTCTTTGGCCTTAGGCACATGTCCTTAAAGGGAATGAAAATGCTTACTCATTTTTATAGTATCTTCCACCCCTTGACTATAAGTGTTTTGAGTCATGTGATCATTGTTTGTATGGCAAGCAGACATGTAGTACGCATAAGTCTAGCACTTTGAACATAGGTGAGCCTTTGGCTCTTATTCATTCTAATGTCTATGGACCTATGCCTTGTCAGTTCATTAGGAGGCATGAAATACTTTGTCACATTCATTGATGATTACTCACATAAGATCTAGGCATATCCCATAAAGCTAATTTGATGTTTTGACTACCTTTTAGCATTGGCTCGTATGGTTAAATAATGGGGGTGGGTGTATCTCTAAATCCTTTGAGAAATTTTGCGAGATGAGAGGGGTATTAAGCATTAGTTGACCACCCCTTGAAGACCCCGTTGCAAAATACTATGGTTGAGTGCATGAATAGGATAATACAAGAAAGGGTTCATAGTATGTTTAGCTAGGTAGGCTCACCACAACAATTTTGGGCTGAGGTAGTGACCCCTGTCATACACTTGATCAATCCATCTCCTTGCAATACTCTTAACTTTCAGGTTGCAAAGGATGTGTGGTCTAAAAAACCTCCCTCATATGCTCATTTTTGTGTCTTTGGTTTTGTGAGGATTTTTGCCATCTATTCATGGACAAGCATCCAAAGCTGGATCCTAAGTCCGTGAAATGCATCTTTCTTAGTTATGGGGATGTAGGTGAGATGGGCTATCTCCTTTGGGATCCATAGGCTTAGAAAGTCATCCGCAGCCACCATGATGTAGTTTTTCATGAGAAAAAAATGCATAAACAACCTAAGCGGATAGTTGAGATATATAGCGCTATATTTCAGGAGGAGCCTCCTGCTCTCATACAGCCAACTAGATAGCCTATAGTAGCAATTGATGCTCCAATGGTCCATGACCATGATGTTAGAAAAAATGTACAAGCTCAACTTTCCTTGAGATGCTATGCTAGAGCAAAACGTACTCCTAAGGGGTTTGAGCCCTCCATTGATTATGTGATGGTGACAAATGCAAGTGAGCCTCTCACTTATGATGAGGCCATGCACTGTGGTGATAGTAGCTACTCTTTGGAGAGGGCTATGTAGTCAAAGTTTGACTCTTTATAGAAAAATCATATGTGGGAGTTGGTTCCTTTCCCTGGTGGAAAGTGTGCATTGCCATGCAAGTGGATGTACAAGTTAAAGAGTGCCCCTGCTGAACTCCCCAAGCTTGCTTATAAGGTTAGATTGGTTACTAAGGGTTTTAAATAGAAGAATGGTGTTTACTTCAAGAAAGTTTTCTCCTATAATCAAGATGACTATCCTATGCCTGGTACAAGAGTTGGATGCTCAGTTAGATCTGGACCTTTATTAGGTGGATGTTAAGATGACTTTCTTACATCGGGACTTTTCTGAGGAGATTTTTATGTAGTAGCCTGAGGACTTTGATTAAAAAACACAGGAAACACCAAGTGTGCAAATTGAGAAAGAGCCTTTATGGCCTTAAGCAAGTGCCTAGGGAATGGTACCACAATTTTGATGCTTTTATGCATTCAGAGGGCTATACATGTAATAATATAGATCTGTGTTTATACAAAAAGAGTGCTTGTGATGGCAGTCTTTTGATTTTGGCACTCTATGTGGATGACATGTTGATTGCTGGGAGAGCTCTTGATGAGCTGGATACTCTAAAAAGTTAGCTTAAGAAGAGCTTTGAGATAAAATACATGGGATAGACCACTCTCAAAAGAGCTTCTTTACTTGTCACAAAAGAAGTATATGTAGAAGGTTCTTGAGTGGTTTCATATGCAGGATGTTAAGCATATTGGTTGTTCTTTGTCTTCTCATGTAAAGGTGAGCTAGGTTGATTGTTCGTAGTGTGAGCAGAAGGCCAAGATGGTCAAGATTCCTTATGCATTCGTAGTGAACAATTTGATGTATGCCATGATAGCCACTTATCTTGACATAGATTTTTCCATGGGAGTTGTGGCATGCTATATGGCTACACCTGGCATCCGTAGTGAACAATTTGATGTATGCCATGATAGCCACTTATCTTGACATAGATTTTGCCATGGGAGTTGTGGCATGCTATATGGCTACACCTGGCAGGTAGCATTGGTGGGTGCCATCAAGGGTATCATGAGGTACCTAAAGGACACAATAGATATGTGCATATGTTATGGTGGCTAGGATATAGAAGTCATGGGGTACACTGACTTTGATTATGCAGGACATGTAGATAATAGAAAATCCATCTCTAGCTATATATTTATCTTTGTTGAGGGTGTTGTTTCTTAGATGTCTAGGATGCAGAAATGCACTGCTCTTTGTACTACACAGAGGCTGACTATGTTACAACCACCATTGAGGCATGCAAGGAGGCTCTTTGGTTATGCCATCTTTTGGCAAACCTTGGTATGACTGACATGGTCCCAACATGGCATTTGAATTCTATGAGTGCTATCCAATTAGCCAAGAATTCAGCCTTCCATGCAAAGATGAAACACATTGAGGTGTGGTACCACTTTATCAAAGAGGTCATTGAGGACAAGTCTATTGACCTTGTCAAGATCTCAACTGACCAAAATCCTACAGATTTGCACACGAAAAGTTTCTCAACACAATGTTTTTCCTTCCTTAGGAAGTTGATGGGTATTGGATGAGATGATCTCTATTCCTCATTGTGTTGTACTCTATGTACACATTGTACTTTGTCATAAGTGATGGGTGCCCAACACTACAACTTCATTCTTTATTCTTTTTGTGACATTTGAATAAAGGAAAGGCTAGTCACAACTTGTGATTTTTGAACTTCCCACATCTCGAGCTTCTCTCTCTTGCTTTCTTGCTCCATCCCCCATAGCTCACACCTCTCTTGCTTCCACTTGCTCATTGCTTCCACTTGGGCTTCTCCCTTCAGGCAAAGAATGGCTGACAAGATGTTTGATATATTCCCTAAAGAGCTAAAGGTTTTCATAGATGATTTGGGAATGGCTACCATGAGCCTTCATAGACAGTTGATTGTTCTATTTGCATGCTTTGAGTGATATTGGGAGTATTGCATAGCGTTGAATCCTCAAAAGTGTGTATTTGAGGTGCCCTATGGTTTGCTATTTGGTCATGTTGTGAGTGTAGCTAGTATTGCCACAAACCTTGAAAAGGTGGACGTTGTTATTGTGGCTCTAAGCCCACACCCACTTGCCCTAGGGAATCTGTGAGATACTATCGTCGATTCATTAATGCATTGGCTAAATAGTCATTACCCTTGATGAATATTTTATCTCACATCCATGTTTTTGAATGGATAGAAGCATGCAAAGTGGTATTTGAAGAAGTTAAAATGGAATTATCCAAAGTGCTTGTTTTAAAATCTCCAAAAATGGGTGAGGTTTTCTATATATTCATGGTGATGACAAAGTCCACTATTAGTTGTTTCCTATCCCAAATTTATGAGGCACAACTTTATCATCCTATTGCATTCACAAGCTGAAAGTTGGAAATTTTAGAGCTTCATTATAACTATTTGGAGAAAGTTTTCTTGGCGATGGTGTTTGCCACTAAGAATTTCATATGCTATATTCTTTATGAGAAGGTGGCATTTTTCACCAAGGTAGAAGAATTGCACTTATTATTGAACAAGCTTCAACCCCTTGATTGCCTAGCCAAGTGGTTGATTTCTTTGTAGGAGTTTGACTATGAGACTAGGAGCAAGCCGTCAAAGCTGTAGGCATTGTAGAGTGTCTAGTAGACTTTGGTGAGCCGAAGGAAGAGTGGGCTGATATTACTGATTGCAAGGATTTATGTTAAATTGATGCAGCCTCTATTCCGTCATGATATGCATCTATATTACACATTATCTATCAACAGGAAACCCAATGAAAACTCTTTCTAAATCTGAGAAGAGGAAGATTAAGCACAAAGTACTTCTCTTTTTAATAATAGTGGGTATCTTATATAGGAAAGGTGTGGATGGGATTTATAGTTGTTGTGTTGTGCCTGATGAGGTAGCCTTTATTTTATAGGAATGTCGTGATTCAACTTGTGGAGGTCATTTTGTTGGGCAGCTCACCACCAAGAAAGCTTTACATGTTGGCTATTGGTGGCCAATGGTTTTCCAAGATGCTTTTGCATATGTTAGACATAATATATGTTCGATACACAATGTTAGGGAAAATCGTTAGCGGCCTCTTAATCCTATTCTTATGACATTGCCCTTTGAGAAGTGGAGCATTGATTTGTTGGACATGTGGATCCTTCATCTACTACATGGAAGTATTATATCATTGTGGTGATGGACTACTTTACAAAATGGTATGAAGCTCGAGCTACGATGAAGGACAATACCAAGGAAACAAGAAGTTTTATTATGGAATAAATAATTTGACGTTTTGATCCACCTAAAGGACTAGTGTCTGCTACAAACGTGGGACACACTATTCTGAATAAGGTCATTTGAATCCATGATTGAAGTTTTGAAGATTAAACATAATAAAATCACCCCACATAATCCCCAAGAAAATGGAAAAGTAGAGGGTACTAATAAGAAGTTTGTAGGGATTTTATCCAAAATTGTATCTGAGGGTAAAAGTGATTGGGATAAGAAACTTCATATGACTATTTGGGCTTATAATACTATGTTCAAGAGAGAAATAGGCTACATCCCATTTAATTTGGTATATGGGAAAGAATGTGTTTTGCCCTTGGAAATTGAGCTACCTACTATGATATTTGCGGTTAACCATTCTCTGGGTGAAGAGGAATCATTGTAAGAAAGATTGACCTCCCTAGCATATCTTGATGAGATCCAATTGCAAGCTTTGTTACATCAAGAGATAGGGAAGAAGAGAATGAAAGCGCTTCACGGCTTTTGTACTAAAAGATATACATTTGTGAAGGGTTAGTTGGTCTTATATTATTATGCATATCATGAGTAATTTCTTGGCAAGAACCCAAATGTGATGGCCCTTATAAAATTGTTCATATAGGAAAGAATAACTCTACAACCCTTTTAGCAAACTTGCAGGGGGTAGAGTTTAAAAATAATGGAAACTTTAATACGTTGAAGCCCTATTATGTGTAGAGGTTGATGTCAGACTTGGTATCTTTGTAGGTCCATCTTAAACTTGCAGTAGATGTCAAGGCAATCGGATGGGCAGAATCATTTCTTGAATATCTGTATTTAGAGTAGCATCACACCAAGGTCGAGTGATCGAGTGGAGTAAGGGTTATCATATTATTGAGTGGTAAGATGGATCTTTTACATGGGATATTAAGATCTACTGCCACCATTGTCATAGGGTTCTTATTAGCATCCCTATTGAGTTTAATGAGGAAGGAGGGATTGTATCTATTATACATCCTCTCTTGGTTTGATTTTGACTACCATAAGTATGAGTAGGCTAATCGGTATGGTGTGGCCTATAAATGAAGCATGGATCTATACTTTATCTTTTGATGGAGCTCATAAGGGCCCGCTAAGCATGCAAGTGTTGATATGGTTATTAAAGACCCCCAATGTAGAGTTATGAAAATGGAAGTTTATTTAGGTACCACTTTTGCTAATGATATGGCAAAAGGAAACTCTAAGTAGTGATCAACCAATTGAATGGGACTTATAATGTGAGAGATCCCATTCTACGAATGTATCATCATGCAGCCTTGGATCTACTTGAGATGTTTGAGACAGTGACTTATCAACTAGTTCCTTGTCAGTGGAACCACTTCGCGGATTCACTGGCAAATTATATCTTTGTTAAGGATGTATTTCTCAACTCTGGTCTTGAGGGTTTATTAGAATTTCTTGATCTATTAGCCCAAAACTACTATGGGGACTATTGACATGTCTTGTTATGGCTACCAATGGTTAGTATGGGTGAAGAGTTAGGTAGCAATTGACCATCTTTCTATTCTTTCATGGACTTATAGGATCATTAAACGACATATTCGCAAGACATCCCTTGCTATTCATGCTGGGGGGCTAGCTAATAATTTGATGTGTCTGGTGTAGGGCCTAAGCGGCCCATCCCTTGGTCTAGTGTTGTGTTTCAATATGATTTATATAGGGATCAAGGATTTGTTGTTAACTGCATAAGATGCTGTATGGTTATATTTCATAATGTCAAGAGAGCCATTTTTTTGTTTGTTACAGGTGAGGTTACTTGTTTCTTGTCTTAGTGCTATGCTAAACAGATTTGATGGAGTACCTCGAGCAATCCTCTTGTTCTTGTGGTGTCCATGTGTGATGTCCTTCATTTAGGTGTTCTTTACCTTTGAGCTACATATGCATATTTGTATGTGGAGAATTTTCTTCTTTTGGGGACTGACAAGTGGTACCTAAATAAACTTCATGTAAAGATATTTTGCAAGTGTTGAGCCTCCTGTAAGGATATTTTTGGGCACTCTATGTAATGTGCCTGCCTATCGGTTGTTCAGGTACATTTTTAGCGGTCCATCAAATCTAAGCGATGCCGCGTGGCACTCCCATGGAATGTTACGGGGTTTGTTGCCTAGGGTTTCCCGAGTCGGAAGTGTCTTCCAAGTGTAAGAGTGTACACAAGAACCAAGGAGTTACACATAAATGAAGATGGATTGAGTTCTAAGAAGAGGAATTAGATTAGCATTGTGTAGTGCATCTGGGGACACCTGGGAACGTTTACTTATGTGTAATGAGCATTGCATTCATTTGGGGTCATCCTCTCCCTTACAAGTCAAGGTTTAAGGTCTTTTCTCTATTAATGAATTAAAGAGAGAAGTAATTCTTTCACTAAGAAAGACGAGAGAGATAATTCTCTCACTAAGGAAGATGAGAGACGTGATCCTTTGGAAGTGAGGAGAGAAGTGATTTTTCCTTTCTAACATCTAAGATGACACAAGATTTTATGTGGAAGTCAATCTTAAGGTTAAGGCCCAAGGCAATCTAATCTATGCCTCAAGGTGGTTGCATGGACCATAAGTTAAGAATAGAGTTTAAAAAGCTAATTTTCTTAAAATAGACATGGTGAATCCATTTTTAAAATATCTCACGATAGAAATCTGATCTCTAAAAATGGCTCATGAAGGTTATTAGAAACAACAAGATCTACAACTTTGATGTTGAATATTTTTCCATCCGAGCAACACATAAAGAGATATTCCAAAATCTGTGCTGCAGAGTAGGTCTTGGAATAACCACATCTTGCATGAAGATCAACCTTTCCAATCTTGGCACATCTCCCTCAACAACCAGCTACTCCCTTGATTACTCAAGTTTCTCCTCCTCATCATCTTCTAGTTCCTACTCCCTTGGTTCTAAATCTTGTGCAATCCAGAAATGGATCCCCCCCCCACCATAAGAGGAGTAAGCTTAAGAAGACTAAGACTTTCAAGTCTAGGGATAAGGACATAAAGTTTGACTCTTACTCCGATAAGGGAGATCTTGCTAAGGTGTTAGCCTTTCTCAAGAAATTTGAAGTTGCTTTTTCTTATGGTAATTTCTCAGAAAAGTCCAAGCTCAGGCATGTAAGCATGCACTTGAAAGACACCACTAGCAATTGGTGGTTGACTCTCATTTAGGAGGGAAGGAAACCTACGACTTGGAAAAAGTTCAAGAATAATTTTTGTGCTCAGTTTTTGCCTCCTGAATTTGAGAATGATGTCAAGAAGGAGTGGGATTGGCTAGGCCAGAAAGAGCATGAGAAGTTCACTAGTTATGTGGACAAGTTTTGGTCTACTCTTCTCAAGGTTACTCCTTTCATGGAGATTAGCAATGAAGAGAAGAAAAAGAAGCTTGAAGCTGGGCTACTCCCTCATTTACACAGAACCATGAAGGTGTATCCATATGAAACCTTATCTCGCATGATGGAGTTTGCCATTATAGCTGAAAGTTTGCATACACTTGGTACATCTCGAAAGTTGGAGATGAGTTCTTATAGAGATAGACAAGAGCAGCTCTATGATCAACCAAGAGACAAGACTAATCGAAGAAGAACTACCTCTACCCATGACCAAAATTCAAAGTCAGAGGGTAATAAGAAGAAGAGCAAGGGGCTAGTATCTTTAGTCACATTGATCTCAAGAGCAGCTATCACGAGATATAGATAGCACCTGAAGATGTTCATAAGACAACTTTTCGTACAATGTTTGGACTATATGAGTTCTTAGTCATGCCATTTGGTTCGACTAATGCACCCGCCACATTCAATCAAATGATGGAGATAATTTTTAGACTTCACTCAAAGTTCACATCTATCTTCTTTGATGGCATTCTAATATTTTCATGGTGTGAAGAAGAGCATAGAAAACATCTATCTATTGTTTTTCAAGAGCTTCGCAAGCATAGATTATAGGTCAATGCTAAGAAGAGTGAATTTTTTCTTTCAAAAATTCATTACTTGGGCCATATTATTTCTTACAATCTGGTGAGATGGATCTTGAGAAGATTCGAGGCATTGTTGAATGGCCTACACCTACTTTTGTACATGAAGTTAGAAGTTTCTTGGGCCTATTTCATACTACATGAGGTTCATACGAGGTTTTGCCTATGTTGTATCTCCTTTACATGACCTTACTAAGAAGCGAATGCCTTTTCACTGGGGATCAAGCCAACTACAAGACTTTGAAAGAATTAAGTTTCTTATGACTCAAGAACTAGTTCTCATAGTTCTGGATCTTCAAAAACTTTTTGAAGTTCACTATGATAGTTCTGGGGTTTGCATTGGAGCTGTGCTTAACCAAGAGCATCATGTAGTAGCATTTGAGAGCTGAAACGTGAAGGATCAAGAGCTACATGCTCTAGTATATGAGAACGAGCTTATGGCGGTGGTACATGCTCTTCAAGTATGAAAACACTATTTACTTGGTGTAGATTTTGTTATTAAAACAGATCACCAATGTCTAAGATACTTCCTCACTCAAAAGAAGCTCTTAGAGAAACAAATGCATTGAGCAAATTTCTTATCTATGTTTCACTTTCAAATCCTTCACACATTTGGATCTAAGAATGTGGTAGTAGATGCTCTATCACAGTGACCTTGAGTAAATGCAATCACAATTGTTTACCATAACGAGTTCATGGATTTACCCAAAATGTATGCAACTGATTCTAACTTCTCAACCATATGGGATCAGCTTCAGTCAATTACAACTTACTCAATTCGAGATGGTTATTTGTATCATCATCAAGCAATTTGTGTAGCATTACCATTGCAACACAAGGTAATGGATGAAGCACATGCATCTCCATATGCTAGACACAAGGGTATTCTACCCACTACTCAAGCATTGGAAAGATATTTCTTTTGGCCCACTCTTAGAGTTGACATTGAAAGATATGCCCGCAAGTGCAAGATATGCCAAAAAGTAAAGTATGATAGGCATAAACCACCCGGTCTACTAAATCCATTACCTATTTCCAATGAGCCTTGGGAAAGTATAGCCTTGGCAACAATGCAATCCGTACTATCATTGATAGATTCTATAAGCAAGCACACTTTATACCTGTGCAAAAGAAAATCAAAGCCGTTCATATGGCTAAGCTATTCATTGCTCATATTTTCAAGCATCATGGCATGCCTAAGACTATTATAAGTAATCAAGATCCCTGCATGAGTAGCCTCTTTTGGCAAGCTCTCTTTAAGAACCTCAGGACTCGATTAAAGTTTTCATTCTCTTATCATCCTCAAACGGATGGGTAGAGCAAAAGTGCTAATTCTACTGTTTTGGACCTTTTGAAATCCTATGTCTTTGATAATCTCAGAGAATGGAAAAAGTATTTTCCTTTAGTAGAGTTTGCATACAATAACACGGTGGACTCCAGTACTGGTAAGACACCCTTTGAGATCATCTATGATAAGCCTCATTTACCATCCATTCTTCTTATAAAGGATAAGATATTTGCAGTAGATGAGTTTGTTGGAGACATTGATACAGCTTTCACTCAAGTAAAAGTTGCTATCCAAAGGACACAAGAGAAGCATAAACGTGAAGTTGATAAGCATCGTCATAAGTAAGAGCTCAAGTTGGGATAGTATATGTTGGGGTAAAAGGCCTCTGGGCCTACTTGTGTACACTATGACCGCCCATTCTTTATTCATATATAATATGATAGTGCAATAAGGCTGTCAATTCAGTTGGACAGCACCTACATTGTGTGTGCTCTTCTCTCCTGCATCTTCCTTTTCTCCTTTTCCATTGCCAATGCATCCCCTTCAACTGGTATCAGAGCTTGATTGTGGAGCTTGGCCTGGCATTAATTCAGCCCGGATTGAAGACCTAGAGCTTGGAGCTTCAATGCTAGCCATGGCTTCTTCCCCCCGAGGTAAGATTTCATCTCCCGCCTGTTGCCAGCCCTCATAGGCTCTTTGAAGGTGTTTCTTGGCTTCATCAGGCACCTTGTATGCCCCCATTTTCCCCCTTATCCTCAGCATAACCAGCAGGCCCCACAGTAGTAGCTCATGTTTTTTGCGCATATTTCAAAATCTGGCTCAAAAATCCCATTTTTTTCTCATATCTCGGGTATTCGGAACCCGATTTAGGCAAGATGTGAGTTGATTTACAGCAAGAAAATGTCATGCTCTTAGCTTATGTGATGCTCCCAAGGATTGGTATTTGATGCCCAAATGGTTTGGGGATGTTTTCCCAAATTTTTGAGATGCTTTGGGACTTGGTTTGAGCTTCCATAGCTCGATTTATGCAGGGATTTACTGCTGTACATTGTTTGGGCAGCAACTTTTTATCAGGCACCGCTTATGCATGATGCTGTTTGTTGACATTCGAGTGTCTTGTTGGATGTATTGATGCTTGGTCATCATGATTTATGCCCAGATATGCTATTTGAGAGCTATTGAGCCTTGACATGGATGTGGACACTTTGTTGTTGGTTGGGATTTATTTTACCTTGGTTGATAGGTTATTTTACCTCCAGTTTGGTTATGCCTATGGTCTATGGGTGCTCTCGACTACTCCGGATGATATGTTGATGTATTTGGATGGTGCCACTTCGATGTTTATGCTCTAGGATGCTTCTTGAGCAAAGAGTAGAGCTCAATTCTTGGTTCACTGTCATTTTCTTTGTAGCTGCATTTCACTTGACAAGGTTTATGCCCTGTGCTACCCATTATGGGATTGATGTCTGATGTGGACGCTTTTGGGTTTGGCTGTAGTATGGCAAATGTTTGGGCTTGAATCGACTTGAATTTGAGAATTTTGTGGAGAAGTTTGCATTTGGTTGGCTTATTGCTTATGCAACTTGGATGCTATTTGGCCCTTAATGCCCCAATTATGGATCTTGAATTTACTTGGATGCAGATACATGTTTGAGCAATGCTTGCTCCATTGTCTTGGCAGTTGGTTATTGAGCTTTCATTTCTCATTGATGCTTTGTTCTTTGCGGGTTACTCCTTGATCAGTGGACTTCTTGATAGTGCTTGGGTTTAGAATTTATGGCTTGGTTGCTTCTGTGTTGCCTAGCTTCTATGCTAGTTGGGTTGCTTTTGCCCATACAGGTCAGAGAGTAGTTGCTCTTAATGCTTACTTGGCTATGCACTTTGTCTACTGTCATGTACTTTACAGAGCCACTTATTTGGATGTTTTTTTACAAATACTTGGGCTTCTCCTAGATCTTGACCATTGTAGGATCTTATGCCACTTACCGGTCTTGCATTGACTTGGATGCTACTATGTGGTTTGATGTATTGCAGATTCATGTTTGCCATTATGGTTATGGGCTGATTTCATGGCTAAATACCATATGCTCTTATGACAGATGTCTTATGCAGTACATGACTCTTCTTCATGTGGGAGCTTTTGCATCCTTGGTCGATGCCTTTATGTCCTCCCGTCTATTGAGGTTTCATGAGCCTTTGCAGCATGCTTCTACCACTGATGTACTTGCATATGATTGTCTTTATGAGCAGGTTCTCTTTGTTGGGATAGCCCTCAATTGCTTGAGCTCTGTGGATGCTATGGATAGCCCTATTCATGATGACTTGGATTCCTTGTAGTCTTCTACAGGTTCTTCTACTTCAAATGTTGTTTGCTTCCATTTTTGGAAGCTTGGGCATGTTCAAAGAAAATGCTTTAGACAGATTAGAGAGTAGCAAAGACAGAGACAGACTCGACATGAGCAGAGAGTTAGAGATACAATAAATGCAGCATGTTTTACCACTCTTACTAGTGGTGAGGTACATGTAGTTACCCATGATGATGCAATTGAGCATGTACTCCTGTCATCTTGCTTCCCTACATCTTATTTGCTCAGTGATCATGCCTATGCATTTGATTGGCTTTTAGACTCTATGGCATCTTATCATGTTACCCCTCATAAATCATGGTTCTCTTCTTACACAGAGGTTGACGGATGTATTGATTTGGGCCTTGAGCGGTCTTTTGCTATTGTTGGTATAGGGGATATACACCTAGCTTTGCCTAATGGGACTTCTCTTATACTTAGGGATGTTTTACATGTTCCCATGCTCAGTAAGAGCTTGATTTCTGTCAATCAATTGGATAATGCAGGATATACTATTTCTCTTTAGGATAGGTCATGGAAGATCTATCATGGTTGCTTGGTTTTGGCCAGAGGTTCTAGAGTTGGTTCTCATTACCCAGTGCATATCTCTCATGTGGGAGATTCTATGGTTGCAGTTATCCGGATACCACATGCATTGTTATGGCATTATCTCCTAGGCCATATGCACCACAGAGAGATGGAGATCTTGTCTTGTTTAGTATGGCAATCGTATGAGGCATGCTCCTCTAGATCTTGTCCATTGTGCAGTATATGGACCTATGCCTTCCTAGTCACTTGGTGGAGCATTGTACTTTGTGACCTTTGTTGATCATGCTACCCACCGTGTTTGGGCTTTTCCCTTGGTGCAGATTAAGGATGTTGCAGTTATGCTTGACAGGTTTATGGATTTTGTTGGTAGCAGGCCTAGGTGTTTGCAGATGGATTATGAGAGTCATGCTCTCTCTCCCAGCTTTCAGACCTCTTGTCAGCAGTATGGCATTGATTTCTTGTGCCCACGGTATTATGGGATTGCTCATGGCATGTGCCTGACCTTATAGGAAAAGGTTGCTTCTATGCTTACCACAGTTGGGTTATCTTATGGCTTTTGGGCTGAAACCCTTATGACGAAAGTCTATTTGGTTAACAGGATGCCATGCTTGACCTTGGATCATATTACACCCCATGAGGCATGGAGTGGCATGCAACCCTCTTATGATTACTTGAGAATGTTTGGCTGCCAAGCATCTGTACACTTGCCACATGAGCTTGTGTCAAGTAGATGTATCCTCCTTGGTTATGGAGATGGTGACTTTAAGGCCTACAGATTATGGGATTTGGATGCCTAGCAGGTCATACGTAGCCATCATGTTATCTTCTATGAGACACATGCACCTCTCAAGCCTCTTGATGAGCATTCCGTACGCTTTATGGCTGATTTTAAAGCAGCTATAGTGCCATTACAACAAGCTGTTTATGTTGAAAATGAGGCACTTATTGGCCCAAATGACATAGCTATGCACAGCAGCCAGGGTCAGGATGTTGGTGGTCAGTTGTTAAACCCCTTGCAGGTTCATGAGAGTTGTTTTCTTGTAGTTTTGTAGGCTGGACAGCCAGCCATATGTTAATCTTCTGCTTTGCTATAAGGCCACATGTAGTCTTGAGACCTCATTGTTCGGGATGTTGAATGCTCTCCACTGTCTTCTATGAGCCACACTGATGCTATGCATGACTCTGATGCTTTACAGCCATGCACTGATGAGTTGTGCTTGCTTCATGAGAAGCATTCTTGGATTGCTCCATTGTATGGAGTTGCGGGATCGCTTATCTCCTGGATGTCATGGACTCGGAGATGCTTGACTCTTCTTCTACAGAGGTTCCTGACACTTCTTGTACAGCTTGCTTTCTGATTGGGCGTTAGGTGAGATATCATGATTCCTCACCTTGTCTTTTTTTTTTCACTCCCCAGCCACATTGGCCTTTTAGTGGGAGGTTGTTGGGGGTAAAAGGCCTCTGGGCCTGCTCGTGTACACTGTGATCACCCATTCTTTATTCATATATAATATGATAGTGCAATAAGTCTTTCAATTCAGTTGGACATCACCTACATTGTGTGTGCTCTTCTCTCTAGCATCTTCCTCTTCTCCTTTTCCACTGCCATTGCATTCCTTTTAGTATATTTTTCTTAAGTTTAAGAAAGCTCGCTTGAAGAAGCAGAAATGTCAAAAGGGTAAAGTGGTTAAGCTTTCTATTCTCTATTATGGCCCTTTCAAGATCACAAATAAGATAAATGATGTGACTTTTTGTTTGGATCTACTAGGTCATTGGAACATTCATAATGCTTTCCATATAAGTTTGCTACATCCCTATATTGGATAACCTCCAATGGAACCAATCAAGGATGATTTACTTGACATAGAAGAAACATAAGAGTTTTTTGTGCCTGAAAGAACTTTACACCATCAAGACAATACTCTAAGGTCAGGTAAAGTATTAAGGAAGTATCTAGTTAAGTTTAAGAATTATCCCCCATTGGACACTCAGTTTATGACTAAGAGAGAACTACAAGACCTTCCAAATCTTCTTAAGGACTATGTATCTCCTCTACAGTTAACGTCAACTGTTTAGAAGCCAGAGGGATATTACTAAATTGATTGCTTATTACGCATTATCTATTTAGTAAATTTATGTCAATTAATTAAATGAATCACTTTTCTTTAAGTGTTGATGATGATCTAGCATGGCCATGAGACCGTTTAGAGAGCAGTATTCCTAGTGCATCACTTAATGTGGTGATCAGAGCACCGTGACGGGGATATTTGGTACATGCAGTACAAGTTATGAAGGGGGAAGGAAGTGTCTGCCAAGTGTAAGAGTATACACAAGAACCAAGGAGTTACACATAAATGAATATGGATTGAGTTCTAACAAGAGGAAGCGCATTAGCATTGTGTATATATATTTATGTGTGCATCTGGGGACGCTTGGGAACATTTACTTGTGTGTAATGAGCATTGAATTCATTTGGGGTTATCCTCTCCCTTACAAGTCAAGGTTTAAGGTCTTTTCTCTCTTAATCAATTAAGGAGAGAAGTAATTCTTTCACTAAGAAAGACGAGAGAGGAAATTCTCTCACTAAGAAAGACAAGAGACGTGATCCTCTGGAAGTGAGGAGATAATTGATTTTCCCTTTCTAAGGTCTAAGATGACACAAGCTTTTGTGTGGAATTCAATCTTAAGGTTGAGGCCCAAGGAAATCTAATCTATGGCTCAAGGTGGTTGCATGGACCATAAGTTAAGAATAGAGTTTAAAAAGCTAATTTTCTTAAAATAAACATGGTGAATCCATTTTTAAAATATCTCGTGATAGAAAGCCAATCTCTAAAAAAAGCCTACAAGGTTATAAAAAATGGTGAGATCTACAACATTTGTTTTGGACGTTTTTCCATCCCAGCAATGCATAGAGAGATATTCCAAAATTGGTGTTGTAGAGTAGGTCCTGGAACAGCTACATCTTGCATGAAGATCAACCTTTCCAATCTTGGCACTCAAGTCTCTCTCCAAGAAGAGAAGCTCTTGGAGCTTATAAAAGGGAGGCTCTCCTTGGGTGTGGAGGAGGTAAAGGAAGCATCACTTTGCATGTATGCAAGAGGAGGAGAGAAGGCTGTTCGAGTCTCACAAAGTGCTACAAAAGCTCTGTTAAAATCAAGCACCAAGAAGAGAGCCCTACACATATTGTGTAGGAGAGAAGAAGAGAAATCAAAAAGATCAAAGGAGCCAAATTCTGAGTTGTGCAAGTGCTCGTCGGTTGTATACCATGCAAGGATCTAAGTAATTTCATGCTCGCTAACCCTTGACTTGTGTAACTGCTACAAAAGCTCTACTGAAATCAAGCTCCAAGAGGAGATCCCCATACATATTGTGTAGGAGAGAAGGAGAGACTAAAGAAGGATCAAAAAGTGCCAACTTCCAAGTTGTGCAAGTGTTAGCCGGTTGTATACCGTGCAAGGAACCGTGATCTTGTTCCCAAGATCTACAAGTTAAAAACTAGTTTATGTGTAACGGAGGAGTTTGCTCCTTGTCAATAATATAACTCCACAAGGGGGGGGGGGAGGGGGGATTGGCCCATCTTCCAGTCCCTAGTGTATTGTCAATCTCTCTATCTCTCTCTCTTTCTCTCTACATCTTTCTTTTCTCTCATCTGTTCTCTCTTTGCACCAACATAATATTCACCATATATCTTTTAAGTATATAAGAAGATCAAGCGTGTATCTTGGATCTTATAATAGCTATTAGAGGACTGTATGTAGCCTATGGGATTGATGACAAATTTGCAGGATGTTGTCGATGCGGCTTCTACACACTAACAAAGAGGCGGAGATGAAAGGCTTGCTTGCAGAATGGGATGCAGTCACCACCAACGATGTTTTCTCCTACCACGACTTATCTTACTTCTTCTGTTGCACCATCCACTACTTCTCCTATTTCTCAGCTTGTGTCTATACCTATGCCTATTCCTGATGTAATTGTCAAACCAACTCCAAAACCCACTATTGAAGATATGGTGAAGGAGATATCAAAGAACTTAAAAGACTTACAAATCAAGATGATTAGAATGGAGCAGCAATCGCTTAATGCAGCCCTGGTTTCGGCCCCAACTTCTTCTACTCTTGCAAATTCTTCCCGGAGTGATCATGTCCATCATTGCATATGGTGTGATAGTCCAGATCATGACCATAAGGACTGTCAAGATTTTGAAGAGGTGAGAAGGCTAAAATTGGTAGTCTGGAAAGACAAGATGATATGTTTTGGAGATACAGAGCAGCTAATCAAACCAAATTTCGATAAGGGTGGTATGAAGAAATTGTTAGAGGAGTCTCTTTTGCGCTTTTCTTATGTGATGCAAGAGGTGGCAAGAGAAGCTGTTGCCTATGGCCTTCAATTAGAGTAGTTATCAAAGAACAAATCTCCTTTATGGTCCTATACACTGCATGTAGAGAAAAAGGGGAAAGCTTCAACATCTAATCTTTCAACCATAGGTGATGAGATCAGGAAAGGGACTAGATGGGATGATCAAGTTGATGTCTTTTCTATCTATGCCTATATGGCAAAATCTCAAGGATTCGAAGTGCTTGTTGAGGAGAAGTGGAAAAGAGATGATGATTAGCGTGAAGGTTCAAAGAGGGTGACTAGGAGGAGAGATCTAGTTTCATAGCCTTCTTCTTCAAGACCAGAGCAAAGTGTGGCTGATGTTCAGAAGATGAAACTATATGAAGATCAAAAAGCCCCGAAGACAAATGATCTGAAGTTGAAAAAGCGACCTAGATTCAAGCTTCTTTTTTCGACATTGAGATGACTACGGACTTGAAGAAGGTGCTTGAGGATCGGATTCTTAACTGCAAAATTGAATTCACTCTTGGGGAATCGCCAAAAGAAAATTTCATGATGTTATCATTGATATCATTAAAAGAAAATGAAAGATTATTGAAGAGTCGACATAGGATATGATCCATTGAGAGGCTTTAGCAGTTGTTGCTGAGGCTATTATCTATGGCTTGCAGATATTTGTTTTTCCTTGGGAGTTTATGGTGTGTCTGCTGAAAGTACTTTGTGTTTTCAACATATTATGGACATGCCTAGATTTTCCATGCAGTACTTGAAGAGAAAAGAAAAAGAATTGAAGCTTGCAAGTCTTTTATAGGATGAAGATAGGGTAGATGGTATCGATGATGGGTTGTCATGCTCAGATACTATGGAGGATCTTACAGCATTGCTGAAAATTGAAAATCAAGAGTTGTCATATGTCTTACAGGTCCATTCTCTGGTGATGTATTGCAAAATTCCTGATTTCATGTTGTAAGAAAATTTGGGTGCTAAGAATTCTTAGCAAAAAGTGTTCTTTGTTGAAATATTTCAACAAAAAGATTTATAGGGTGTTGTTTATACACAACAAAATTTGTGTTTACTAGGGTATTTACATCAAGGGATGAAATTTTCAGGTTGTAGCAACGAAGCTAGAGTACATAAAAAATATAAGACAGTTGACAAGAAGGTGAGACCAATTTTGTAGGACCACTAGTCAGTGATGAGATGATTAAAAGAGCAGCTATGCAGCCTCCTTTATGAGATCCTGTAGGCATTGGACACATGTTTTCAGCCAAGATATTGAAAGAGATGAAGATTGGAACTGAAGATTTTTTACTTCTAGCAAGGATGAAATGTTTTGAGGAGATGTTGAGCAGACATGGGAGAGCTTTCACTTTTTTCCTACATGAGATAGGATGTGTTGATCCTAGGGTTGTGATGCCTATGGTTATTTTTACCATTCCACATGTCCCTAGGAATCTATGGTCTATTCTGGTGCCTAGGGCTCACTTGCCTAAATTGGTGGAGATTTTGAATGAGACGATTATGATGGGGATTCATACAGGACTTACAGTAGGTGAACAGGGTCACTATACGGAATGTTGGTGCACGACTTATTTTGGATGAGTTCGTAGAGGCTTTTGCTAGATGTGCTATCTATTCACTTGGCGATCTTTATTCAAGCTATGGCTAGTTCTAGCTTGACCTTGAGAGTAGATATTTGACTACGATGAGGACACCTTTAGGCCTTGACCGGATGTGTACGCTTCCACAAGGAGCTACTAATTCAGTTGCCCATATGATGAATGGGATGAACAAGGTCTTATGGGATTTTATTCCAGAGCTTACCATGCCTTTCATTGATGATCTGTCTATCAAGGGTTGTTTGGAGAAAGAAAAGGATGAGACTTTAAATGATCACCGATGCAGGTACTTTGTGGCTACGCATATCAGAGATGTTGAGAGGATTCTTTGCAAGCTAGAGGAAGTGAAATTGACCTTGTCGGGGCTAAAGTCTATTTTTGGTGCCAGAGAGGTTTTGATTGTTGGACATATGTGTGGTTATTATGGTAAGAGGCCTTCCCTTGCGAAAGTTGATGCCATAGAGAAGATTGCAAAGACTTGCTCTTCTACTTCAGAGGTTCGTAGGTTTCTTGGAGCTTGTGTATTTTATATTATTTGGATTCCTCATTTTTCTCATATTGCAGATGATCTCTACCAGCTCTTGAGAAAAGGGCATCATTTTTCTTGGGACATGAGACACACTAGAGCTATTCAAAAGCTGAAGAGAGTATTGAGAGCTGCTCTCTAACTCTTCGAAAAGTAGATTATGAGTGTGGGAGACCTATTGTACTCACTAATGTGATACTAGTCCTATCGGCATTAGATGTCTATTGGCCAGCATGATGTAGATGGAAATAGGTATGCCATTCAGTTTGGGGCAAAAGTCCTAAATGAGCGGTAGCACGGGTAAGGAGCTCTTGGGAGTTTCCATGACTCTCAAGAATGATAAAGAGTACTTCATTGGTGCTATTGTGGTGGTTGAGAGTGATTGTTTGCCTCTTCTAGGTATGATCACGAGTTGTTTACTCTAGACATTGCCATGCTTAGGTGGATTGGGTACATAAAATCCATGAATCCTAAGTTCATGCACATAGAAGGTAAAGACAACCTAGTAGCATATATGCTTTCATGAGTGAGGTATGATTGTATGAATTCTTCTTGCATTGATGATGTTGATGATGGGGCTGATCTTTTCACCCATGCATGCTGATCATACTTGTCATGTATCTGCTTTGGAGAGCTTTGATGAGTCTTTGTATACGTGAGAGTATTAGCAGATTGGTTGTTATTTGAGTACCATGTCTAGACATGATGGATGGGCGAATGCACACTTCAAGAAGATTAGGAGGAAAGCTTATGGTTTCTTCTTGCAGAGTGGGCTACTTTGGAAGCTTCCACGAAAGTGAGGAGGACAGACATTGAGAGTTGTATGTGATAGAGCTTCACAGGTGCAAATCATGAGAGAGTTTCATGAAAGTCTTTGGGCAAGACATAGAGCTATTTGGGCGACCTATGATAAGATTAGAGAGCACTTTGGTGGAGAGGCATGTACAGAGATATCTCACAGTTTGTTGAGATATGCACTGATTGTGTCAGTTGTTTTCTTCAGTGAGCCATAGAGATGAGCTTCACCCTATTATGCCAGTTGGATTATGGCAGATGCATTACATTGTTTTGGCATGAGAGGATCTCACGAATCAGGTGGAAGGAAGAGCATTGAGGATGAAGACTACTTCAGTGGTTTGTAAGTTTCTGTTGGAGGATGTTATTTGTAGGGATGGATGCATTGGGAAAAATACAGATAGAGATGAGTTGGATACTGATGAGGCTAGGGAATTTTTCTCTCTCCTTGGCATTAAACTTGCTTTGACTTCAGCATATAATCCAGAAGGCAACGGGAAGAGCAAGAGAGGCCATCCACCGATTGTGAAATCCTTGGCCAAAGCATGTGTTGGATGACTCAGGGAGTGGCCTAGATTGTTTCCTTATGCCCTATGGGATGATCGCACTACTCACAGTATGACCACATGTTATATGCCAGCTAAGTTGATGTATGGACAGAAACCAGTCATGCATAGAAAGACTTGCATAATCACTTGGAGTGATTTACCATGGCAACAGGATGAGATGACTAGAGAGGATCTTTTAGCTCTTCATATTCGTTAGTTGGAGAGGAGATATGAGGATATTGTGAGAGCTGTCTAGAAGCTTAAAGAGGCCAAAATTTGCAACGCAGACACAAATTGAGACCTAGAGAGATTAAGGAGGGAGATGGGGTGTTGGTCTAGGACAACAATCTAGACAACCAGTATAGTGCTATTCGTAAGGTTTTAAGATGATGGTTTGGGCCTTATTTGGTGCAACATGTCCATGACAATGCTACATATTCCTTAACAGAGCTTGATGGTATGGCCTTACAGATACCGATTGTAGGAAAGAGAATCAAACTTTTCAAGATGAGAGATGATGTAGCTGCCTATGCAGTTGAGTTGGATGACAAGTTTCATGATGGACTTGAGGCAAGAGATGATGTAGATGAGGATGCAAATATTGCAAATGATTTTGTAGAAGATGAGAAGATCGCATTAACTGTCGAGCTTGGTGGTGATGAGGATAAGTAGCTGTGGCCCATCTGGAGGATGTGCAGGTTTGGAGGGGGTGGATGTCATGACGATGCATGTCCACCATTGCGAACTTGAGGGCGTAATTTTTCACCAGGAATATGAACTCATTAGTCAGCGTCATTAGGAAATTGTTTTCTATTGTGTGTGTCTTTTTGTTTGCCGTTCAATTTGCACTGTCAGTTTGAAAAGTTGATTCTTGGTTCCATCCTAATTTTTTTGTATTTGCTTGCAATCAAGGGGAACATGCAGATGGAGATCTATGGTTTGTCATGTGATTTATTCACATGTGCACTAGCTAAGAGGGAAGGAAGGTGAGAAATTCTACCTTTTATGCTTTGAGATGGCTTCTTGTTATGTGCAGTCTACCGAAGAGGAAATAATCACATGCTTCTCGCGTATCTGAAAGGCAAGTCGTCCTAGCTTCATCATTCTAATCACCCATGGAACTTCTTGCTGCAGCGTCTAAGCTTCCATAGTCATCTACCTTCAAATTTCCCTCAACAAAAAGTGGCTGACTTTCGGAGCTGGTGTCTGTGTCAGGGGAACGCAAGACCACACACAGAGAAACTATGGCACAATGACTAAGCCCCCTATGAAGCCTAGAAAGGCTGGCATTGAGGAAGTGCAGGAAACCATTCACCGAATCCAAATCATTCTCTCTACCAAGAACATTAAGAACCTAGAAAAAGTTGGTGCTGACTTGGTGTGAGGAGCAAAGGATAAGAGGCTGAAAGTCAAAGGTCTTGTAAGGATGCCGACTAAGGTCTTGCACATTACTACCCACAAGTCTCCATCAGATGAAGGCACAAACACATGGGACATGTTTGAACTGCTTGTCCATAAGCAAGTGATTGCTGATTTGCATAGTTCTTTTGAGATTGTGAAAGCGAATCACTTCTATCACAATAGAGCTAGGTGTTGAAGTAGAGGAGGGTGCTGCTGTGAAGGAATCCCTTCCTCTTGATTACATCATTGACACAATGCTAGCTTTTTGCAAGTGAAGGCTACTAATAGGCTTAGAATACTATTATGGGAAAAAGGTGCTTATTATAGAAGGAAGGATCATCAGGATTGCGTGCTTTTTCAGGGTAGACGGATTTTCAGTTTTTCCTTCATCACAGTCTTTGATTGTTTCATCAGTGGAGAATCTTATTCTGCAGAAGTACGCACAATGGTATGTAGAAATTTCTTGTGTGGAAAGTGTAGAAAGAGTCTTATTGTACTGTACGACAAAAAGCTAAAGGTCGAGGGTGGCAGTGCTTCGACATGGTATTGATTTTTCATTGTGAGACGATGACATTGCATGCTGGGGGGGAGTTGATGGGATAATTTCATGAAAAGATTAAGCTAGAAGGCTATCTTTGAAGGTCAAGCTCTGATTCCAAAGGTGACAGTGATTTAATGATAGGAGACGTGCCAGTCTTGTCTTCAAAGAAAAAAAAACACGAGATCGTCATCTGCATCTAAGGGGGCTTCACAGTCGGCGGACTGCAATCTTGCAGCTCAACTTAACTTCTATCCCTCCGACTCGAACTCCTTTTCTACCCTATTGTGCTTCTTCGCATACCTCTGGTTGCGGAGAAACTTAGGATCCATCCCCTTCCTCGATGTGTACTTGTGCTTCTTCGGCTTCTTGATACCATTTTTATGCACGTTGTAGGATTGATTGTGTGTGGTGTGATTCTTCGACTTTGCCATAGTTGCTATTTAAGTGGCAAGCCTTGACGATAGCACCGCTTTGGTGCTAAGGAAGGAGTGCATGCGAGCAGCTGGAGCTGGAGTGGAGATTCTGATCTTTTGTGGGGGGGGGCGGCGGCTGTGTGTGAAGGGAAATGATGCCATCAAAAGAGGCCCAGACTACAAGCCGGGAAGGATCAGCTTCACATCATGATTGCTAATGGGGAAAGATCATTGTAATTACAGATCTAAAGGAAGGTGATGAACTGCAACTAAGGCGCCTTCTATTTCGCAAACCCTTACCTTCCAATGATTGACCTACAAATTGAAAACTGTTGTGACCATCAAAAATCAAAGAAAGGCAAAGTTGGAGCCAACGAGCTCGTTGATACGGGCTGTAATAAATGCCACGCTGAGTCAAAGGTGATCATTGATGTCTTCACCTCAAGAAGAAGCAGTTGAAGAGAAACAAAAGATGTAGGGATAGGAACCGATGTTGACTCAAAAGCTCAATCCGCAACAAATTGTTCAATGACTTGATTACCCTTGAAGATCTTGACCTTCTAGATAAATACATAGTCAATCCTAGTCCCTCAAGATGACGCAAACTACACTACAATTTAGGCTTGTGCTTGAAATTTCCAGCTAGCTATAACAATATGAATCCCCTCTTCATTAGCAAGATTTGTAAGAGAAGCACTATCATGCTTGAAGGAGGCTTGTCTATCGAAATGTTACAAATGGCATTCAAGGATTGTGTTCTTCCTAAAACACCAAAGGAGAAAAGAGCAGCTCATGGTTAAGTTGGCTGTAGCCTAAAGGAGACACATCCAAGACCATTGAGTAGGAGCTCAAATGGGTGCCCAAACGACAATTGCAGTTGCCTAGAAGCCAACCTCATGAACCTGTGACCATAGAATACCACGCCCTAGGCCTAGAAGGCAAAGCTTGCGCTACTAAAGTAGACAAACAGTCAAGCTATGATGGGTACGCCAAAGAACTATAGCAAGCTCAAGGCTACTATGAAGGCAACAACTAGATTTGGTTGCCCAAGTCCAGGAACGATACCCGTGCTCCTCAATCCAAGCACTCCAACCCATCTCCACAAAGTGGTGAGCTAACTAGGAATGAAAAATCCATTGCCTCAAAAAGCACCAACTCCATAGAACCTCACAGAGTTTATCAACCCAAGCCACAACCAGTCAGCCCTATGCCAACTCAACCTAACACTTCTAGTGTCCCAACTACCCCATAGGCTAAGAGCAGTACATCAACCGAGCCATAGGACCAATGTATCACACAAGTGGTCAATAGACTCCTCATTGAACAACCCAGAAGACAAGTATTAGTAGTTGAGCTATCCAGAACGAAACCCAAACCTCCCATATATCTCAAACTCTCCTATAAGCGTAAATCCATCCTTACGATGGCCACAGAGCTAGCCGTGAATATGGGGGATGATTTAGTCACCTACATCAAATGCTCAGATGCCACATTCACCACGTTAGCCAAGAACTATGAACAACTAGACTTAGGCCTCTTCGATAAGACATTAGCAATGGAAGTGCACTCCTTGTCATGCACTTGGGAGAACTATGAGTTCATGTTCGTCAAGATGCCCAAGGTAGCCAAGGAACTGATTGACAATGAGATCTCTCAAGAGAAAGCTTGCACACAATGTTTGATCCCATCATATCGAAGGAGCAAAGTTACTGCAACAGGCCAAGAGCTAGAAGAGCTGACAAAGCTAGTCGATTCTAACTCCTCCTTCTTGAGGAAATGGTATGCTCTTAGACTTCAATGGAAGCAAGAGGGTTGCCAAATCATGACCAATGCTCAAGCAACAATGTGCCATCAAAACCTTGGAGTATGATTGCACTTATGTAGCTCCAATCTCCTATAGGGTGTGGGGGTAAGGTGAATCAAACATACAAAGGTGAATGAAACATGCAAAGAAAAAAACATCAATCAATGTCCAAAATCTGAAAAGAGTGGATGAAAATCAACTTGTGATTGAGGAAAAGCATCATAAATTTTTGGAAATGGATAGAACTGCTTAAAGGAAGAGTCTCTTTCTATACTTAAGCATTTCAATTGCCCATAAGCACATAATCTTTTCGCAAGAATTTTTTAAAAGATAACTAATCATGAGCATGGCTTCATGACATGCACCTACAATGGCAGTACAAGAGAAAACCAGCAAGTTGTCGTTCTCAAAGGAGGATAGGTGAAGTACGGCCTCTCTATGGAAACAAGGACCTACAACCAATTCAAATTCAGGCACATCCTAAATTTGGAAGACATCGTAATGGAAAATCTAGCCATCAAGCAATTGGTGAAGTAGTGCGAGCTACAAAAGTATGTGGAGAAGGTGGGCCAAGCCGTCAACTACGAGAAGTGCATGTAATTCCTTTGGACCTTCAATAAAAACCACAGCACCGTCACAATACATCTAGAGAACGAAGCCCACCAAGTAGAAATCAAGCTGAGCCCTAAGTTGGTATAGAAAGCATTGGGCCTACCCAACAAATTGGAAAGACGGTCAAAAATAGATGTGTACGGCATGTTGGAAATGGACAAAGTGATCGTCCACACCAATGATGGCATCAACCTAGCTGACATCCCCGACCCCAAAGTCCAAATTCAGGCCAAAATGGTGCATGCCCTATTCTCTAGTCAAAGGTACAACACATTGATGAATAGAATCAATTTGCCAATGCTAGAGAACATCGTTGCCAAGGCCTTTGATGAGGTGAATCTAAATGGCTTCATGTAGGAAGACGATAGAAACATCAGTAGAAGCATTGGCCATTAACAAAAGACCCATGGGGGGAGAGTCCCCACCTCCAAAACTAGGAAAATTTCATTGTCAAATGCCTCTACCATTGGCTTTGGAGGGATCTTGATGGCCATCATAAGAGAGGCATCAAGGAAAGCACAAGAAAATGAGGCAGTCGGGTGAGACACCAGACACGTCCCTCCGCACTAAGGATAGGAGCAGCCTAGCAAAAGGACTGTGAGTGAGGAAGAAGGAGAGCGAGAAGCACAATTTGGCCAAGAAAGGGCCAAGAAATCAAAGAAAGAGACTTTGCAAAAGAAGGCCAAAGAAGAGAGTGGGAAGGAAGAGAAAGCAGACCTACACAGAGCCCAAAGTAAGTCCAAAAGCACAGAACAACGAATAAAGAGAAAAGAAAGGGACGAGGCAAAGAGAGTAAAAGAGGAAGCTAAGAAAGTTGAGGAGGAGAGAAAGAGAAGAGCTGAGGAAGAAGACGCAGAGCTTAGGAAGAAGGAGGAAGAAGACATAGCCCTGGCCATCCGCCTCTCAGTGGAGCAGCCTTCAAGGCAAGAAGAGTTGGCGACCATGAGTCCACCCAAACGCAAAGGTCCAAGCATGAGCTCCAAAGCACCCAAAAGCCTAACACCCCCAGTAAACCGAGGGCAAGGGCAAGGGTCTAATCAAACCCATCCCACCTGTCCTACTGCCCGTCACCCCAGTCTCACTACACCCACCCAAGACTCCTCTACCATAGTGGATGCTAGCAATCTTGTGGCCTGGGTACAGTTCCTAGTCAATAAAGAGGCAACTCAAGATGCAAGTGTAGGAATCCCTACGATGGGAGTAAAAAGATAGGCAGCTGCAGATGTGGAATCCAGATGGGACCCAAAAAGGCACAAGATAGAAGTATCTACAACCACCAGTCCCACTGCACTACCGTTGTCTACAAACTACAATGACTACTTACATGACTCCTGTCACAATTGGAGCAAGCAAAGGAAGACAAGAAAATAGTTGTAGCTGAGCTTGAGGCCGAAAGGGAGACAATGGTAGTCTCTCAAATAGAGAGAACGTGTCAAGTGGCGATGTATCAAAGAGAGATCAAGGAGCTAAAGGAGAAGCTCGAGGCCAAGGGAGGAGAAGAAGAGAGGTGGCAAGCATGTGTACTAAGTGCTCTTTCAATGATCTGCTATAAATGATCATGTCATCAAATAATAGAAGCACAGACTAAAAAAGAAAGTGATGTAAGATCTTATTCATGAGGCTTTGAAAAGTGGCATGGGTATTTGTCAACTTGAATGGCATTACTACAAGAAAGTAATAAAGCCCTTGATCCATGTGAAATATTATTTTTCACCTACTCTCATGTGTATTTGATGATACCTAGATCTCACATCAATCTTGGTAAAGTACTTTGCAACCCTTTAGCTCATCAAGGAAGTCATCAACTCTAGGTATGGGATACCGGTTCTTAATTATGATTTTGTTCAAGTCTCTATAACTAATGGACATCCTGAAAGACTCATCTTTCTTCTTGACTAAAAGGACTATGGATGCATAAAGAGAAGAACTCAACTCAATAAACCCTATCTTAAACAACTCCTTGACTTGTTTTGCAACTTCTTTTCACTCACACTTTGAGAGCCTATAAGGTGGCTTGCTCATTGGCTTTGAATGGGTTTCCAAGTCAATAGGGTGATCCACTTGTGTTTTAGGTGGAATGGATGTAGGCATTTGGAATAAATCCTTATACTCTTCCAAAGAAGCTTTCAATGATGAATTCTTAGCCAAGCTTGTGGACTAATTTGTTGAACCTTTGTTTAAATGCAACACAAATATGTGAGAGCATTT
This sequence comes from Lygodium microphyllum, assembly GCF_053477565.2. Classification (NCBI taxonomy): domain Eukaryota; kingdom Viridiplantae; phylum Streptophyta; class Polypodiopsida; order Schizaeales; family Lygodiaceae; genus Lygodium; species Lygodium microphyllum. Next base: position 77,737,193 of record NC_141161.1, read on the forward strand.
CTTAAATTCCATTTTGAGTTGCGTATTAGCTATAATAAGCTGAAAATTTGTATTATCCCAAATTCCCTCTAAGTGAATGAGCTATCCATGCATAACAAACTCCATCTAAAGCTAAGAGAAATCCATGGAAATCTTACCCAAGTACTTTACCCAATCATAGGCTAGAACAACATCAATGGATCCCATATTAAGTGCATTCAAGTCCACAATTGACACATAATTTTTAGCCAAGCATAAGCGTACTTTAGAGCATAGTTGAGTGCTGAGATCCTCATCATAGTGTGTACACACTTTTCTCTTTTTTTTTTCTCTTTTTTTTTTTGTTTCTTTTGAAACACAATAGTAAGAAGAACTTTCCAATCCCAATCAAAGAATATGATGGCAAGATTAAGAGACTTGAGAGAGCTCTTATACGAAGGCATGACTCGATCCAAGTGATGATGGTATAGTTTATGAGACTCAAGACAAGGTATCACTGAAAATATTGCTTGGTTGATGAAGGAGATCTTGCCATTGATAAGATCTTGTCTTCTCATTGATATTATGCTTGGATTATTGGTAGAGAGAGTAGCTAAGATAATGCCTATGGAGGCACACTTGTAGTAGAGCATGATCTTGTAGATGCGATCTTTAAAGCCTCTCCTAGTGATATGTTCAACTAGGCCTTTATTACTCAATGTTGCTTTTGGTCATCCTTCCAAGGGAAAATAGTTCTTTGTGGTTTCAAACATTTGATATGTCTATGTAATCATCTGACTATCTTGCATTCACTTGATAAAAGTATGAGAGTACATGTAGTTGATGAGCTTCAAAATTCGTTGTGATAGGATTCTATGTGAAAAAGTACCACTTATTAAGTCTAGTTGTGTTGACCTTGATTGTGGTTATCTTTGCTTGACAGTCATTGCTTGTAGGGTGTGCAATTCTTTTTTTAAATTTAATATAAACAACCAAAACTCTAGTTGATCTACATGCAATCATTGAAAACATAATCAAATTACTATGAATCCATGTCACTCCAAGATGTTAGAAGCCATTTGTTTAAAACTCAAGATGATACTTTAATGCATCACAAGTATCGAGGAGTCATGCAAAATTTACTAGGAAGGATAAGCATTGTGCAACATTGAGTAGTATTGTTCCTTATCCTAGTCTACTAGCAACATGTAGTTTCTCTTCCATTAGAATTTTGTCAAGCAAGGGATAGTCTAGGATGGGTCCAACTAAGAGCATACCACATACAATAGCTAGTATATGAAAGGAAGTGGAGGCTACATATATTGGGTTTGTTTGAGACCGCCATATAGCTTATCACTCTTGTGAGATAGTCATTAGATGGCCTTTAAGTTTAGCCATTGAAGCTCAATTATTAAACCATCGTTTCTCAAATTGGCTTTGTCCCTCACCTTGTTGTTTGAGCTCCTCAATTTTGAACACATCATATTAACAAGACACTTCATTGAATGTCATTTCTAAGTGGTGCTTTTCAACTTCATCATCTGATATGTATTATAGAAGATTGTCTAGAAGCTCTTGCTCCTCCCAAGTTAGCAAATAACCTAGGTATTCCTCATATTCTTTTTTCTCCCAAGTTAGTAGATAACCTAGGTATTCCTAATGTTCTTTATGCAATGTGCCCATGTCAACATGGATATAGATGAGTGCAAGAAACTTCAACCTAGCATCCAATTCTATGAGACACTCAGTGGCATTTCTATTTTCTAAGCATGCTTGCTCTCTATTGCCATTTATTCTAGGGTTCTAATAGTTGCTTTAGGCTTTAGTTTGGTAGGAGGTTCAAGTCAAAATGGGCAAGATTGAAGGAGTGTAGGATTACTTGTGCTCTTAGGATTCTTTTATTTATCTTGAATATCAATGCTACCATGTCTTGTTCCTTATTATATGTGACAAGTATAGTCATAACTAATGGACGTGACTATTCTATTTCCACACTTAATTGGACATCATGCACCTTGTTATGCATGGATTGCATTCTATTTGCAATAATTGGAAGAACTTGTTTCTTGTAATTCTTGAAACTCTCAAAAGCATTCATATGTTTAACGCATTTGGGAGAAGTAGAAATGGGGATATCTATGGATTCGACATGTGTCAGGGCTAATGGTTTCTTAGTATTTTCCTTGGATTTTATTTTTTTAGCTTCTCTAGTAGCCAGTTTTTTGCTACTATTATTGTTTCTTCATCTTAATTTTCTTTCTCTTGTGGATAATGAAGGTACAAATTTAAAGAGATTTTGTGCCATTACCTAGTCTAACAATTATATCATTGGGCTCCTCATCGGGGATCTCTTTTCCTTTTGTCTCCTTATGAAGCTTCCTTAGGTCATGTTGAGCAATATTGCTAGACTACAGTGATTCAATTATTTCCTATTTTGAAGAGTTGAGTCTTTCAACATTCTCTTGTTTGTCAAGTATAGTAATTATGGGTGTTGGAATTTTGCTTAGTTTCCATCTTTGGGGCTTTATCCTATCCAATTGTAGATGGCTTGTCACTAGGGATCATTATCATCATTGTCTCCTTTGAATATTTTTTTTCAAGTTTTGTTTTATGCTTAGGTTTGTTTTATTTACATTGAAGAGGCACCAGTTTGTGGTGCGATGGAGGTAGTCTTACATGTGGTTTGGGCAACCACAACTAATGATTTCTTGCATAGTACCCTGAGCAAGTAGGAGGGATCGTGGAACCTATTCCTCTATATAAGCTTTCTATTGATGTCTTTGCCAACAAGGTTAACGTCTTTTCTAAGGCTTTCTATGATTTCTATAGGTCCCCGTCTTGTATCATTGGCATTTCTCCTCATATTTTTTGTTTGAAGAATGATTGTACCCATAGGTTCTCTTTCTTCATGATGTGCTTGAAGTAACTGCTCAAGCATCTCCTTGATTCTCTCACTAATTGGTATCTCTTTTGATTTTTTCTCCTTGTTGTTTCCTTATTGAGTACTACCAAGACTACCCTTGCTAAAAGTTATAACTATCCTCCTATTCAAGACTGTCAAGTGTATCCCATTGCATTATATAATCAACCTCTCATTTTGTTGCTCACTCTAAAACCCCACCAAGAAGTATTTCCTTTTCCACTTACTCATGATTTGAGAGCACATGGAATAAGATGGGTAGACTTTTGATCTCAATAGCTGTGACAATTATATGTTTTCCTAGAAAAGAACATAGGTTTCCCCCCATAGCAATTGAGGATCATGTTGGTTTGTATAAGCTCTAGCTAGCCGATTTCAACCCATGATTCATAGGTCAAAATATTAAAGTACACTCCCTCGTTGATAAGAGCATCAACATCATGTTCTCTTTTTATGGTAAATTTGAGCCTAGCATAGGCAAGAGGTATTGTCTCATCATCTTCTAGGTCTAGGTCTATAACCCCAACCTTTTGAATGTAAATACGTAGACTTCTAGCTGCACTACCAGATGCAAATTGCATATTATAATTATGGCTCTTTCGTGTAGTGCTACTCTTATCACACTCAATGTCAAGGTTGCTGAGTTGATCCATATTCATGTTGGTCTTTCAATGGTATTGCATTTTATTCAATCTAAGTACAATCTAAATACAGTGTGTAGGTGTTCTTGCATGGCCTATTACCCTTGATGGCTATCGTGGCTTGTGAGAGTGCTATGGTCTCTGTTTTTCTTTCATTATATGAGGGTTTTTCTTACTTCCAATTTTGTAATTTTGTTAAGTTATTGAGTTCTATTGCTTGGGTTCAATTGCTCCTCTTGGCCTTGTCTCCTACAGATTCTCAGTTTGTTTGTCCTCCTTTGACAATGTTTAGCCGCTTATTAGTCTCTCTTTGTGCATAACTATTGTGATGTGGTTTCTTTATTTCCTTGTTAGTATTTTGCAAGTGCAGTTCTTATGCTTTTCTATCAATCTTGTTTAAAGCAAACACAATTTGTTTTTTCATGTGCTATTGTTACAAATTCTCTTATGAGATATGTGGTGGTCACAATTATTTTCCCTCAATTATTGGGATAAGTGAGTATCTGCGTACATCCAAGCCTCTACTCATCTAATCAGTCTATTGAGTTAGAGTTCAAGGGTATGCTAGTTGCAATTCATGTTGCTCAATCAGGTTTTCCATTTTTTTGATAAATTCTGTATAAAGCCCAAATAAACTTCCAATATCATGTAACATGATTGTTGTCTTGAATTCTAACATGCCATTTCTCTTACTTGAGTGTGATCTCCCTAGCCATCTTTAGGTCAAGTCACTGAATCAATGTTGCATGTACTTTGGAGATGGGTTCTTGGCCTAGAACTTTGAATTATTTTGTTGGTCATGGGTCTTTCGCAGAGCTTTCCTAAGAGTCTAACTCCAATTTTGGTTCTAAATGGGTCACCAAGGTTTTCTTCCCATGAATCCGATCTTGTAGGCAATTCCAATTGTTCCTGTGATTGTGGAGATGTAATGTGCCTACCCAAGCTGCTTTCTCATCGACACATTCTTAGTAGTCCATCAAGAGATATCCTAGACAATTTTATTTGGGACTCCATGGAATACCTTGAAGTTTGTTGTCGAGGCTCACTTGAGCCTACCTCGTAGTGGAAGTTTTCGACCATTCCCACTAGGATCACAACTTGAATTCTAGGTTTCTAATATTGGTCAAGTTACCTATCAATCAGTTATAGCGTTAGTATTTTGAGATCCCACTTCTAAGAGGATCACTCAAACTGAAGTGGACTTGCATTGCACTTGGTTCAAAGAGAATGAGAGACAAAGGGGAGTGCATCACATCGACCCTTCTACTCCTAAGGAAAAATCCCATTTCGAAAACCTAAAATAATGCAAGTCAAATTCTACCTAATATATGGTTGGCAATTCATTTGCCTATTTACTAACCTAATTTTTGAGAAAATCTCTCGGGCTAAATGAGACCACCCAGCCATAGGTCTAGACCCATCAAGGACCCATCCACCTGATTCCTTCAATAGAGTATTTTTAATTTCCTAATTACCTACCACTTCAGGTTTGGCAAATAAAAATAGCTTCTTTGATTATCTTTTGGCATAGATTCATTACACATCTTTATTCCACAACACAAAAATAGTATAACACAACTCTTTCTCAAAAACATTTCCTTTAAGAAAATATCTTTTTACAATGCTTCCTATCATGACTAGACATAATATCAATCAAAAGGTTTTATTTCCACCAATTTCAGTCCCTAGACTAGTATCAGGAGTTGTAAAATACTATCTAGGCTCAAAGGATAGTTGACAGCTCATAAGAGTCTAAGGAATTTGCAACCAGAGCCCCTTGGTATTCTTATCTCCTCTTGCCAAGCGAGAATTTCCTATGACAAGACCTTTCACATTGTGGTCGGTCCATACTCATAAGTGCGAAAACAAAAAACCCCTTGGAGTAGGTTTTATCACGCTCACCTTGGAAAGTCTGGTGTTATCATGGAATACTACCTCAGTTGACATTTTGTGCCCATCAAAACACTACCTCAGTCTCACAGTTTGTACTCAGGAATAGTGCCTCAATCGGCAATTTGTGCCCTATTATCCATTCTTTATCCTACTAATTTTAAGAAAAAATAGAAACTAATTTATAGCCACAAACAACTTACTTAAAGTGTATCATACACAATAGTCTTAATGATTTTTTTTCCAAGACAAACCCCCTTTCCTAGGGTGACAATATCAAGGCTAAACTTAGCTTAAGTGGCAATATTTTCCAACAATCCTCTCAGATTACTCTTCCCCTTGGGATCTTGCCCAAGATAAATCTTAACATGGAGTTTATTTTTCAAAACTTCCCTCCTTTAGGGTTTGGACAACCCGTCAATCCTTCCAAGATTTCTAAAGGACTTCTATAAGCAAAAGCTTTCATGATGAACTTTTTTTAACAGAGTTTTGTTGGTCCTTTGTCTAGTGATAACTTACTAGATTCAAAACCCTTGGATATTTTATTATGAAAAGTATTCTAATAATTATGTCTCAAGATTTAACGTATGTATCTATTGATTGGAGGTTCCATCAATTTAGTACAAATTTGGATTTAGAACCTAACTACTTAAATATTTCTTATTGGAAAAATCATAGCCCTTGAATGCAATTCTTTTGTAATTTCTACTTGATGCAATAAAATCACAAATTATTTTCATGTAGTGCAATATTTTCCATGCAACTTATTCCTAATAGATCCCATACATTCTAAATTAAATCTTTTGAATTGCAATTATTAAGGAAATAATTATCTTTAGTAATTTTTCTATGCATAAGATTATAACACCATATTGGGGAATATAGGAATTTTCCATAAGTTTGGGACACGTGGTCAAATCTTTGGATTTGTCATAACTTGAACACTATAACTCCAAATCGAGTGCTCTATAGCTCAATAGATTTCATTTTTAAAGTGTTTTCCAATTATAGGTCAGATCATATGGTTTTGAGAAACGCATGGCATGTTATCCGAGTGCCACCTTTTTAGTATTAAAAAAAGGGGAATTGGAAGATTCTCAAACTCATTAATATTGTGTTTTATGTGCAAATTTTACTTTCACTATTATCATGGATGCAATTTTTCTTTACCAATTCATGAGATGATGATCTATTTGATATATTTAATATTTAAAATATTTGCCAAATATGGCACCTAGGGATTCATGATGAGTGCTTGGTTGTGTTGGCATTTGCAACTTCATTTGTAATTCCAATACCTGCCATTCCATTTTTAGTGGTCATATCCACAGCATTATTAACAACTCCTACTCCCGTGGCTTCCACATCATTATTAATTACTCTTGCTCATGTGGCTCTTGCAATTTTTCTCTTTGGGGCCATGGCCTTCAATCAAAGAATTATAGAGAAGACTTGAGAAGAATTTGATCGATACAGATTATGACAATAGGAATTTGAGAAAAAATCGAGTAGAGTCCCAATTTTACAAGGGAATGAAGGTGGAAGAGATGGGATTTGGCTTAGAAATGCGGCAGTGTATCTCCCTTATCTTTTGCAATAAGAATTATCTCTCTCACTCTCCTCTTGCCTTTCTCTCTTGCTCTTCTCTCTTGATTTGAGTAGAGTCTCCTCTTTTGTCTGCAATCTAATGTGTTCTAGGGCTTCTCATGCCTCATATTTATAGTTTAATTGAAGGGAGGGGAGTTCTTATGAGTTATGACCAAGAAGAGGAGTTCTTTGTGGAGGTTATCTTACTAATATGGATATCCGAGAGCTTTCAAGGTGCAATCTAATGTGCTTGGCAATTAGTTCTTTGAGGTCTAAAGAGGTTGCCAAAGATGCCATGACTAATTCGCCTAGCTTTTGGGTGATGTTCCTTCAACTTGGGCCTCTTCTCGAACTAAGAAAAGAGGGAGATAGCTTGAGTATTTTGTTGAGATAGAGAAATAAGATTTTATGTCTCTATTTAATCTCTTTAATTTCCAAAAAGGAGGGGATGATAATGGTGACAAAAAATAGGAAGAGAGGAGGGACGGGGCACCACATCATGTCGATGTCTCCCTCCCTCTCTTTAAGATTTTAAAAGATTATAGCTTTTTAACTTTCTTTTAGTCTTCTTAAAATCAAATTTTTATTTTCTTGACTTGTCTAAGTCATAAACATGCCTAGTCTAAACTTGACTTACCTAGCCACAATGGCCATTCACATGACATTTTTTATGATGAGGTATTTGCAGTCCTATTGATCTTGGAAGGTGTTGATGTATGGTATATGGATTGTTTCATTTGAGACACTACTTTTTAATAGTCCAAGATGTTCAAATTTAATGTACAAGAAGTCAAGAAAGTGGAAACATTATAGGAGATTCCCTCTTAGTCTCATCGATAATGTGAGTCCAATGAGTTTCTTTACCCAAGGGCTCTTATTAAGAATTAGATTGTGCAACCATCCCTATGTGATGATTCTTTCAATGGTGCATGCTAGCTCAAGTGTGGGTTAGTATGCAATATTACTTTAAGAGTGTACCCTAGAACAAGATGCTATGCCATCACCACCACAGTCTTGGCTCAAGGTATTTTCCATGGATATCAAATGACTAAGATAGTGTAGCAAGGCCTCACTTAGCTAAGCATGTTTAGATCTTTGTTTCTAGACTAGTCCATAGTGAAGTTGGCCCAAGTTTATGCAAGTGTCTTTCACTCAAGAAATCTCTTAACCTTGGAGAGATTGAGCACAACCCCTTTCCTACAGTCTTGAGCATGCAAACTCAATGGCACTTAACCTCTATTAATGCAATGTATCTAGTTCCACAAACCACAAGTTCCTACAAGTTTCCTTATGAACATTTTGTGTGACTTTACTTCAAGTGATGGTACCTCTTGTATATGGACAAGGCTCAAGGTTTGATGTGCTTGGCCCTTACATAGGTTGTTCCAATAGTATAAGGATCCAAAAGTGTTGTGACTTTTAGATGTAGAACATTGATATGGTGATGGCCATCGACTACCTTTGATGTTTTGGGAAGGTTGTTTCCTTTTCTTTAGACCTAGTAGCTCTAGTTTTGAAGTGGTGGCACGATTTACGCTTGTTCTCAAATCAATGTTTGTATTAGCACTCTTGAGGCTCCTTTGCCAAGCTATGATGGACTTCTTATTGTGCTTAGGATAGTAAATTCAACTTTATTTGTCTCCAACTAAGGTAAATATGGGGTGAAATTGTGGGTTCTATAGGCACACGGCTCAAGTGGTTGCAAATGACTATGATCATTTTGAGTTCATTCCATACCTTTGCAAATGATTCACAAGTTAACATTCCTCCACATCAATAGTTCAAGGAGTTATCTCAAAAAATAAAGGTCTCCTTCACAATTTTAATTGAGATATTCTTACTATGTGCTAGTTAACATATAAAGCTTTGAGTTTCTACCAGAGCACCTTTGAGCAAGTGATGATATGATATTATTGCAGCCATAGTGCATGAGGATCCCCAATTAGCTATTAGGATACTTTTAAGGTAGTGATGCCTCAAGGTTTTCACACCACATCCTAGATTCACATAGATGTTTATTATGTGTTTGTGGACGTTTTCTTCTAGGCTCGGGTTTTTCTATGGTCTTCTCTAAGTGCAATTGTGGTAGTGTGTGTGGAGCTCCAACAAGGTTTCACAAGGTCTACCTCATCTCACTTCCAAGGATGCAAAGGTAGGGTCACTAGTTCCTTTTGTTATCTTTGGCACTAATAATAAGTCAAATGTGGCTTGTAGGACCTCTAGTGCAACATGTGAAAATTCAAGCATAGCCTACCTTGAGCTTTGTCAAATGAAATGATTGCATCCTCAATAGATTCCCCATTACAAGGTAGTCTTGAGTCAAAACATTGCTTTGGGGCCCTAGATAGTTTGATAGCCCTTAGATGGTGCATGCGGGTTTATTTATCTAGGTTTTAGGCATGGATTTGGGGCTCAATGGTCATCCTTGAGTTGTCAAAATGAAATTTATATTCTCAAGGTTGGAGAGCTTGGAGTCCTTTAGTTCAAGATATATAGGCAAGGTTTGAACTACTTGAGGTGTTCAAGGGTCAATATTTAAATGGCTTGGGGTGTTCAATGGGAAATGCCTTAGATTAGTGGCTTTACTACACAAGGGTGGTTAGGATCTAGCTATGTGCACATACACATATGTGATGTGCATGTGGTACAATTGACTAGTGCATATTTTTTATATGCAACTAGTGTCGAGGATGCCAAAGTGCATTGTGTGGTGCGATAGGGTGCATGCCTAAATATGTCGTGGCAATTAGGTCATGATGTATGGTCACTAATTTTGTGATTCTGAGTGCAATGAGGGTTCTTGAAAACTATGAGAGCTGCAAAACAATGATGGGAGGACTCAAAGGAGTTCTATCCAAACTTATTAAATGGTGTGGTTCTAGGTGAATGCACATGAGTTGTGGATGCTCCAAGTGATTATGTGTGTGCACTTAAATAGGATTTGGGTTGCATTCTCTTGGAGATGTACACCTAGAGAGATCAGTGACTTTGACTAGTGACTCCTATCGGGCCCATGCGGATGGAATTAGAGACCTAAAGATACCACAATGAGGATCATGCATGGTGCGAATTCCCACTAGCGGTCCTGCAGCTGTATGTGGCTCCAACTCATGTTGCCAATGCTAAGGGTGATTCTAGTTTGGATACAATATGCATGAGCAAAATGGCAAGGATTAGTGTTCTTTTACGATTAGATGCTTCTTCCCCTCAACTTATGTTGCCTAATTTCCCAACAATGGTATGAAATCCTAGTGTCCTAGATCTAAGGGTGTTGCACAAAATGAAGCCTATATAAATGCACTTGGTTGGGATTATTTTTAAGTGCATGTAGATTCTAGTGATGAGAGCTAGGGTGGAAAAAGGGGTGTCTAAGGCAAGCATGCGAGGGGCTCAATTTGAGGGGATACTAGAAAACTATCATAGGGTTGGTGTAGTTGCACTAGGATTTGACTACCTAAGAGGTGGGATGATGCACCTAGGAAGTTGATGTGTACTTTTTATGGAGTGAGGTGAGCATGTGGCAACTATCCTCATACTAGGAGTGAGTACTACATGGGTGTATCATGTTGTGAAGTGCTTCATATTTATGTGTGTGTGTATGTGTGAGTATGCATGTGTATGTGCGTGTGTGTGCGCATGTGCATGTGTGCGTGCATGCAATGTATGGTTGAGTTTGGCATGTGAATGGGATATCCTAAGTCTTGGATGAGTGTTTTGGTTTTAAACCACTTAATGCAAGGCAAGGGAGGTAGTTCTTAAGAAAGCATCTATAGTGGAACTGCTCGTCAAACTTCTCCTAGTGTGGATGTGGGAGTCCACATGTTCACAACTATTTGTGGCCACCTCCTTTTCATAAGTAATCTAGTGATAAACTCCTAGCAATACCTATCTGTTTCTCTTCTTTAGATGCCGATGGCTATCACCAATAGCCCAAGACATGATCTTAGATGAGATACTGATGAAGCACTTCCTAAGTGTAGCACATGTATATGTTGAGATTGTAAGCTCAACACATGAGGACATTGATGATGGACCGCCTATCTAGATGGGTCCGCACGTCTACACTTAGCACGTTGGTGGTCATTATGATACTCACATGGCCACTGACTTATCACTTATTATATTTAGTTTGTTACACCTACCTACAGCTGGCAAAGACATAGCACCAGTCGATTAGTGTAGTTGGTTATGCACTGTTTGACTTAGTAGGTCACTTTCCTTTATGTTGTATCTTATCTATACTTTGTGTACATTGTATAGTGTGTGGAAGAAGAAGAAAAATCAGCAAGAAAACGTTTTGGCCTTCATCTCTCTTCTTGTGTTCTTGAGTGAGCTTCCTCTTGTGTATATAGTGTGTGTTTGGCACAGTAGCTCAAGCAAAGTCCCCCACCATGCGATTCTTGACATGGTATCAAAGCTACGCCACTGAGAGAGACTGATTTTGAAGCCTGAAGTGAAGGAGAAGAAGCAAGGTTCGAGCAAGCAAGCAACGGGTAAGAAGCTCTCCCATTCTTCCACTCTCTCTTGGATAGTGTCTATGGAGGCACTAGAAGCAGAGTCAAGCAAGAATCTCATATTGCTGTGAGATTTGGTGTGCAAGCAAATCACTGTATATTCTACACATAAGCCCTATAGGACTTTTCCTGCAGTTATTTTGGGCATCTGAGGCCGTTTCAGGCCCCGTTTTAGAGCTGCATGGTTGCGGATAGCAGTTTCAAGGTACATTGTGATTTCAGCTCTATTGATCGAAAGTGGGTGCACAGGTTACAGATTGTGAATCTATAATTTTTGAGGTGTTTGCAGGAAGCAAACATAAGGTTCATTTGCAAACTGATTGCAGATTACATGTACTATTGAGGAATCGGTGAAAAAGGTTGCTTAGTGAATTGTTGTACACATGTTGTGAAAGATTGCAAAAGACTAGCTTGTCGTATTGTATCCTTGTTTATGATAATGGTAGAGAACAGTGGAAATTCCATTATTGAGAAGCTCGACAAGAACAACTACCCTTCATGGAAGTTTCGTGTGACGAACTTCCTCATTGGAAAGGGCCTTTATGAGTCTGTTTTAGGTGAAGAAAAGGAGCCAGAGCTGGGTATCCCTCCGACTTTAGATGAGTTAAAAGCATGGAAAGAGTGGAATGTGAAAGACAAAAAGGTGATGTACTGGCTATCTGCAATCATTGATAATACTATGTTGGGACATATCAAGAATGTAGAAACTTCACATGCAGCTTGGACAATTTTTGAGAGCATGTTTTTAGTAAATACAAAGGCACAAAAGATTCAACTTAAGCAAGACTTGAATGCCTTGAAGAAAAGGAAAATGTCTATCAATGAGTATGTGTTGAAGGTGAGGAGCATTGCAGATGCTTTAGCAACAATTGATGCAATGCCGGATGATGATGATTTGGTTTCATTCACTCTTTGAGAGTGGCCTTAACAATGAGAAGGCATGGAAATCATTTGTTACTTCAGTATATGTACAGAAAACATTTCCAGATTTTGATGAGTTGATCTCTCTCATGATTACTGAAGAGATCAATATGTAGGGTGATTCGTCTGAAAGAAATGGTGAATGGGTCCAAGCATTTTACTCGAGTTCAGGAAGGGGACGTGGTAGATATTCTTCGAGAGGCCATGGTATGGGACGTGCTAGCGATAACCAGCAAAACAGGTTCAATCAATAGTTTGGTGAAATGCAGGTTTCTGGAGGCAGAGGAAACTTTAGAGGCAGGGGGAGCTCTAGAGGAAGAGGTGGATGGCAGAACAGAGGCTCTGGAAATTCTACTATTGTTTGCCATTATTGTGGCAAAATAGGACATAGTATAGCCAATTGTTATGCTAAGAAATATGATATTTGCAGTGGTAAACTGCAGCAAGGAAACTATGCATCGTCTTCACGACAAAATGAAGACAAAAATGAGTGTATGTTTGTTATGCAACATATGATGAATGTAGTTACAGGAAAGGGGGCACATGATGATGTATGGTATGTCGATTCAAGTGCATCTAATCATATGACAATTCATGTTGAATGGTTTGGAGAGATGCAGGACTTACAAAACCCAGGTTATGTGTAGATGGGTGATGATTCATGCCACCCAATTTCACACATTGGAAAGGTTCCCTTGTCCATGTATGATGGCCAGACAAAGAGTCTGATAGATGTATTACATGTGCCATCAATTACAAAGAATCTAGTGTTTGTTGGCCAAATGGTAGAGTAGGGATTGCAGGTTTGATTCAATGCAAAAGGTTGTTTTGTAGAAGACTTTAATGATAAGTACATGTTGGTTGCAAAAGGAAGTAGAGTTGGCCAAATGTTCACTTTAGATGTTGGAATTCCTGCAATGGATGCTGTTATGTATGCTAAAGGAAAAGAAGTAGTTGCAGATATTGAAATATGGCATAAACTATTGGACATGCAAATGTGCAAAGGCTGAAATTAATGCAGTCCAGAGGATTGGTTACATGGTTGCCTTCTTTTAGAGTTACAGAATTGCATAAAGTTTGTGAAGCATGCAAGTTTGGTAAGCAGGTGAGACAGCCCTTCTCGCATGATAAAGAAGTGAGCAAAAATATACTTGATGTAGTACATACAGATGTTTGGGGACCCTGTATGTTTGGGGACCTACACAGAATGTATATCTTGGTGGCAGCAAATACTTTGTCACATTTATTGATGACTGTTCAAGGAAGCTATGGGTATACTTCATGAAGGAAAAGAATGATGTGTTTGAGCACTTCAAATATTTTAAGGCAGTTGTTGAAACAAAAATAGGCTTAAAAGTGAAGTGCTTGAGATCAGATGGAGGGGGAGAGTACCTCTCTAATGAGTTCAGTGGGGCTTCTTGAGGATGTTAGAAATGCGGGATCTAGAGCATGGCAGAAGCTATGGAGATTGGAAGGTAGAGATAAACCTCATGATGACATAGACAAAGAAGACAACTGTTACACAAGTGAATTAGGTTTCAAGATTGAGACTTGAACTCATAAACACAATCTTGTGTAGGACTGACAATGACACAGAGACTTGACACAAAGAGACAAGTACTATTGCATTATCATCATATGAAAGTGATAGTCAAGTACATCATTATATAGGATTGCTTGGTAGCACATTTCATCCACTGTGCATATGGGATTCTGTCTCTCTTCCTAGAATAAACTGCATCTTCCTAACCTAGCTGTTCCATACAAAGGGGCATACACAAGGTGTGATTGATAGATTCTCAACACCCCTCCTCAATCACAACCTGAAAGTACAAAGTGTGTAGAGGCTTTAGTGAGAGCAGTACCTGCAAAGTGTGGGCATACCACAAACATGGCCAAAACTCCAGAGGCTGTCGCAGAAAAGGCTAAGTGTGGGTACCATAAACATGGTGGACATCCAGAGGCTGTAACAGGGGCCTCACAAAGTGTACAGAGGCTGTAGTACAAGGCTACATGAGGAGTTTACAAAGCTTATGAAAGGAACATTAAGGCAGGTACAATGCTTTTAAAACAGAAAATGAGAGACAAGGACCGATAAGCCCTTGTGGTCTTTTTCAGCATATGCTATTTCTTTGTCAGCATCATGGAAAATCTTCTTATCTTTCTTCTCTTCTTCATGATCTTCTTGGTCTGCTTCTTTATGGACTTTGCTTGCATTGGTTGCGGTTGCGGTCTTCATGTCCATGTCTATGTCTATGTTCCCCTCAAGCAAAGAATTTCTTATTTTCCCCAAAGCAATAGGCATGTCTTCTAGTTCTTCAAATAAACACAAGGATGAAACTTGAATCAAGGCTTGAATCTTCCCTGCAAGTAGAATAGGCACATCTTCTATGTAGTGTAGATAAACAACACAAGTCATGTTGCTCTTCATGGAGTGTATCCACATAGCGATCTTTTTGTTCATCATTTCCATGACCAAGGATGAGCAGCAAATCAACTCCAGATTCTCAGATTTATCAGTGGAAGGGCAGATTGCAGTGTGTCAAGAGACACAAGTAATATTAGTGTGAAAACACACTATGTAGTTTGATTCTTGATGCTTGTTGATGTCGTCTCGTTGAACTTGACCTTCACTTTGAATCTTCTGCTTGCTAGCTTGGAAGGCAAATCTTGCTGGGAACTTCAGTGACACAGTGGATCAGAGTGGCAGGGCCTTCAGTGAGCTTGGAGGAGTGAGAAATTGAAAAAAAATGAAGCTTTCAAGGTTTTGGCTATGGCTGACTTTTAGGGTTTCTGAGGCAGCCCTGGTTTTTTACAGATTGTGGGAGCTGTGGTTGACCATTTTCAAAACTTTTTTTATGAAAATGTAGCTCTCATGATGCTCTACCAAAGCCCCATAGCAATCGACCAGATCACGTCGCGTGCAGGCGGGCAGAATCGAAAATCAGAGACGGGCGTAGATTTCGGCCAGATCTGTCGATTTCTTCAATGCCGTCGTGTATGGACTCCAATGTCGTCGTGTATGGTGCCACGCTGCAGCGCCTTGAGGTGTAGAGCAATCCCCTAGAAGGAATCGAAAGTTGATTCAGCTTCTATGATGAGATTGGAGTGCTCAAAGGTGGGCAGGTCAAATCTGGCTATGGTGGACCAAAAAACAGAGATTAAGAATTTGAGCAATGCTGAGCTGTGGTTAGGGCAATGTTGAGTTCTGAGTTGGCACAGAGGAGCTATGGAAGCATAGGAATACTTTCCCAGAAGGAGTCACAGCAAGATATGACCTGTGGACAGAGATCCAGGAGCTTGAAGCAGGCAGGGTGCAGGGTGGCTATGGCTGCCAAGCAGTCCAAGATGAGAATGAAGTTGAAGATGAAGTCATGTACTTGAGCTGAGCTGGATAGAGATTATGAGAGACTGAGGGAGCAGAAAGAGGACCTGAAACATGCTAAGCCATGCTCAGCTGCGCTCTGATACCATGTTAGAAATGCGGGATCTAGAGCATGGCAGAAGCTATGGAGGTTGGAAGGTAGAGATAAACGTCATGATGACATAGACAAAGAAGACAACTGTTACACAAGTGAATTAGGTTTCAAGATTGAGACTTGAACTCATAAACACAATCTTGTGTAGGACTGACAATGACACAGAGACTTGACACAAAGAGACAAGTACTATTGCATTATCATCATATGAAAGTGATAGTCAAGTACATCATTATATAGGATTGCTTGGTAGCACATTTCATCCACTGTGCATATGGGATTCTGTCTCTCTTCCTAGAATAAACTGCATCTTCCTAACCTAGTTGTTCCATACAAAGGGGCATACACAAGGTGTGATTGATAGATTCTCAACAGAGGACTCATGGGATAAAGAAGCAATTTACTTGCAGGTATACCCCACAGCAAAATGGTGTTGCAGAAAGAAAAAACATACATATTGCAGAAGTTGCATGGGCATTAATGAATAAAAAGAATATGCCCAAACATTTTTGGTCTGAGGCTATCCATACTGCTGTCTACATTATAAACAGAACTCCCACAGCTGCAGTTCATGGGATGACTCCTGAAGAGTGCTTTACTGGCAAGAAGCCCGATGTATCGCACTTGAAGGTATTTGGATGTGTTGCATATGCTCATGTGCCAGATGAGCTACAAAAGAACCTTGATTCAAAGGCTGAAAAATGTATTTTTATTGGGTACTCTTTAGAGCAGAAAGGGTATCGATGTTATAACCCTGTCACAGGTGAGTTCAAAGTGAGCATGGATGTTTTCTTTGATGAGATGGACAGCTGGTATGCACCTACTAGTGATGTTTTGGATGATGATAATGATCAAGACAGCTATGTGTAGAAAGGTAAACAAGAATCATCTACAATGAGCCCTTGGTCAGGGAGACTAAGGAGTAGCCCCACATCTTCAGGTGGATCTATAAGTGTTGCAAGGAAGGACAAAGGAAAGAAGAAAGTATTAGACGGTAATGATGCATCTACCAGTCATTTGGGATTTGATGGAGATTCTAGTGGTCTAGAGAGTTTGGTTGATGAGCTTGGCATTCCTTCAAACAAGACACCAGGTGTACAGAGAGTTCATAGTAATGTAAAGGCTCCATTGAGTGATCCGATGGTACGCAAATCTAGCAGGGTCAGATACCTTGTTAAAAGATTTGATTTTGAAGGTTATGCAACTCAGCATTATGCTTATATGGTGAAACTAGTTGAGGATGTTGAGCCCACTTGTTTTGAGGAAGTTGTTGGTCATGCTCATTGGGGTGCAACAATGGATGAGAAGATGGTTGCATTAGAAGCCAATAAGACTTGGGATTTGGTACCCTTACCTAAGGGTAAGAAAGCTATTGGCTATAAGTGGGTTTAAAAATTCAAGCATAATGCAAACGCTTCAGTTAATAGGTATAAAGCTAGGCTGATTACAAAAGGCTATGCTCAAATATATGGCATAGATTATGAAGTGACATTCAACCCAGTTGCTAGAATGGCAACTGTTAGGTGTGTGATTGCCTTGGCAGCAGCCAAAGGTTGGAGTTTATAGCAAATGGATGTTAAGAATGCCTTCTTGCATGGTGAATTGCAAGAAGAAGTGTATATGGAGCAGCCAGTAGGTTATGAGAATTTAGAGCATCCCACGTATGTGTGCAAGTTAAAGAAGGTGCTCTATGGGTTGAAGCAAGCACCTAGAGCATGGTCTGACAAGATTGGAGAGTAGCTTATCAATATTGGATTTTGTATTTCTGATGCTGATCACTCACTTTATGTGAGAAACAAAGATGCAGGTTTGTTCATCATAGTCATCTATGTGGATGACTTGATTATTACAAGTGACAGTGACAATGGGATTGCTGAAGTTAAGGACTTCTTGAAGAAGAAGTTTGAGATGAAAGATTTGGGTGAGCTAAGATACTTTCTTGGTATTGAGGTGATTAGATGTGATGATGGTATATGGCTATTCCAAAGGCAGTATGGCTTGGATATGTTATCCAAGTATGGTATGATAGCATGTAAGCCTCTTTTAGTACCATTAGAGCAAAATGTGAAGCTAAGTCCTGATGTTGGAGATGAGATAGAAAACCCTACTATGTTCCGAACGATAGTAGGGAGTTTGATTTACATGACTATCACAAGGCCAAAATTGAGCTATGTTGTTGGTCTTGTCAATCAGTTTATGCAGATGCCTAGAAAGCCTCATTTGGATATAGTTAGACGTATATTGAGGTATGTGAAGTCCACTTTACATTATGGACTTTTTTATGAGGTAGGCAAGGATGTAGAGGTCTTTGGATACATAGATACAGATTGGGCTAGTAGCATGCCAGACAGAAGATCTACAAGTGGATTCATGTTTTCCCTTGGTAGTGCAGCAGTTACATGGAGCAGCAAAAAGCAACCTACAGTTGCTTTATCAAGTACAGAGACTGAGTATAGAGGTGCTGCTATGGCAGCATGTGAGGTGCTATGGCTGTAAAAGTTTTTAGGTGATTTGGATATGCAGGGAGATGGTCAAGTTGTCATTCATTGTGACAACATGAGCAGCATACATCTAGCTAGAAATCCAGTGTTCCATGCTAGGACAAAACACATTGAGGTGCACTACCACTTTATGAGAGAGAAGGTACTTGCAGGAGAGATTGACTTGGTATATATCAGCACACAGGATCAGATAGCTGACATTTTCACAAAGGCATTGGGTGCAAAGAATCTTCAAAAGTTTCGAAGCTTATTTGGAGTTGCAAAGATAGAGTTGAGCTTGAGGGGGAGCTTATTTAGAGTTGCAAAGATAGAGTTGAGCTTGAGAGGGAGTGTTGAGATGGCAAGCTCAACACGAGCGAACATTGATGATGGACCGCCCGGCTAGATGGGTCCGCACATCTACACTTAGCACGTTGGTGGTCATTATGATACTCACATGGCCATTGACTTATCACTTATTATATTTAGTTTGTTACACCTACCTACAGCTGGCAAAGACATAGCGCCACTTGATTAGTGTAGTCAGTTATTCACTGTTTAACTTAGTAGGCCACTTTCCTTTATGTTGTATCTTATCTACACTTTGTGTACATTGTATAGTGTGTGGAAGAAGAAGAAAAATCAGCAAGAAAACGTTTTGGCCTTCATCTCTCTTCTTGTGTTCTTGAGTGAGCTTCCTCTTATGCATATAGTGTGTGTTTAGCGTAGTAGCTCAAGAAAAGTCCCCCACCATGCGATTCTTGACAGTATATATATGTGTTTAGCCCTAGTGGTTATCGCATTGTATCATAAAAAAGTGGGTCTAAGGTCAAAGGTTCCTCATCTACATAAGGTCGTGATTAGGCACTATTTCATATGGTTAGGCCTTCAATGATATGAGCCCCAACATCTAGAGATACAAGTGAGTGCATGTTATTTTATTAGCTAACCTATTGTCCTTAATCGCAAGATTTAGTGCTACCTTCTTCATCTATCATTATTTATGATCTCCATCATGATTGTAGCATCCTTCCATGATGATGTGGTCTAATTAGGGCAACTTCCTTAGTGCAACACATACATACATATATGCTTAGCCCTATTGGTTATCACATTGTACCATACAAAAGTGGGTCTAGGGTCAAAGGTTCCTCATCTGCCCAGCGTCATGTTGGCTAGGCACTATTTCATGTGGTTATGCCTTCACTGATATGAGCCCCAACATCGAGAGATAGAAGTGAGTGCATGTTCTTTTACTAGCTAACCTATTGTCCTTAATCATGCGAAATAGTGCTATCTTCTTCATCTATCATTATTTGTGATCTCCATCATGACTGTAGCATCCTTTCATGATGATTGTGGTCTAATTAGGGCAACTATCAACATGTGTGAGAATAGAGTGGTGGCACATGGATAAGATAGTGGACAAAATTGGTACACCATTGGCTATGGACACATGGATAGTTGCATATAACTAATGCATGTGTGAATTCTATTATGACCATTATTTGAGTGCCATCCGAATTATCATTTGATACAATCGACATGCCTTTTTCCAAATGAGCTACATCTAATTAATGTTGAGATAGCAAGCTCAACATGTGTGGACATTGATGATGGACCGCCTAGTTAGATGGGTCCGCATGTCTACACTTAGCACATTAGTGGTTATTATGATCCTCACATGGCCATTAGCTTATCACTTATTATATTTAGTTTATTACACTTACCTACAACTAGTATAGTTATAGCACCAATCAATTCGTATAGTTAGTTATATATGGTTTGACTTAGTAGGCCAATTTACTTTATTTGTATCTTATCTATACTTTGTGAACATTATATTGTATGTAAAATACAAAGAATAAACTAGTAAGAAAAAATTTTGGTCTCCATCTCTCTTCTTCTATTCTTGAGTGAGATTCCTCTTGTGTATATGGTGTTTGTTTGGTGCACTAACTCAAGTAAGTCCCCCACCACGTGATTCTTGACATGGTATAAGAGCAACACCACTTAGAAAGGGTAGTTTTGAAGGCTAAAATAAAGAGAAAAAGCAAGGATTCAAGCAAGAAAGCAATAGGTAAGAAGCTCTCCCATTCTTTCACGCATTCTCTTGGATAGAGCCTATGGAGGCACTACAAGCATGGTAGAGTAAAAATCTCAAATTGCTGTGAGATTTTGTGTGTGCAAGTAGAGCACTATATATTTTGCACATAAGCCATTTTGGTCTTGCCCACTACTTTTTTGGTCATTTAAGGTTATTTCAAGCCGTATTTAGACCCGCAAGGTTGCGAACAACAGGGTATATTGCAATTTTGGTTGTGTTAGCAAAAGTAGGTGCACATGTTATAGATTTTGAATCTATAAGTTTTGAGTTGTTTGCTAAGAAGAAAATACAAGTTTTATTTGCAAATAGGTTTCAGATTACATGTACTATTAGAAAAAATGCCTCTTCCAGTTTGTTTGAGGTTAAAAAAAGAAGCCAGAGTTAGAAGCTGAGTGACCCTACAATTGTAGATAAATTAAGGCATAGAAAGAATGGAATGAAAAAGATAAAAAGGTGATGTATTGGCTATCTAGAGTCATTGATAATACTATGTTGGGGCATATCACAAATGTAGAAGGTTCACATGTAGCTTGGACAATCTTTGAGGATATATTTTCAATAAACACAAAGGCATGGAAGATTCAACTCAAGTAATAGTTGAATATCTTGAAGAAAGGAAATATGTCTGTAAATGAGTATGTTTTGAAGGTGAGAAGCATTATAGATATCTTAGCAGCTATTGATGCAATGCTTGATAATGATGATTTGATTTCATCTACCTTAATAATGAGAAGGCCTTAAAATAATTTGTTACTTTTATGTATATACAAAAGCCATTTTGAGTTTTTGATAAGTTGATGTCTCTTATGATCATTGAAGAGATCAATATGTAGGGTGAATCATCTAAAAGAAGTGGTGAATAAGTCCAAGAATTTTACTCAAGTTTAGGAAGGAGACATGGAAGATCCTCTTTAAGAGACCATGGTATGGGACATGTTAATGATAATAACCAATAAAACAAATTGAATCGACAGTTTGGTGAAATCAAGTTTCAAGAGGCCATGGAAACTTTAGAGACAAGAGAAGCTCTAGAGAAAGAGGTAGATGGTAGAACAAAGGTTCTAATAATTTTGGTATTATTTGTCATTATTGTGTCCAAACAGGTCATATTGTAGCCCATTGTTATATAAGAAGGATGATATCCACAGTGGTAATTTACAACAAGGAAACTATGCATCGTCTTCACAATAGAATGAAGACAAAAATGAGCATTCGTTTGTTATGCAACATATGATGAATGCTCTTATAGGAAAGGGGACACATGATGATGTATGATAGATATGTTGATTTAGGTGCATCTAATCATATGACCTGCCATGTTGAAGGGTTTAGAGATGTATAATATTTACAAAATCTAGGTTATATGTAGACAGGTGATGATTCATGCCACCGAATTTCACACAATGAAAAGGTTCCCTTGTCCTTGCATGATGGTTAAGCAAAGAATTTGTCAAATATATTATATGTACCATCCATTAGAATTTAATATCTATTAGTCAGATAGTAGAGCAAGTGTTTTAAATTTAATTTAATGCAAAATATTTCTTTGTGAAATATTTTAATGATAACTACAAGTTGGCCACAAAAGGAAGTAGAGTTGACTGCATGTTCCATTTAGATGCTAAATTTCCTACTATGAATGCTACTATATATACTAAAGAAAAAGGAGTAGTATTAAACATTAAAATATTGCATAAAATAATTAGATATACAAATGTATAAATTCTAAAATTAATGTAGTCTAAAGGGTTGGTTTAGGGTTACTTTTAGAGTTGTAGAATTTCATAAACTATGTGAAGCACGTCAATTTTCTAAGTAAGCAAGACAACCTTTTTCGTATGACAAAGATGTGAGCAAAAATATACTTGATGTTGTACATACAAATATTTGGGGGCCTATATAGAACATATCTCTTAGTGGTAGCAAATATTTTGTAACATTTATTGGTGATTATTCAAGAAAGCTATGGATATATTCATGAAGGAAAAGAGTGATATATTTGAGCACCTCAAAACTTTCAAGACTACTATTGAAATAGAAGCAGGCTTCAAAGTTAAGTGCTTTAGGTCATATGGTGGGAGAGAGTACCTCTCTAATGAGCTCAATGGATTTTTGAGGTCTCATGGGATAAAGAGATGGTTTACTTGTAGGTATGTCCCACAACAAAATGGGGTTATATAAAGGAAAAATAGACACATTGCAAAAGTTACACGAGCAATCATGGTTGAAATGAATATGCCAAAATATTTTTGATTTGAAGCTATGCATATTGATGTCTATATTATGAATAAAAATTCCACATTTGCAGCAGTTCATGGGATGACCCTCAAAGAATGCTTTATAGCTAAGAAGCCCGATGTGTCACAGAGCTACCGGAGTGCTCAGGAGAGGAGTCAACTCGATCGAGCATGGAGGTAAGCTCATTACAGTTGTAGAGATGGATAGCACATCAACTATGTGAGAGGTAGCCATTAGTGCTTGGCTTGGAATGCTTGAAACAATAAGCGATCTGTTGGTCTTAGTGGTTGAGCTTGTGCTCGCCTCTACAGATGCGAAGTGAAAAAATCAGATAGTAGGATGGCTATGATTAGATTGGGTGATTGTATTGATGCTCCATAATCCCCTATAAGCAGATGAGACATCATTTTTCTCCATGCGTGCTATTGAAAATGGCTCTCCCCCCACAATTCAAAAAATTTGGGACTCTTGTGCCCCCAAAGGGCATGACCCTTTAATTTTTAAGATTCTTTTATATTATACTTGATCCTTTGTCGCGGCTCGTACCTAGCCTTTGGATTCTTCCACGTCCAACATCCAAGTGACAAACCGAAAAAAAATTATTGACCATCTCAAAGTCCCACATTGCCTGGAACTTGTTTTGCTTCATTCCAATACCTAAAAAATTTATGAAAAATCTACAACTGTTGCGAGGTCCATCTTTCAAAGTGATTTTAAATCCTGCCTTCCACAACTACTTGAAGTTGTTAGATCCACATCCGCCACTTCTAATGAGCTTTGAGTTTTGCCTCAAAATGATAAAATTTGACACATTGTTGGCATTCTCTTGATCATGAAACCTCGCTCTCATTGTTGGTGACCATGGGATAGGGTGACTCAACTTGTCGAATCCATGAAATAATCTGTACATTCAGAAACCATAAAGAACATCAAGCTTCTTCAAAGAAGAATACACAACAAAATACAAACATAGCTCTCACCTTACCCTCTTGACAAAATCAAGGCATGAAGATCCATAAGGGATAGGCCAAGTATAATCTAATTGAGGTTCAAAGATAGTCATTGATCGAGTGCTCCAATACAGACCGACTAAAAAGAACTATCAAAGGAGTCATCCCAAGTGGTGATTTGACTTGCCTACTAGACATAGAACAACAAGACCAAGAACTCCTATTGGGTGAGGACTCATATAGCTTGGCCTTATATTCTTGGATACTTTTGATTGAGCACTTTTTTATACTTCGAAACTTGATACTCGGGCATGTAAAAAGGAGGGAGCATATGGTGATCCAAGGAGAATAAGGCATCGACCTCAGGTCCTATCTCGGTACCCAAGAATCTACCAAGCTCTAGCAATGCAATACTAAATAATTTTTCTTTCACTCAATTTTATTTTTGCTCCAAGTATCCTTATTTCTCTTTTTCAGCTAAATGTCACCCCTAGGAAGACAAGGTATCTTACTCTCCCCCCTCCCCCCCCCGGGAGAACCTACCAAGCCTTCGCAGCAAGGCAATGATCATCTACTCTTGGAATATTCCTTTCTTTTCTTTCTTTTTCCAAGGGTTAGAATCTCTTTTTTCATACATGGGTTTTTTAGATATATTTATTGTTCCATCTCTTTCTTTTATTTGGTAGGCTTTCCTAATGGCAACCTCACAACATGCAGACACTTCTAGAAATATTCTCAAAAGAATATTCTCAAAAATATCTCTTAGAGTGTCATAACCCTCCTGGCGGCACATAGGAACCCCCCTATAATTTTTAAAATTAATTGAAGTTTTTTTTTTACATCTCCCTCCCCCCCTATCGTTTCTGGACAGGTGGCGGGGGGGAGAAGAAGATGTAGATGATGACGAGGGAGGAGGAGATGATGCTGATCACAAAGAGAAAGAATATGATGGCCACAATGAGAATGATGATCCTAAGGGGGAGAACACGTAGCCTACCACCCCCCCCCCCCAGGCCACCTCTCGAGCAGTCTGCAAGCCACCGCCATGATTGAAGTGGTGGGTGGTGGGAGGGTGGTGGCACTACCACCACTCCACTTCCTCCTCGCCTCTCCCACTATAAACCCCCCCAATCAAAGAAGAGGGAAGGCGTCTTGACGTTGTATGAGCACAGAGAGAGAGAGAGAGAGAGAGAGAGAGAGAGAGAGAGAGAGAGAGAGAACCTTCTAGAAGGTTCCTCCTTTTTTCCCTCCTTAAAGGGTGGCTACACATGTTTTTCCTTTTTCCTTCTTCCTCGAGTTTATTCCCTACCCAGTGAGTTGATTTTCCCTAATTTCCCCCCATCTTCTTGAGTAAGAGGCTTCCGAAGTCTTGTGGGAATCGTGCCTAAAAGACAGGAAGATCGAGAATGGCCCCCAAGCAAAGAATGTCGAGTGCGAGTGGAAATCCCACAATCTACAACAAAGCTTGGGGTGAGGGTATCACCGCCAATACAACTACAATACTGGGTGTGAGTAATACATTTCTAAGTTGTTAGTTGCTTGCTTTGATTTTCGCATGGAACACATCATGGATGTATTATGCCACACGAGAATAGGTCATTAAAAATGATAAATTTCATCCCAAATATTCGAAGGATAGAGTTTGCAAAGTGCATGTGTCAAGAGAAGTAAATTTCATCTAGTTGTTATGCGATAACATCCATATACAGCATAAGCAACATATAAGATTCCAAGGTATTGTCAGCTCCCCTTTTCTCATAATAGATATGTTCTTCACCACATTGAAAGTATGTTCTAGCTTGCACGCTTGAAGGATTGCATGGTAAGTAATCTAGCCTAGAGGAAATTCATATTAGAAACTCTAGATCTTTGCCCAAGCTCTTGCTAATATAACGAACTGATAGCTCATATTTAATAGATTCAGATCTTGACAATGCATGTAGTTAGTACAACAATGTTTATAAGGATTAAAACTAAGATGCCTTGAGATCCTTTGGATAACTACTCTGTTTATCAATCCTATTCGGGATAAGGCTATGTACGAACAACAACCCCAAGCCTCAAAGGCAAGTAGAGAGCTCAAGGATTGGGAAACCCTAAGACAATGTAGAGACCACTACTTATTGGGAAGAAGGTTGGATTATTGATCAATATAAGTGATCTATAGAACTTACATCTTGTATAGTGTTTGAAACCTTAACATATGCCCTAGTCAAAGGAAGGGAGTGTTAAGTAAAATTTTGTATAGTATCGCTCTTAGATCCCAAGGGGAAGAGCGAATATGTGGATAGAAATGTTATCGTGCTTATTCTTTCATTTTTTGGGAAAATACAATTGGTTTTCTCAGTATGTCCAATCCTTTTGCCGAAGTCACAATTGGCTAGTCTTTTTGCCTTTGTTGATGTTACTAACATACAAGAGTTGTCCATCTTTTGTAGTTTCTTCTTTTTCATTAATCTTTTTTTTTTCTTTTAATAAGAAGACCCTAATATCAATCGATTTATGGTTTGGCATGTTGATTAAATTGATTGAGACATTATCATAATCTGGAGACAAAATTTTTAACAATACACCAATACGTTTATCTTCATCCATTTTTAGATTTATTCCCACAAGATAGGCTAGAAGACTTTCCATGTAGTTCAGATGAGATGCCAGGGATGCTAATTCATAGTAGAGGTCTGTGATGACAAATTGCCATGGGAATAAAGCAATGTTTTCTTGAAAGATGATATTAGGGCTGATTGCCTTGACTATGCTTGATTCTTAAATGAATTAATTAAGGAAAGGTTCTTTGCATGGGTGGATCACCTCTAAGATTGCACCAGGATCAACCTGAGAAGGATAATGTGCTCGATTTGTGGGCCAAAGGTCGAGTGGTGAAAAGATCAACCACAGGAATAGTATTTCACTCCTAAGAAGCTTGTTAGTCATTTGAAGCTTTGGACACCCCTTGCCAAGTCCAGAACGACAAAGTTGAAGACTGTCGTGGCCCCAACGTCTATGGTGTTGGAAGATCCTATTCTAGATAAATGATGGATAATTGTGGTGCCATGTGATTTGGACTGGTTACTTCTACAGGGCAGAAGGAACACATAATTTCTCTTGTATGCGCAAGAGACAAAGATTAACTTGAAGATAAGTTGAGGAACTTGTTTGTCAAAAGGGTTGCTTGCTTTGTTTTCATGTCAGTGTTGCAAATTACACGAAAAAATTGTTCCCTAAAAGGCTTAATTAAAGAAGCTAATTTTAAATGTCACACATAAATGTGATAAGACCTAATTAAATAACTAAAGAATGCCTATTTAAGGAAGTGAGTGGGCGAAACCCCCAATAGGTCTCTCCTACGACAAGGTGGTCCCAGAGAATTCGGAGGCTTATCAACAAGTTTTATTGACAATCGATGCTTAGTAATTGTTAGGTTAGAACCCCAATTCATGTTATTTTAAGGGACCAAAATGGGACTATGTCCCACGAGTAGAGAGGCTGAGAGGTGCACCCCTCTCGTTTCACATTCTCTTTGAACCAAGTGTGGCATGGGTTTGGTTCAGCTTAGGTATCTCTACGAAAAGTAGGATGTCCAGGACCTGACGCTATAATGCTATCAGGAGATCTTGACTATTGGGAACCCAAATTTCAGGTCGATCCTGGTGGGTTTGGCCATGAACATTTCGTTGCAAGGCAAACTCGAGAAACCCTAGGCAACATACCCCATAAGATTCCATGGAAGTGCCAGGTGGCATCGCTTAGATTTGTCTCTCGATATACCACTAAAAACGTGCCTGGATAGCTAATAGGTGGGCACATTACAGTTGGTATCAAAGCAAAACTTTGTAATGAGGTTTGATTGATTAATGGATGATTTGTAGACATATCCTAGACAGAGTAACCTAAGTGGTATGGCTTGACTGTCAGGCACCTTTTGCACCCATGAATGCTGACGTGCAAGAGAAGAAATTCCTTCTCAAGTAGATTAAGGCACCCAAGTTTGGTGGAAAATGAATAGACATTGTAGCAGAGGCGGAGATATGGATTGAGTCGATGGATGATTATTTCTCTACTTCACGTACCTCTTCTACCAATCAAGTAATGATAGCCAAACTTAAGTTAGTTGACCATGCTCGATATGGTGGAAGAAATGATGCAAAGATCAAGGTATTTCTAAAGCCGTTATTACTTGGGCTACTCAATTGAAAGATGTTGTACGTGGACGATACCTTCCACCAATCTACCAAACTTTGAGGATGAATGAATTCTTCAAGCTAAAGCACTTGGAATTAACCTTGGAAGCCTACTACTCAAAGTTTGTAACCTTATTAAAATGCATGCCACCTATGGATATTGCATAGCAAGTATCCAAGTTTTGCAATGGCCTGCATACTCCTCTAAATCACCACCTTAAAGTAATGCATCCAACATACTTGCAAGATGCATTACTTCGAGCAAAGCCAATCATCTAAGAACTTAAATCTAGCAATTGTGACGAAGATGATTCTCGAGATCAGAACAAGAGATGCCACACATGCGAAGAGATAGGGCACATCCGTAAGAGATGTCCCTACGGTCGATGCTTCCATTGCCATGAGCTAGGGCACATCCAAGTAGATTGCCCTGACTTAAAGTCCAGAAGATATTGAGCCTCCAAGAAAATGAAGCTACACAAGTGCAGTCTTTGGATATATAGAGGAATTAGTTAAAGATGAAGACCTAGAACCTACTACACCTCTTCAAGACTATTAGAAACCCTAGATATTTTATTGACATATAATACAACTTGTATTTGAATAAACCTTACTCTTGTAACTATGATTAACCCAAGTAATATGAGATGCGTCAATTTTGAGAACTTGAACTTACAAGGAATGAAGTTGTACAAGCTTCAATGATCCTAAACCAACTAGGAAATTATCATATACTTAAGGAAAACCTAGAAGATATTCATGAGGTGACTACAATAAACTTTTCTCTTGTAATCCAAACTCGAATATATCAAATACATTAAGTTGTGTCACAATGAATGCGTGATGGGTCCTACCCCATAGGTTCCAGAATGAAATCCCCAGTTCTTTCGAGATGAGGACACCTCGAGTTCTCTAAGGGGGAGAGGATGTAATAACCCTCCTGGCGGCCCATAGGAACCCCCCTATAATTTTTACAATTAATTGAAAAAAATTTTAATCTCCCTCCCCCCTGTCGTCGCCGAACAAGTGGCGGGGGGGAAGAAGAAGATGTAGATGATGATAAGGGAGGAGAAGGAGGAGATGATGCTGACAAAGGGGAAGAAGACAATGACCACAATGAGGATGATGACCTCAAGGGGGAGGCCACATGGCCTACCACCCCCCAGGCCACCTTGCCAGTCCACAGAGGCCACCGCAATGATCGATGAAAAGTGGTGGGTGGTGGCACCACCACCACTCCACTTTCTCCCCACCTCTTCCACTATAAACCCCCTATCAAAGAAGAGGGAAGGCGCCTCAACGTTGCACGGGCATAGAGAGAGAGAGAGAGAGAGAGAGAGAGAGAGAGAGAGAGAGAGAGAGAACTTTCTAAAAGGTTCCTCCCTTTTTCCCTCCTTAGAGGGTGGCCACACGCGTTTTTCCTTTTTTCTTCTTCCCCAATTTTATTCCCTACCCTCCAAGTCGATTTCGCCTAATTGCCCCCCCTCTTCTTGAGTAAGAGGTTGTTGAAGTCTTGTTGGAATCACCCCTAAAAGAGAGGAAGATTGAGAATGGCCCCCAAGTGAAAAATGTCAAGTGCGGATAGAAATCCCACACTCCACAATGAAGCCTCGAGCGAGGGTATCACCACCAATACAACTATGGTATTGGGTGTGAGTAATACCTTTCTAAGTTGTTATCTACTTGCTTTGATTTCTGCATGGGACATATCAGGGCCATACTATGCCACACGAGAATAGGTCATTGAAAAGGATAAATTTCAACCTAAATATTTGAAGATAGAGTTTGCGAAGTGCATATGTCAAGAGAAGTAAATTGCCTCTAGTTGCTATGAGATAAAATCCATAAACAGCATAAGCAGCATATAAGATTCCAAGATATTGTCGACTCCCCTTTTCTCATAAATAATAGATATGTTCTTCACCACATTGAAATTATGTTGTAGCTTCCACTCTTGACAAATTGCATAGTAAGTAATCTAGCATAGAGGAAATTCATCCTAGAAACTCTAGATCTTTGCCCAAGCTCTTTCTAATATCATGATTTGATAGCTCATATTTAATAGATTGGGATCTTGAGGATGTGTGTAGTTAGTACAACAATAGTCATAAGGATTAAAACTAAGATGCCTTGAGATCCATTGGATAACTACTATGTTGATCAATCCTATTCAGGGTGAGACTAGGTACAAACAACAACCCCAGGCTTCAAAGGCAAGTAGAGAGCTGAAGGATTGGGAAACCCTAAGACAAAGTAGAGACCACTACTTGTTGGGAAGAAGGTTGGATTATCGATCAATGTAAGTGATCTATTGAACTTACATCTTGTATAGTGTTTGAAACCTTAACATATGCCCTAGCCCAAGGAAGGGAGTGTTAAGTAAAATTTTGCATAGTATCACTCTTAGATCCCAAGGGGGAGAGTGAATATGCAAGTGGAAATGTTATCACATTTATTCTCGCATTGTTTGGAAAAATACAATTGGTTTTATTGGTTGATCAAACAACATCCTAAATGCTTTTGCATTCATCTGATTGTTGGATTATCATTTCGATGATTATTCCAAGTGCTTGTGATTGATGGTAAATTCATGGCAGGGACCTATGATGACAAATTGCTATGGGAATAAAGGAATGTTTTCTTGGAAGATGGTATTAGGGCTAATGGCCTTGACTGTGCTTGATTCTTAAATGAATTAATTAAGAAAAGGTTCTTTGCATGGGTGGATCGCCTCCAAGATCGCACAGTGGATCAACTTGAGAAGGGCACTACTCGATTCATGGGCCAAAGGTGGAGTGGTGAAAAGGCCAACCATAGGAATAGTAGTTCACTCGTAGTAGGCAGCTTGTGGGTCGGATGGAGCTCTGGACACCCCTTTCCAAGTCCAAAATGGAGTTGAAGGCTGTCGTGGCCCAAACATCTTTGGCATTGGAAGATCCTATTCTAGATAAAGGATGGATAATTGTAGTGCCATGTGATTTGGACCGGTTACTTCTGCAAGGAAAAAGGGACACATAATTTCTCCTATATGGGTAGGAGACAGAGATTAACTTGAAGATAAGTTAAGGAACTTGTTTGTCAAAAGGGTTGCTTGCTCTATTTTCATGTTAGTGCTATAAACTATGGGAACAAACCTTATTTCCTAAAAGGCTTAGTTAAGGAAGCTAATTTTAAATGTCACACATAAATATGATAGGACCTAATTAAATAACTAAATAATACCTATTGACGAAAGCGGGTGGGTGGCGAAACCCTCGACAGGTCTGGGTGGTCCTAGAGAACTAGGAGGCTTCTCACTAGGTTTTATTAATGATCAATGCTTAGTAATTGTTAGGTTAGAACCCCAATTCATGTTGTTTTAGGGGACCAAAATGGGACTATGCCCTACAGGTAGAGAGGCTGAGCGGCGCATCCCTCTCATTTCCCATTCTCTTTGAACCAAGTGCGGCATGGATCTACTTCAACTTGGGTATCTCTGTGAAAAGTAGGATGTCCAAGACCAATGCTAGAATGCTGTCAAGAGACCTTGACTAGTAGAAACCCAAATTTTAGGTCAATCCCAATGGGTTCGGCCGCGAACGTTCCATTGCGAGGCATCCTTATAGGACCTTTGACTTTTAGCCTCTTATCCTTTGCTCCTCACACCAAGTCAGCACACATTTTTTCTAGGTTCTTAACATTCTTGGAAGAGAGAGTGATTCAGATTCGGTGAATGTTTTCTTGTACTTCCTCAACGCTAGCCTTTCCAGGCTTCATAGGGGGCTTAGTCATTGCCATGGTTTCTCTGTGTGTGGTCTTGTGTTCCCCCCAGGTAGACACCCACTCCAGAAGCCCATCACTTTTTGCTGAGGGAAATTTGAAGGCAGATGGCTATGGAAGCTTAGATGCAACAACAAGAAGTTCCACTGGTGATCAGAATTATGAAGCTCGGATGACCTAGCTTTCAGATACGCGAGAAGCATGTGTTTCTTTCCTCTTTAATAGACTGCACATAACAAGAAGCCATCTCAAAGCATAAAAGGAAGATGTTCTCCCCTTCCCTCTTAGCTAGTGCGCATGTGAATAAATCACATGACAAATGATAAATCTCCATCTACATGTTTCCCTTGATCATAAGCGAATACAAAAAATTTAGGATGGAACCAAGCAATCAAATTTTCAAACTGACAGTTCAAACTAAATGATAAACAAAAAGACACAACACTGGAGAACAAATTCCTAATGATGTTGACTAATGAGTTCAAATTTCCGGCGAAAAACTCTACCCTCAAGTTGGCAGTGGCGAATGTGCAATGTCACGACACCGTTTTGTTCTTGCCTCACCTAGGGTGTTTTTTCCCCATATCGAGGCTGTGTCTAGATTGCTGGGTTCAAGTAGTGATATACCAGCATGCTTCGTATGTGCCCGAGTCATGACGTGCAATGGGATAGGAGTATTTTCTCTGTCAAATGTCTCAACTCCAAACATCCCCCCAATGGTAATGGTGGCTCATTTGTTGCACTAGAGGGTGGCTTTGGTCTAGGGCATTTGGCAAACATGTGAGTGATTCCACACTCTAGAAATCTAAGATCAGCCTTTTCTCGATTAGTCTGCTCACATTTGAGGCAGCTTGAGGAGATGTGTCCTGGGTCACCACAATTCCAACAAGAAATCAGTTCTTGGGACTTCCCCCTTAAGCCTCTGCCTCTACCTAGTGCCATGAGACCAGCACTAGTCGATAATCCATGAGGATTGGATTCCCCTCTCCATCGTACGAGATATAAGGGTTCACATAGGGCTTGCCATCATTCAGCTCCTCCACATAGTGGACTGGAGCATCGCTCTCGCTGAATGGGTTACAAAGGGTCCAAGTGGTCGGGGTATGTTCGTGGATTGATTTACATCCTAGGAATGGCCAATTTAGCATCATTATGTGCCGGGAGAGCCTATGGGGCTCCCCTCCCAAAAAAATTTAGCAGCCTATTTCCTAGGTAAGGTTGGTTGTAAGGTTCCAAGTATGGGAGTCGCCTCAGTAGTCTGCAATGCATGGCATCATGACCGAGCCCACTGCAATTGGCGCCAAGTCGGGACCTAGGGTCTAATACTCGGCTAGTAGGTGGTTTTCACCACAATACATGGAATGGACGCATGGGCGCATTGGTCTTCTCACCATTTCTTTTAGCCTTGCTATCTCCATCTTCATCTCCACTAGCTCTCCCTTATCCTGGCTATTTGGGACTGACCGTTCGTTGGATGTGGTTGCCCTTTTTGAGATTCTAGAGTTAGCCTCGTGTTGGTTTGAGATCTTGGAGCTCCTCTCCTTGAACTGGTCATCCACTCAAATGGCCTCCTCAAGACCCTTGTTAGCATGTCTCGCTACAAGCTTGAGTTGCTTGCCAAGGCCTTGCAGAGTTCCTCACTTGGTAGTCCATTGATGAAGACCATGGACACCACTCTTTGCATGGGTCATTCGTTTGTCGGGATTCTCTTAAAGAGACTCCTCACGTGGGTCACATAATCCCTGATATCCTCCTTATCTCTCTACTTCACATTCATGAGCCGTACAATCAGGTTGTTCGAGTACCTTGCCTCCTCCAAGAATCTCTTAATGAAGAGGTTCTTGAGATGGTTGAAATTTTTACGTTCTCTACGGCATCTAAGCTAGTGTACCAAGTCCTTTCCTTGTTGCTTAAGCATAGACCAAAGGCCTGCAAGTGCTGGGTGAGATCGATGAGGCTATTGGCCTCACAAACCTACTCGAATTGCTCTAGAAAGCTGTAGGGATCATCGTTTGGCTGGTACATGTCTAACTACTTAGCAATGACAATGATTTTTTATTGGCTCTTCAAGCTGTGGTTGATTCCTAGTCCTTTGAGCAATGAGGTTGCAAGTGCTGCTCCACTCTACTCTACGAAGGTGTTGTCCAACAATTGCTTCATAAGAAGCTTGCTCAATGTAAGGTCTCCTTCTAGCGATCTCTCTCTCTCTTTGCATCATGTCCTGATTGATTTCTGTTTGCTAAGGCTAATACTTGCTAGATCTCCCGCATTTCTATGTTTTGTTGTAAGCTTCTAGCTTGTTGTTCCTAATTGTAGGCCACTATGCCTTGCAAAGCTTCCCATGCTAGTCTTCTCTCCTCTTTGAGGTCAATTATGATATCCTCAAATGGCCTACTGTGGTGGTCCATCCAAGTCTGCAAATCGTAATTGGTAACTAGTAGCTGCTATTGGATTTCCACCGAGTAATCACCTAGATCAAGCTCTTCGCTACGTCTATGGTTAGTACTTGACTTTGCTATATCCATGGTCTCATGCTCCACCAAGTTGTCGATGAGATTGATCAAGTCCGTGGTAGATCCAATCCTCCAATGTTTGTTGGTCCTTACTACATTTGACTCCTGTGTCGCATCCTTGCTTGGTCCTATACTTGAGGTTATTGATCACCCAACTACGTTTCAAGGTCTTCTCCTACTGGTGGTTCATTTTGATTGTTAAGTCTGAGTGAGTTCCTTATTATTTATACAAACAATCCTCAACTTACACTCACTCAATGTGTATGTGCGTGCTCTCTTCTGTGCACCATGCATAATTAGGCTTTCAATTTTTCTTAAGTGCACTTCAAGTGCTAGAAAACAATGTGGGTGAGAATACAAAGTGACTACTATAGCTCTGGCACTCTTGTCTATGTACTCGGCCTAATGGGGCTTTAGGCTCGATTCCTGGCCATTCTTTTTACTAGTGATTCGGGTCTATGCTACATCATTCAGCTCATTCAAGGTCAAATTGGGGTTTGCTAGTTAGTCATTCAGCTCATTCAAGGTCAAATTCGGGTCTATGCTACATCATTCAGCTCATTCAAGGTCAAATATGCTGATATGAGTGCCAGCACTGTTCCTGGCCATTCGACTGTGATTTCTAGGGTTAGATTTACCTATAAGGCTTTTGGTGAATTCTCATGTTTTGGGTTGTATGTCGTCCAAGAATCGAATGTATGATTTGACAGGTGTCTGATTTTAGCTATCCAATTTACTCTATCTGATTTTGAGATATCCGATTTTTGAAATCAAACAAGGTACGTTCAATTGAATAGGATGGGTTGGTTCGATTTGAGTGTGTCCAATTGCCAAAATCAAACAGGGTGGTCCAAGCGTTTGATTTTCCAAATCGGAAGAGGTCACAAGTCCGAGTGTCTGATCCTCAGGATCGGATAGACACGTGGCACTGGTTCGATTGTTGGCCATTCGATTCTTGAAATCGAATGGGTGTAGGGTGTCTAAGCATCCGATTCTCGAAATTGGACATTGGTAAGGTGGTTTGATTATGTCAAAATGGCAAAAAATCGAATCAACATTAGGGCCAAAAACGTTTCAAAAATGGCACTTGTAAGAAAATGATTAAGTTACTAATTAGTTGAGGTTTTAAAATAATGAACCCTCCAAATTTGGCTATTCAGACGCGATTAATGAGAGAATTTATTATTCATTTAAGAGGTTAGCCATTAAATGCCTAAGGATGTTAACTCATGTCAGAGGTCACTTTTCAGCCATTATTCTTTCATTTTGAATATTTTACTATCACGTTTCCCACCAAAATCACGCTTCTATTTTCATCTGCATTCATTTGAATCATCGTTCTCTCCTCTTCACTTTGTTTCTTAGTTCTTAAAGTAGATTTTACTCTGTCGTAAAATTTCTCACCAAAATCACGTCTAGTTCTAACTAGCAACGTGCATTGGTCTCCCTTCGTTTCCCTTCGTCTCCTTTCACAAAATCTTGAGAAGGTGATCAACAATCAAAAGAGTCTCTACACAAAGGATCAATACCACTTACTTCCCGATTGAGCTATAGAGATATGGTCCTCCATGGACCTAAGACGAGATCATCTTGTTAGTTTTCAGCAAACCCAACTAAGTTGGGACATCCAAGCCGCATCTTTACTTCAACCCCTAAGATATCCATTCTGTAAGATTTTGTTTCAACTAAATCAAAGCTTTTTCTTCAATCTCTTTAATTTGATTCATAAGATAATACTTAAGCTAATAGAATAGAAAGTGAAATTTTTCACTTTGATCTTGACACTTGAAAATAGAATATCTTCATTATACAGTGTTGTAATATCAACTTTTTAGCAAGGACTAATTGATAAGACAAGGATAATATATTATAATTAGAAGAAAGGAAGTACTTTGATTTCTTGGAGATAAAAATATTTACCTAGTAATAGATTAAAAATGTTTATTATTCAATTTTGTCTCTTAAAATATAAAAAAGTTAAACAAGTAATCGATAGAAGTATTAGTGATATTGTGTATCATATCAACTTTAGGACTAAGATGATTTTATGTATGCGGGATACTTTGAAGAATATGAAGGATACAACTTCTTACTTGATATTAGCTCTTGGGAGTATTTTTGTCATCATACCCTCAACTATGATTAGCACTATGGGGTTTCAAGTTTCAATATCTTCAATTGTGATTCTTATTAGCACTATCAGATTTCAATATCTAAATGGTGGCTTGATGTCATGGGATGATACTACTTATGATATCATATCCTAGCAAATCTCTTAAGATCTCTTCCCTTGATTTGTAAGAAGAAATAGAAAGGACTTGAATCTATTTCTTTCTCTCAGAACTCTGATTCTAATGCGAATTGATTTTATAATTGAAAGCATCACTACATTATTGATGCTTTATCCTTGTATATCTTTTTTCAAATGTAATATATCTCAATTTCACAAAAAAAAAGACCATCAAAATAATCAGTCTGCATTTCACCAAAAAAAAAATCCATAACTTTATTAGGCTTTGAAAAAATTTTAGAAATTTTTTAAGATTTTTTTGAGCTTGTTTGCTATTTTAAAAATATTTTTAAGCAAAAAAGGGCCTAAAAGAGACCCAAAAAATCACAAAAAACCACCCAAAAATAGCATAGCCGATACGGCGTGAAAATAGCTCGAATACCCATTTTCGCGCCGTATCAGCTATGCTATTTTTTAAAAAAAATTAAGCAAAAAAGGGCCTAAAAAATACCCCCAAAAATCACAAAAAAAATTTAAGCAAAAAAGGGCCTAAAAAAGACCCCAAAAAAAGACCCAAAAAATCACAAAAATAGCATAGCCGATATGGCACGAAAATGGGTATCCAAGCTACGTCAGATACCCATTTTCATGCTGTATCGGCAATGCTATTTTTGGGTGGTTTTTTTGTGATTTTTTGGGTCTTTTTAAGGCCCTTTTTTGCTTAAAAATATTTTTAAAAATAGCAAATGAGCTCAAAAAAATCTTTAAAAATGTATAAAAATTTGTCAAAGCCTAATAAACTTACGATTTTTTTTTGAATATTTTTGATAGGTTTAAGATCTCACAAAAAATAAGTCATTACAAGGGGGGTATACTTTACACGCGCATGTTTACTCCTTTACGATATTGGGGGAGGAGGACCCCTACAGAGATTTTGTTGTGCCACTCTTGCACCATATCAAGTCATCCATGATATGGAGCAAAAAGTATAGTACCAAACATTATGCTTTTTGCCACGCTCGCGCCGTATGAGCTGCTCCACGATACGGTGCGAATATGACCCTGCGAAAATTTGGCTTTATTGCTCTCACGTCATATCAACTTATCCTCACATGGTTGACTTTATGAATTTATGAATTATCCTTACATTGTTGCTGCTCATGCTCATAAGATCACCCTAATGAATAAAGATTTTAATATGATTAGCAGAATAAGGTACCGAGGATGATGTTTGCAAGAGAAAAATCGATGTACTTGGACCTATTAATTATAAGAGAATGGGTGAGGTGTATGGGCAAATGGTTATCAATGTTTCTTGCACTTCTGAGGAAGAGGACTATCTTAGCATATCTCATGAGGACAAGTCCATGCTAGTTGTAAAAAGGATATTTAATTGTTAGATTCTGTAGTTTATTATTGCATAAGGTAAGGCATTTTGACTCTAAAAAAATTTAGTATATAGAATAATTGTGCTATTTATTGCAAATAGCACTCCTTTATTTTTGCTATTAGCTTTAGGACATTGATTGCATCTCTTAGCCAATAAATCTCTAAAATTATGTGTATTGTTGATCCACTGTTATCAATGGAATTTTTTTCGAGATTTTATTCAAATATAACAATGTCTTTCAAAGCTTTTGATTCCATCACAACTACCATAAATTTTTTTATTACATCGGATACAGTCACCAGAGAAATTATCCTCATGAACTCTCTAAGTAGTATCCATGGCCAAGGAAGAATGTGGGTTGAATGGAATACTGCTTGCTTTTTGGTTAATTATTTATTTTATTTGATTATCTATTTTAGTTACATGTTTCCATTTGCAGTGCTGGCAAGCTCCTGACTACCTTCTTGGACACCACATATGAGGATATTGTTGATCCTAGAAAACCATATAACTCTCTCTAACAAGAAGTACCATTGCAAAGTCACAAAGTCATACATATACTTGTGGAAAAAGAGTGCTTTTCAAATGTCTGCAGGACAATAGATTCAAAGATACTCAAGATAGATGGAGTGAATGTAAGTCTCTTTCATACTATTGGTTTTTTTTGGGACCCTTTTTTACCAACTTGTTACATTTTTTCTCGTAGTGCTAAGATTACCCTAACTCATATATGCGATGGATAAGGGAGCAATGTATTGAGTTGATTTTGGATAGGGTAATCACACTAGTTGATTCCGATTCCCCTCCACAAAGCCACGAAACATGCATAATAAAAGAAACCACAATCTGATCAGCATAGATAATGTCTGTGAACACCTTATAAATCGCATGGAAGGTTCCACTTAAGCTTTTCATAGGTTGCCATTCCATACTTGTTGATAGAAATATATCTACAACCAAGAATTCGTTATTAGTACTTGCTTTATAAATGAAAAAAAAAACGTTATCAACTCAAGTCTTACAATGTGTTTGCTGCGAAACATACTCGTTTGGAGGCAAGTGGATATCCTTCGCCATGTAAACATGTTGCAGTTTGATAAACCACCCTTCATGCATAATTTTGAAAGAAATGATATGTCCCTTCCAATGATGTTTAATATCCTCTCTTTTTTTCTTTTCACCTTGTGAGAGTCCTTGCAAGAGGGCAGCATGGCAACCTAATCGTTTATACTAAAGATCTTTGGCTCCCAATTTTCATCAACTCTGTGGCTATAGACATTGCAAGAGTTTACTAAACGAGAAGAGCGCCTTTTGGATGCCATACTTAAATTAAATTCGCAGAGAAAGAAGCTCATCGAGAAAGATGAATGAACTAAAAAGTAGAGAAACAAGCTCACTGAGAAAGGTGAATGAACTAAAAAGGAATATTAAGAAGACTAATGAAAATATATTGGACACCAAAAAGTTTTCGACTTTCAAAAAAATCATCATTAACTTCACAGCAACTTTATTATGTCATTTGTCAGATTTTATGAGTAAATAAGGACTTCGGGACTACCAAAACATGTCAGACATTGGAGATTTTGGCTAAAAAGGAGGAGAGAATCACAAAGTGGACTCTACTATCTCCAAAAAGAGGAGACAACAATGCCATATTCTTGCACACGTGGCAAAATCTCTTTGGCCCTTTTCTTAATCTTGTGATTAACAAAAGTGCATTTTTTGAAGCGTTTTCGGCCCTAATGGACACGACTATGAGTAAGCTAGCAATTGAGGACTTCCAAAATGCAACTACGAACACAAGGCAAGCTTTGTATATACCTAGAATGCGCTAACAATGCCAGTGGGAGTCGATTGATTTGTAGAAAACCCTGGTTGTCCAAGCTCTCTCTCCCTCTCTCTCTCTCTCTCTCTCTCTCTCTCTCTCTCTCTCTCTCTCTCTCTCTCTCTCTCTCTCTCTCAATGCCACAAGTGAAAATGAGGTCTCCCTTTGCTTCCCGAGGTCTTAAACCTTATTGTTGGACTCAATCTTAATCTTCCGTTTCACTCCTCATGTGACTCTAACACCTCTGAGCACTCTTTTTTCCCGTTTTTTCCTGTTGTGCAATGTTTGGGCTTGTTTCATAGCAGCAACCCTAAAGCTTCCCGCTTCGATTTCTTGATCCTATCCTACTCTAAATGCAATAAAAATCAAAAGCAAAATACTGAAATGATTTCTCCTACTTGCCTAATCATCAAAAAACCAAAATACTTACTTGTTGTAAAGATTAAAAACCCAAAACCTCCTACCTATCTCAAGCTCCAATTCGGGGATGAAACCCTTACTTCGTCGCTCAATTTGAGGTGTGCAAGTGCTCAAGCTTAAATCCATTGTCTTGGCAACATAACCAAAATGTAGAGATAAGAGGTCACACTCAACCACCAAGACCCATGGACCGCTTATTGTTTCAAGAGAACACCTATGGCTATCTCTCACTTGGTCTATGCACCTTCAATCCTACTGGGGTATAGTGAGCTTACGTGGATGCCCGAATGAGTTGCCTCCTCCCTCAAGCACACTAATAGCTCCATGATTTGAGATGTGAGCTCAAGCATCCTCAAGCCTCCACATCCAAGCTCCATCCTCCATAGCCGCACGCAAGACAAGAGAAGAGAAGAAAAGAGAAGAAGATAAGAGATGATGGATAGCTTCACCTCCAAGATCCCACACTCACTTCCTCACACTCACACTCCTTCTCTCAAGCATACACAAGTGAGCAAGAAGGAGAAGAGAAGAGAAGAAGATGAATCCACTTTTCCATAGACCAAAGAATGAGCTTCTCATTCACTTTTTGGGTTTATATACAAAACCCTAATCCCTTTTGGATGGTCATCCCCTTTTTTACATGGTCAACCATGGGCTCCGACCATGGCCTAGTAGGCCCTCTTTTCCATTTTCCTCCTATCTTCTTAGCTTCCTTTCTATTGTCCGTATACCCTTACAAGTTGCACAAGAGGGAGCCTAGCATTCTTTTACAAAACTTTGAGGGGTGTCGTGCATTTAAAAATGTGATTTTACCTTTGACTTGGCTTTTGAGGCTGCCCTTGCACTTTTGGTCATTTCCGTTCTTGCTTCTTCTGTAATGTCTCTGGTTTCCCTTTGGGCCACTTCTTTCAGCTCCTGACTTGCGCTTTTGTACTTTCTTTTTCTTTTTCTTGTGCTAAGGTTAACACCACACTTCAAGCCAATTTTAGATATTCCTTTGGCCAATGCTTACCATATGTACACTTCATGTACTTTGTAGAATAATTAAAAATCTTGCTCATATTTACATAGGGTTTGTTTGGAAGCTCAAGTCCTTGTCAACTCTACTAGAAAAGATGTTATGATCAAGATTAAGTAAGTTTAATCTTCAATTGATCTACATGGAGGTAATGTTGCCATTGAGCTAGATCCTTAGAAGTCCAAGGATGAAAATTGTCTCCAAAAAACTATTTATTGGTGAGGTGAAGGCAAGAAGGTTCTTGGGCTTCATGGAAAACTTGGCAATGGAAACTCTAAAAATGGAGCCTATTTATTATCAATGTGATCCTTAACTACATTAATGAAAATCCTTGTGTAATGTAGTTAAGGATCATATTGATAATAAATAGGCTCAAAATAGAAAAGCCAAAGGTTGGGAAACACTAGATAATATATTTTTTCACTATGACAACTTTGAATGGAAAGATAGTGATCTCAAAGATTCAAAGTCCAATTAATCCTTTTCAAATAGACAATGATAGAAGCATGAGGTAATTAATGCTTTGCTCACTATATATTAAGAATCTTACATTTTATATGCTTGTATTATCATCAAATAAGATTTCTATCTACTTTCTTTATTGTTTAATTGTGTAGTATATTGTACACAACCATACTCCATGTTTCATCAAGCAATATGGATGTTTATTTATCTACTCAACTCAAGGTATGGAGAAGTCACATTATCATTGATCAAGAAAGAACAAAATACTTCAGACACACAAGACATGGAGGTGGAAGAGTCAAAGCAAATAGCTTCTTCTTGTTGTAGGTCTTTCAATGGTTTTATACAAAAATTCGGCATAAGATTAAGCTTAAATATTTAATCACTTTAAGTAATATATCGCATTTGACAAAAGCTATACAAATGGTTACATAAAAAAGAAAAATGAGATCTCTAAACTCTTATGCAAAGCAGCATATATTTTAGAATGGCAACAAATTAGAAAAAGAGAAGGCAAAAGATGTATTTCAAGAAACCTTGAACTCTTTAATATCTTTCTATCCGATTGTATTGTAGAGGAGTCTTTTATTTCATGCCACTCTCAATAAGGCCTTTACATTTTAAGAACTCATGTTTTCTACAACCTTGGAGGAGCTTCAAATCTTTTGCATCTACCACATGGAAGAGTAAGTAGGACCCTAGAACTCCCAAATATCTTTCTTTAGATCTAGTGTAACCAAGCATATAGCCAAAAACTCTTATGGCTTCTTACTTCTCCACCAAAATTATATTTTTTGCTCCTCTATTAAAATCTTGAGATCTAGTCACTTTGGAAATAGCTTTTTAAGGACATTATTGTTGGTAAATTTAGAGCACTTGATAATTTGGAGTGATAAAATTCAATAGTTTGATTATTTAAGCTTCCAACATAGTGGCCAAGGCTCTGATTTTTTCTGAGCTTTAGTAGCTTAAAGCCCTTGGTGCTTCCAAGAAAGCTATCAAGGTCTTGAATTTCAATCTATATAGTGAGAAAAAAAGTTTTATTTGTCAACAAGTGAAAATCTTTAAGTCACGTATCCATTAAGCCTAATAAAATACTAGCATTTTTCCAAGTAAATTATTTAAAATATATTACATACCTTGAGGTTTTTATCTCTCAATAAAGGTCTCACCCCATTAAGATTTATTAGATTCTTTCACTTCTCCTCTAAAGGAGAAGTTTTAGCTTATCTTCATAGTCTATGTCTTCAATACTAAGTATTTTTTAGATGTGTGAGAACTCTTCATCAATCAGCAATCCCTTCTTTGTATAGTCCACAAAATGATAAACACATGAAATCAAAGCTATGGAGCTATTTTAAAATTTCCACATTAAGGGCTAGAGGTGAGCATGGTTCATAACTAATGAAGCCTTGTCATTTTCCCTCACCTTGCAAGAATAGCCAAGTAAGTATCTTTCCTAAGATTAAGAGATATTGAATATCATTAAGAAAAGCATAAATTGTCTTATTATTGACGTAACTTGGAAATGTTGGCATACAAAGAAGAGAATCTTTTTCAATCTCTTCATTCAAGTCCATCTCGTTTTTCTTCACTTTTGTGATACTCTCACTCTTGATCTCACAAGAGGATCAAATCCTTGTACAATAGGTTCTCAATCTTCTCTTGAAATATCTCTACCCTCTCCTCAAGTTCTTCGTCTAGACTTACAGCATCTTCTACCTTTTTCTCTTGCATTAAAATTCATTTTTAAAGTAATTTTTTTTAAAAAAAAATTTAAGAATTCTTTTGAATATATTTATTTATTTATTTATATTTTCACTTTTGATCAATAAAAAAATATATTGGTCAAATTTTCTATTTTTAAAAAATATTTTTGAGGTAAATTTATTTTTAAAAAAATCTAAAAACGGTAGGGCGTCCTTTCTCTCTAAGCTACTCTTCTCAATTTCACTACTCTCTCTCATAGCTCTATTGTGAACTTTTCTTTGTGTCTATCAAATCTACTTGGCACAATGAACTACCTTGATCCCTCTTACTTACCATCAATCAATCTATGTTTGTGCACTCTCCCTTAACACTCTACTATTCCATTTCCCTTGACATCTTTGTGTATCCTTTTATATCCTTTCATCCTACCTTCACACACTAAGTTACCTATTACTTTCCTTTGACATCTCTGTGCGTCTATTTCTACCTCTCTAGACTACCTCTATAGATATCAAAGCCCATATTTGCATTAATATCTCTGTATGTCTATCTATGCCTCTCTAATCTACCTCCATATGTAAAAATTTGGGAATACATGTGTTAATGAGAGAGAGAGTTATTAATAATAACTTATCACACTAACATAGGTATAAAAGGTATGTGACATGTAATTTTTTCCATCTTCTATCATAATATAATTATTAACTCTGATCTCACCTGCTAGTACTCAGCTTTCATGGCTTCTCTCTCTTCTTTTCTATTATTCTATCTTTCTCTCTCCTCATCACTTTTTCTCTCTTCTTTTCTCTCTCTTTTGATCTTCTTCCTCTCACCTCTCAATCCTCTTCTTAACAAGTGGTATCAAAGCATTGGTCTTTGATCCATTTGGCTCAATCCTTTCTTGGATTTCATTTTCCA
Organism: Lygodium microphyllum; assembly: GCF_053477565.2. Lineage (NCBI taxonomy): Eukaryota > Viridiplantae > Streptophyta > Polypodiopsida > Schizaeales > Lygodiaceae > Lygodium > Lygodium microphyllum. The sequence goes on from NC_141161.1 coordinate 77,781,307, forward strand.
TCTTGTTACTTCTTGGTTACTCATCAAGGAGGACAAGTTGTCAGTTGAAAAAATGGACAAGTGTAGTGACCAAGGAGACCAAGGGCAAGTAGTTAGAGTTGACTATAGTACTTGAAGGTAAAGTTGGAGACATCATGGACAAAATGACAAGTTGTTATCAATAACAAGCTGTTTTGGAGGTAAAATGGTAAAAAACAGGGTGAATAGAGTTACTCTTGGTTATAAATTCAGTTACTTTTCAATACAAGCTTTCTCTTTCCTCTCTCTCTCTCTCAAGCTTTTGGCTAAAGCTTTCGTAGTGACTGCCAAGTGTTGAGAAGTAAGCATGGGAACTCTCCTTATACTGGAGAGGATAAGGGTAGCTAGGTGTAAATGGACTAGAGGACAGGGGAGCAAGGGGAAACCCTAACCCTAACTTCCCTAGAGGCTATATAAATAGCCCTAAGTACACACTTATAGTTGACGAGAGTGTACTAGTTGTACCTTGAACAACTGACTAAACAAGATCTTGTTCTTATACTTGAGCTCTCTCTCTCCCTTTTGTGCACACTCTCTCATGCTTCCAACTCTCATTTGCAACATGGTATCAGAGCCATCTCTGATTCTTCAGCTTCCCTCAACTTCCCTACATCATTAAGTGCACATGAGCCTTCATTTTCTACCTCTTACCTCTTGACCACCATATCCAAAGCCAGACCACCTCTGATGGAGGACTTGGGGAGAACAAAGGAGGTTTCAGCTCAAGGGCTCTTTTAAGGAACTCCTCCCCAGCTCAAGGCGCAGTAGCCCAGCACCACAAACCCCCACATTGGCCATGCAAAAGGGCGACATTGCAGCAAACACAAATTTGACACACTTTTTGCAGGCGACCTAATACGAGCTGAAGCACAACTTGTAGAAGGTGTAATCAAGGCGGCCACCATAGGGATTTCAAAGCCCTCCCAGTGGGCTATCTCCGTCTATGAGAGTTTGGATAAATTCCTCCTATGGTGGTTGCTATCAGTCAAACCCTAACTGTGGGTTTCTTGCAACCATATCCAGGGAGCTTCAAGCTCACTCATTTTCAACTTTTCTCAACCTAGGCATTATCCACAGTGATTTTAATCACTAAAAAACACTTGTCAAGATTTGTTTCTACCCTGTGGAGCTTAAAATCAGAGTGCTTCTCAATCCATGGGCAATATTAAGCTTGTAAAGATTAACCTACATTATGAGTATTAGAATGAATGTTGGTAAGAGTACTTCTTAGAACTACTGATGCTTTCAATTGATGCTCCATATTGTTTGTTGCTGGTAAATCAGAGATATGAGTGTTATCGTGCTCTCCTCCGATTCATCCCATAGCATAGAGTTGATTGATAAGTCGTGCCCCACCAAGAACTCCTCTAATAGGCCACATTATCAGGAAGAGCCTGAAGTCTAGTCAAAGCTCACCTCATTGAGACCTAGGAAAATAGTAAAGCCCAAATCAAGAGTTGTTCAAAGAACATGACCTCCAAAATCCTATATTGAGATATTACATATGTATGATTTCCAACCTTTTTCATCTCTACAGCTTTAAAGTTGGTTATCATTTGTAGGGCTTCCAGTTTTGCTATTTGGTTTGTACTTGGCCACCTATAAAGGACTAGACACTGCCAGTGCTCAAGGCAATAGGTAAGACCTTCCTAGAATGGCCATGACCTATGCAGATGTAAGGCCCCAAATTCTCAAGTTCAATGGAAAAGATTTCCATCCTTGGCAAGTCCTGGTGAAATATAAAATGATGGAATGAGGCTACTAGCCCTTCATAAAAGGGACTAAAGTTATTGACCCATCCAGTCCTCTTGATGTAGAATATGATGAAAGGGCTCATGCCATCACCATGCTTCATTTGGATGAATCATTAATTGATCATATTGACCAACTCTCCATTGCCAACAAGGAGAAGTGGGATGAGCTTGAAAGGCTCTATGGGGCTACAGGGAAGAACTCCAAGATCTTTTTAAAGATTAAGTTTTTTAGCTTGGAATACAAACAAGGAGAAGATCTAAGCAAGTTTATTTTACATATGAAGGGGCTCATGACACAACTGGTCTCCGTTTAAGCACCAATTCATGATGAAGTTGCCATTTCCATCCTTCTGAAGTATGTGAAGAAGGTCTTTCCGACTCTTGTCACTACCCTAACTAATATCCCAAACCAAACCTTGGCAAGTACCATCCAGTCATGCCTAGATTAAGAGAAGAGAAATCATACTGAAGGGACTTCAACATTTACTTTCCATGAGCAAGTGTTAGTCCATACAACTTCTACTAAGTGCTCCTTCTGTCACCAAAAAGGGCATATTGTAAGCAATTGCTAGAAGAAATGTCCTGACAAAATGAAATGCAATAAATGCAAAAAGACCGGGCATATCACCAGTAAGTGTCCTAATGTTCCAGAAGTACCTAAGGAATTGGAGGCCAACTTTGCCTCCCAATCCATAGATGACCAACTTTTTTGAGTCTTGTAACTCTCTACCTATAACCTTCTTTTGTAGCCTGATTTATAAAGGCATCTCATTGTGGATTAAGGGGGGGCATCCTATCATGCTTTGTGCAATGCCACCGGGATTGAGATGGGGTGTTGAGAAGTAAGCATGGGAACTCTCCTTATACTAGAGAGGATAAGGGTAGCTAGGTGTAAATGGACTGGGGGACAAAGGAGCAAGGGGAAACCCTAACCCTAACTTCTCCAGAGGCTATATAAATAGCCAAAAGTACACACTCACAGTTGAGGAGAGTGTACTAGTTGTACCTTGAACAACTGACTAAACAAGATCTTGTTCTTGTACTTGAGCTCTCTCTCTCCCTCTTGTGCACACTCTCTCATGCCTCCAACTCTGGTTTGCAACAAATCTCATCTCTTGCATCTCAATGACTTGATCCTTTTTTTGGAGCTTGGAGCAAATGATCTTGCCATGACGCTCAACAAATAGAGTATGTTTTATGTGGGATTCAACTAAGTATTGGACCAACTAGTGCATTTTTCAATGCATTTTATGCTGATTCTTCTAGGCTTCTTCTTCACTTCCAACCAGTTATGCTCCACTTCATGTTACTGAAGCATCTATTAGCCACTTCTAAGGGGTAGGGTAGCTGTTATTCCAACGTTTGAAGCTTTTCTTTCATCTCCTTCAAACCCTAGCTATAGAAAAATAGGATAGTAAGTTCATTGGTTAAAAATCTTAACAAATCTCACAAGATTATGCATTTCTTCCTATTGAGGCCTTATATTTGATTATGGAGCATGAATGGCAACAAGATTGACATGTTTCTTTGTCTCTTCAAGGTTTCTTCACCTTCTAATGGCTATACATAGTAAGCCTTTTCTAAAACTCTTAGTCTCTTAAGATTACTCAAAAAAGCTTTCGTTCAAGGCCAAATGACATTACTCCAACAAGCATTGGGATGGAAGATTGAAGAATTGAAGAAATTTCAGCATATTGAGCCTTTTGAAGCACATTTTGAAGGATTATTTTTTTGGGCTTTTCTTCAAGAAGCTTGAATCTTCAACATTCAAGTATTCAAGCAAGCCAATGATATTTATTCTTCATGGATTCAATCTTATTCAAGCATGTATGGGCTAATTTTATGGCTTTTTAGAGCTTCATAATGGATTCATGGTGGATTATGGAAGATTCTTACAATAATTGGACTGAAGCTTGCATCAATCGTCTTCTTCAAGCTTGATCAATGTATTTTCCTTGCTTAATCTCCGAAATATCTTAATATCCACTTGCTTTAAGCTTTTTTTAATTGTTGATAGGATATTTTTGGTCAATTAATTCTCTGAATTGATCAATAGATCAAAGATTAGTGCTCTTCTCATTGATCAAAGCCTAATACATTGAATTTCAACATCCATTTCAATCTTGTTTCATCATGGGTATCATTTACAATGTGTGGATGTAGAACTCTGATTTGATTGTCTAATTTTATTTGCCTAAGATTGAAGTATTGTAAAGGGTAAGCACTAGCAATCAATGAGTCATTGAATTGCATTGGTAAGACCCTTAGCCAACACTCATTTCTTCATTCCAATCTTTCATTGATCAATCATGCATATATATATCATGGAAGAGTGAAAGAAATTTTTAGTTATGCATTTCATCCTTGATTGATCAATTAGATCCCTACTGCCATATTGATATTTCCATCGAGGAAAAAGGTGGATGTTGGGGGAGATAGTGGGATAATAGAGAGGTGACCCTCCCCCACTATTAAAGATCTGGAGGGGGTACAACCAATCGATCCAGGGGGGGAATTTTCCCACCTGTCGATGACTCAAAGCCCATATAGGGAGCCCGTCTCCTGCCATTTTCTCTCTTACCATAGGTACTATGGGTGAATTTGTTGAAGACATAAAGTTCTTAGCTGGATAGAATTGTTTGGGACTCCATTGATCAGCCAAAGGGATTATGCAAGTTATTATAGGTTTACTACATGAGGAATTTCAACCATTCTACTCCATATGGAGCATGGGTTAGGTGTATTCATTGAAAATAGGGAATTTGGACCTTCATCTAGCTAAATTTTTAGTCACTCATAGGTGTCATAGGTCATTCCAGATTGGTTACAGGTCTTACATAATATGTTACACTCAAACAGTGAATTGGCACCACTTATGGAAAACTTTTACTTTGTTACAAAGTAATTCAAAGAATGTTTTGGATCTGTATAGGGTATTATAGGGTGTATTTAGCTCCTAAACATCATACACAGGGTACTATAGGGTTGGAAGATGTTATCTTTGACTTGGGAGAGGTGGATACACTAAAAGAGTGTTTTTATAGGGTACAGAACTATTTTGGATAACAATAAAAGAATATTTCTAGAATATTATTTTTTTATTTTGAATTTGAGTGCTATAGTTTATCTTGGAGAGCTATTTGTGGGCTTTGATTTTCATCAAAAATAATAATTCCAATATCAAGGTCAAAGGTTAGCCATTTTTGTAATAGGGGGCCTAGTAGGACTGTACTATACTAGTGAGCAAAAATGGCTGGAAATAAGAGAAAGAACAACCCTAATGATTATGTTTAGTAACAAATTAGAGAAGCACATGAGGCAATACATGAGGCATATCAAGATGAGGAAGATTCACAAGAATATGGTGCTTGTAGTACTCTTAATACCACTCTTTGTAACCATGAGATGAGGCATTCCATCAGACACATGGATTTGGTTTCTAAATTGGATCATGTGGTTGAACAATTGGTTCCATCAAACATGCAAACCAATTCATTGAGCATATGGCTTAATCTACCAAGGATTCTTTGGAGAAGTTTGCCTCTTCTATTAAGGATTCTTTGGAGAAGCTTAGCTCTCAAAATTGTATACTTGTGGCAACACAAATGGCAAACAAAGATACTAGAGATAAACAGTCCTTTTAGTCATCAAACAATAATCCTCATGCAAGTATTATTGGAAACAAAGGGATGCCACATAACACTTATGAGATTGGGGAGACTTCTTTTAGAACTAATGAGCCTATTTTGAGCATTTATGGATCGAATCCTCCTCAAGCCACTAGAAACAAGCCAACCATTCCTCCACAAAAGTTTCAAACCAATTATCATAGTAGTACCTCTAATCTTTTAAACCCCAATGGTAGTTACATGGACATGCAGCCCCAAGTAACTAATGGACAACAAGGCTTTGTTGAGAGGGAACAAAGTGATAAGATTGTGCTAACCAAATATAGTGGTCATTCATCATCACCGATTGATTTGGAGGAGTGGACTTCCAAGTTGGAGTCCTACTTTGATATTTTTCCTAGGTCAAATGACCAAGAGATTCACTTTTCTACTCTTCACCTTGAAGGCTTTGCTCATACATGGTGGAGGTACATAAAGAGGGAAAATCAACAAGTTGATATTTGCGAGGAATTCAAAGCTAAGATGGCTCAAGTGTTTGTATCTCCCATTGATAAAGAGAAGTTGGCAAGAAGATGGTATATGTTGGATCAAAGAAGCCTATCAATTAGAGCATACACAAAATAGTTTTTGAATCTTACTATAAGAGTGTGAGCAATGATGCAAAGTTGCATAAGTATATCTATGCTTTGGAGAAAATTTTGTTGGTTGAAGTTATGGCCCATGGACCTACCATAGTATTCCATGCTATTGAGTTAGATGAGGGATATGCTCATAAGTGTAGGAGAGATATTCCTATTCAGGCTTCTTTTGGACATCAAAGGGTTGTTGCTAAACAAGGTAACTTTGGTGGCAATTATGGAGGTGCCAATACTTCATTAAGTAGTCACAAAGTCTCTACATACCCTACTTTCAATGTATCAAGGTAGAAAAGTGCTTCAAAGCCAGCAAGTAGCCATAAAGTGAAGCCTAGGCAAGGTGACAATAGACCCTAAAATAATTTAACAAATAATGCCAAGTTCATATCTATGGACATTTTCAAGGAAAGAAAATAAAAGGGTCCATGCTTCAAATGTGGTAAAAAGTATATGGTTGATCATGCCTCAAAGTGTACTTTCAAGAATGCTAATGCTAAGAATTATAACATGATAGTACTTGAGGATGGGGATAATGAGGTTGTTGATGAACTGATAGTGAGTGCACAAGCTGAATTTGAAGAGCATGATGAGGATCCTGATCTTGATTTATCTTATGAGATTGTAGATGGATTTCCATTTGACCCAAGTGAGCATATTCCTTTTGACCCTAATTGGACAGATTTATCTCTTACTTCCACTATCCTTTGTTCGATTTTCATGGATGCTTGGATAAGTTCAAAGAACCCTAATACACTTCGTATGAAGAGTACCATTCATGGAAAGGATGTGTTTATCCTAATAGACAATGGTAGTACTCACAATTTTGTAAATAAGTTAGTTGTGGATAGGGTACATTGCTTTCCCACCACTTATTTACAGCAATCCATAAGAGTATAAGTAGCTAATGGAGAAGAGAAAATTAGCACTCACATGTGCCTGCAGATTTCCATACAGTTAGCTAAAATTTATGAAGTATAGGTGAACCTAGGTGCTTTGGAAATGGGACTATTGATATTATACTTGGTTGTGATTGACCGATGACTTTAGGGAAGATTACAATGGATTTCTCACATGTACATGGAGTTTGTCATTGATGGATAGCCTATCCATCTATAGGGAATCCCAAAATAAATGTGATTTTCACCTTATCACCATTAAACAACTCACGAAGGAGTACAAGAAGCGCTCACAGATTTTTGTATTACACTTTGAAAATAGAGGTAGAAGATCAATCTAAGAATTCAGTAGAGCATCCTACTTTGAAAGCTCTACTTGAGGAGTACAAGGACTTGTTTGAAGTATCTACTTCATTACCCCCTAAGAGAGCAGTGGATCACCCTACTAATTTAGAGCCTCATTCAAAGACAATCAATAAGCCACCCTACAAGTTGTCAAAGTATGAATGTGAGGAAGTAGCAAAGCAAATCAAGGAGCTTTTATGGATAGTATTTATTGAGTCTAGTTCTTCACCTTATGCATCTCCAATCTTGTTAGTGAAGAAGAAATATGGATCTTTCAATATGTGTACTGACTACACAGATCTAAACAAGATCACAGTGATGAAGAACATGTATCCAATACCTAGAGTTAATCATTTGCCTGATGAGCTCAAGGGGGCTACATTCTTTACCAAGATTGATTTGAGGTTTGGATATAATTAGATTCATATGCGAGAGGGTGATGAAGTGAAGATTTCCTTTAGGACTGATCATGGGCTATATCATTTCCTAGTGATGCCATTTGGGCTTACTAATGCTCTAGCTACTCTCCAAATTTTGATGAATAATATTTTGTAGCCTTTCCTCTTTCACTTTGTCCTAGTCTTCTTTCATGACATATTGATTTACAGCAAGACTATACATGACCAATGTATCCAATACGAGGAAGGTTTTTGATGTGTTGAGACATCACAAACTCTTTGCTAAGGAAAAGAAATGCTCTTTCATGCAAAGACTGAAGTGGAGTGCCTTGTCATATTGTCAGTGAACTAGGGATACCAGCTCACCCTATGAAGGTGTAATCTGAGATTGGCCAATATCTACCACCGCTACCTTTCTTTGAGGACTTCTTGTCTATCATCATTCTACTCTAGATTCATTAAGCATTACACAGCCGTAGTAGCTCCTTTGACTGACAAGTTGAAGAAAGAAGCTTTCTTTGGGATGCACCTGTAGACAGTAACTTCAACCAGTTAAAGAAATTACTTACTTTTGCTCCTATTCTAGTATACTTGGATTTCTCTAGAGAGTTTACCATATAGTGTGATGCTAGTGGCTATGGCATAGGGACTATTTTTCTATATGAGCATGGAGTTATTGCCTTTGAAAGCCATACACTTACATATAAAGAGATGGCTATGAATGTCTATGACCAAGAGATGTTGGTTTTTCTACATATAATTAAAAAATGCCACCATTATTGGTATAGCAAGTGGTTTAGAGTTCAAAGTGATCATAAGGTCCTAAAGTACTTCCTTGCTCATTCAAATATTACCCCTAAGCAACATAGGTGGGTAGCTACCTTGACAAATTGTGCTTTTGACATCACTCATACACTGAGCAAAGATAATATAGTAGTTCATTCTCTCTTTAGAATGTGGGCATGTCGGGTTTCAATTATGACTGAGTTACATGTGATTAGATTGATAAATTATAGGAAGCCTATCTTTTGGATGATGAGCTCATCCATATACTTCAAAATTATAGCAAGGCCTTATGGAGGAAACTCCCATTATCAGTTTGAAAATGGCCTCACACTACAAGATATAGACCTTATACCGACGTTTAAAGCGACGAAAATACAAACAACAAAATTTACCCCCGTCGTCGCAAAAAGCGTTGTTATTAATGATGCCATAGAAACGTCGCTATTGGCATCGCTATTGGCGTCGCATTTGCGATGCCAATAGTGACGCCAATAGCGATGCAACCAGTAAGTTTGCGACGCGCATAGCGACGGCAATAGCGACGCGAGCAATAAATTTGCGACGCTAATAGCGACGGTGACAGGGATTAAAAAAAAATTGTGGCAGGGCAGCTTGTGTGCTGTATGAGAGCCATACAAAATAGTTTCTGCACTACTGTATACAAAGCGCTTGCAAATAAAAAGAATGTATACTGAAATCATAAAACTAATACATGAAATAAATACATGATCGCATAAAAAAGTGATTGGTACAATCATGACAGGATATCACTAATACATAGAAAATGTCTACATAGATCAAGCAACTAAAAAATAAAGGTGTGTGAGCTCCAAGGATTCAAGGGTGAGCTACGAATCCTCGTCCCCCGAAAGCTCGTCCCGCCGCAAAGGAGCATCGAACGGACTCTGCAGAAAAAGAAACAACACACCAATCCACCATACAATAATGCATTCAAATATCTCATGGTAACTACGGACAAGAAAGATGAGTGACTTACAGGGCCGTTGCATCTATACAATCGGTCGATCAATGCATTGAAACCGTGCCTCTCTGCATATCGAGTCTCAAGGCCTTGCGGATCGTGATTTGTAATGGAGTGTTGCAAAGAAAACAAAATGCTAACTGTTAGAAACATGATTGTCAGTACAAAGAATATTTCAAAAAAACAAACAAGCAAAACAAAAGAAAAACTTACAAGTCCTCCAAATATGTCCTGTGGTCGCCACTCCCAAGATGATGGACCACTCCAGCCTCGAGTCATGCCCTCGCCACCTCGCGCTGCTGACTCCAATGTCCTGGAGAATTTGTAGCCTCCTCCCTCAGTCAGCGCCAGTCGTCTGCATCTAACCACTCGCGCTTTGCAGCCCCACTCTTGATTGCCTTGCGTGTGTCGGATCGTCTATGTGACATATATGCACGCATGCAATCCATCATCCATCCCGTAGAGAATCTATCTACTGCGGCTGGCACCGGAAACTGCTTGTGCAAGGATGCTACTATGTAGTCCTTGCTCCCCTCCGGTATGTTCTTCCAATGATCCAGGACGTTGTGCCGAAATACTTGTTGGCACAACTCTCTCATGCGAGCCATCACCCTCCTCCCCTCATCATTCATGATGATGGCTCCTGACCTACTATCAACCAGATATCAATAACCCCTAGGAGTCTGCCTAATATGGGTCCTCTCCCATCTGTATCCACGCTCCTGGTCATATCCAAAAGACCCCTCTACATCCGGTGTACCGACTGGGGTAACCTCTATCGGAGTGGCACCCAAAGGAGTACCACCTGCTGACGGGTGCGCAAAAGCCGGAGTAATTGGAGTAGACATCCCCATAGGTGTGACAAATCCGAGAGGTGATGCAGCTCTAGCTGAACGACGAGACAGAGACACCACATCCGTGTCTCCATAGCAGCATCCCCCTGATCCCGATGCACTCCCTCCCTCTGGCCCAAGTCGTGAGCGTCGACATCGTCTACTCAAAGCCGATGAAGCATCCAATCGCGCTGAAGCAAATCTAGTAGAGCACCCTGATGAAGAACGAGACAACTCCTGGTCTGCCATCTCTCTGAATCTCACGAGCTGGTCTGGAGACATGCGTGCGAAGATGTCCTGCAACTCCTCATCGCTCATCCCTCGACTCATCCTAAAAACGTCACCTGCACAGATAAAAAATGGTGATAGAATAATCAATTTAAATTATACAAAGCGCAGTAATATAAAACATTTTTAAAAAATCTCTCTTAAAATGCATATCTTATGTACCTTTATAAGAGATTGGTCAAGGAATTGAGTAAGTGGATGCTCCAAGTATGAAGTATCCTATGGTCCCATATTAATCTCCTGACACAACTCTGCATACACTGGAAGGTCGATAGACATGTCACCACAAAAGAATGAGTCCGCCTCATTCTCAAAAAATTCTTGGACTCCTGTATTTCCATCATTGTTAGCCGATCCTGGCTCCAAGCTTTTGATGGCCTCCACCCCTTGTAATATCAACCCCTCTATTTGCATATTATCTTCATATATACTCGGAACATCGCTTTGATCATATACTCTCGCACTTCAGGGAGTTGAAGGTATAACATACCACCATCGAGGTTGTCGGGGGTTTGGATAGAAGATTACCTGTTCACAAACACATACAAAGCGAGTTCAAACCATTGTGACATAAACCATGTCGTATTACAATTAGCAAGCAAATGACTCCATGCACCTATTCCCAATGGGCCGGCAACACAAAGGTGTTGCGCAAATCCGTCCATTTTTTTTTGGAATCTATTTCGAGAAATCCCGATGGACCTCATCGAACTATTGCTCTAGCTCCTCCAAATACCACTTTGAACCACTGCACATCGAATAGTATCATGGAGAAGCTATGGTAATCCACCGTAATAATACTTTGCAAGTTCCCAAAATACTCCATCTCATCTACAACCGTGTTTGGATCCGTTGCTCATCGTCGGCTCTCTTGCTCGAACCTTGCCATGACACCACAGTCCATTGTGGAGCGCATTTTGTCAATACGCTCCACGCAAAAATTTCATCCGCGCGACCATGCTGCACTATATATTTTGTACTGTACATTGAAACACTCAAATTAGATGTCGCATATAAAATTTAGATACAACATATTCTAAACCCCTCATCACCTTTGGACTACATCCCCTCGAGAATTCCCACTCCTCCATTGAGACCTCTGTCCCTTCGTTGGATGTTGCGGTCAAGGCTCCATGCAACCATCATGTTAACATAAACCGCGGCATCTCTTCCATGCCTTCGGGATATCGAATCGGTCGATGATGCATAATACGTCGAAATTCAGCTCGCGCTTCCTCTCGATCTTGCCTTGCAATCTGGTACTTGGCGAGCCACGTCTCCATGGAGACATGGTGCAACATACAAAAGTGATTCACCTTCTCTTCCATTTAAGCATCCATTCTTTTTTCTACCCCATTTCCAACCACCACATCTCCAATCAGTCTATCATCGTCCTTCAACGTCCATAGCATTTCATTGTCTGGTTCCACCGTTGGTAGCCATTGTGAAATATGCACTAATGCCTCTGACACCAGCCAACCTTCGGCCATGCTACCTTTTGGACGAGCTTGTTATCGCACAAAGCCTTTCAGGGTTTTCATGAAGCACTCCAGGAAGAACATCCATTACGTATGGACAGGTCCAGCAATCTCCACTTCGTCCACAAGATGCACAAGAAGGTGGATTTTATCGTGAGCATGCTAGTAGGCAGGTATTTCTCAAAGAGACAGACCGTCTCCATTGCTCCCTGCCTCGCGGATTCAATAGAGGATGTCTTAATCTCTTTCTATGAGATCCATTGCACCAAAGTCGATAACTTGTAAATGGCCCCGCAAATTTCTGGAGTAAGGCATCCTGCAATCGTGATCGGTAGGACAAACTGCCACAAATGAGAAAGCATTATGAATAATGGCTACTTTCCAAATTTCAAAATGCCCATGCTAATTACAATCCATTCGTAGCACAAACCTGACATATCTTATGCCAATCATGGGATTTTAGCCCCGACAATTGATCGTCTTTAGAAAATGCGGACCT